>NC_055999.1:95381685-95703591 GCF_018446385.1 Zingiber officinale | reverse complement strand
ATTTGCTTTGGTCATCTTTGTTCATCTATACTTAGCAGATTTGCCTGTGTTAAAAATATTTATCTATTCGTTTGTTTTCTTAACTTTGAATTTGAGTTGCCATAATCAAAAAGGGAGAGATTGTTGGTGCGGGAAGCATCCGACGATCGAACTTGTGTTTTGATAATGGCAAAGGATTCAAAGTTAAGGTGTTTTGTTTTCTAACAAGTCTACTTGAGGATTTCAGGAAAGTCCTAGCTGCGGTTAGGCAAAGGGAAAAAACCCTAGGGGGTGGTAACTCTAGGTCATAGGGGGTGGTAACCCTATGCGGAAAGTCTCGGGTCGGCTTCAGCAAAAGTCCTAGGGGTGGTAACCCTAGGTGGAAAGTCCCGGTGTCGCGAAGCCGGTGAAAGACTGGACTAGCCGGAAGCGGATGTCCAAGAAAGTCCGAAGTATCGAGTGTTGAGCAAAAGTCCGGCGGATCGTACTGGCAACAGGTAAATCTCCTGAGTGGAGTAGGTGAGGACGCGTTCCCCGTAGAGGGAACAGTAGGCGTGGGGTCGACCTAGGGTTTCCGGTTGGAAATCCGAAGTCAGACCCGGAGAGTCCGGAGACTGTCTTAAACATTCTTTATTATCCATACTGTTATTTTGTGCTAACTTTGTGTTGCAGGATGTTGTTTGGGACTAACATGTCTTGCAGGTACAAAATAATGAAGATTTGCCTCGGATGAACAGTGTCTGAGGTGCCTCCATGGGGCTTGGAGGCGCCTCGGGTTCAAAATCTTGAGCTTGCGCGAGCAGGCTTAAGGCGCCTTGGAGGGGTTTAAGGCGCCTTGAATGCTTGGAGACGCCTTGAATGGGTTTAAGGCGCCTTCAGGTCGCGACAGTCAAAGGATTATCCCAGCGAGCAGAACGGGATAAAATTCAGGCTTAAGGCGCCTTGAAAGGGTTTAAGGCGCCTTGAACACTGTTTATAAAGGGGGTTCGACCAGCAGCTCAAGGCAATAAGTTCCAAGTCTTCTTTACTCAACGTGCTGCTCCGAAAGACTCCCGGAAGTGCTGCTACAAGTCTACGACGGCCCAGAGCTCCAAGATTCCTCTTTTTCGTCGTCGGTATAGATTTCTTTTATCGCATCTCTTGTAATACTTAGTCTGTAATAATCGAGCTTATAGTTGTTGCCCACCGGAAGCGATCAAGGATCGCGGACCTTCGAGTAGGAGTCGCCTTAGGCTCCGAACGAATTAAAATCGACCTGTGTTCTTGTGTGCTTGCTTTTATTCCGCTGCTTTATTTACTCTAACGCTGTTTGCGATCCCGATACGTACGAAATAGCCACGAGCGCTATTCACCCCCCCTCCCCCTCTAGCGCGGTCTCGATCCAACAGTTTCTAGTATGACAAATCTCATTGAGTGTTTAAAGCTTGTACACAATATTTTTTATGGGATGATAATACATAGAACTGAATATTTTACATTACCATGTAAATAATTCTTTGTATCTAAACTATCTAAGTTATAATTTGATAGATGAATTTATGTGAAGTATTCTCAGTACCACTTATGATGGTCTTCTTAGTAATATATGAAGCATAAATTATGAATTTGTGTGAATAAGGTATATATAGTGTGGCAAATAAACACACAGGACTTAGAATGGGTTAGATCAGAGTCCTATAGGTCCATCAATAAGTTTTGATTGAAATCCATTGATTGACCTAGAGGCATTGGATTTTTGATATTTTAGTATGGCATGGAAGGGGTGAGTGTATAAAATGTATAGATGCTCTCCAACCATGGTTCTAAGAGTCACACAAGAATCTATGGCTGCTTGTCAAGTGACACGAACATTGATACTGATCTTGCAAAACTAGCACCATGTTGGTGTTGATCTTTCAAAACTAACACAAACATGGTCTTGGCTTCCGATCACTAAGCTTGGTGCTGGTTTTTGAAGATCAGCACCAACGTTGTGCTGATCTTCTCAAACCAACACCATAATGTATATAAACATTCAAATCATTTGAAATAATGCTAGAAGGGTCTAAGAAGAGTAAATGAGGACATATTCAGAATCTTGTGATCCATATGAATCCATAGGACTGAAATGAGTCTGATTAGAATCCTTTAGGTCCATCAATGGATTTTGACTGAACCCCATTAATTGACCTAGGGGCCTTGGATTTTTGATATTTTTATATGGGATGGAAGGGGTGAGTGTATAGAATGTATATATACCCTTGAATCTGTTGGTTGCTACTCGGAAAGCCTATAGGTTCCACTGTACAAAAATTTTGTACAAAGGTCTGAACCTTTTCCTAGCTACCATGTGTTCTTTTAAATTAAATTTTGGATCTCCTGCGGAACTTAACACGTTTGATCCAAAACTTAATCTATTTGTTCTTTTAGGTTTTGACTTGGATCTCCTGCGGAACTTAACACGTTCGACCCAAGTCTCCTTAAGTTATTAATTCCATTAAATATCAATTTCCATAAAAGGTTCCCAGTACTGACGTGGCGAGGCACATGGCCTTCTTGGATATGGGAGCAACCACCACCGACTAGACAAAACCTTTAATAGAAAGCTAATATTTAATTTCCTAAAATAACTTTAGGTTAACCAAAGAGAACAATCAAATCACAAGGAAAAGAAAGAAACAAAAGAACACAACTTCGAAAAATCATATTCGAAATACTAGAACGTAAGCCTCTTGTATTTGGTATTATTTCCATAAATAACTAGCATGATGCGGAAATAGAAATTACTAGTTATACCTTGTAGAAAAAACCTCTTGATCTTCTACCGTATTCCTCTTCTAACCTCGGACGTTGTGTGGGCAACGATCTTCCAAGATGAGAAACCACCAACCACCTTCTTCTCCTCCAAGCAAGGTTCGGCCACAAAGGGAAACTTCACCAAGGAGGAAAACAAAATACTAACCAAGCTCCAAGAGATGCTAGCTTTCTCTCCTTCTTCTTCTTCTTCTCCGAGTAGTATCCGCCACCACAAGAACTCCAAGGGAGAGAGAGGTTCGGCCACCACAAGAGGAAGAGAGGAGAGGTAATGGCCGGCCACAACACCAAGGAAAGAGGGAGAGAAAACAATAGAGGTTGTGTCTTGTGAAGGCACCCTCACCCCTTCTTTTATATTCCTTGGCCTAGGCAAATTAGGAAATAAATTTTCCTTAATTTCCTTGTCATGATTTAATTGAGAGAAATAAAATAAAATTTCCCCAATTAATTTGTGATGGCCGGCCACATCATTGGAAGGCAAATAGGACAAGTTTCAATCAACAATTAAAACTTCCTAATTTGTTTCCGGAAATTTTAAAAAATAAAATTTCTCTTTAAAATCTCTTCATGGTTAATAAAAGGAAATATCTATAATTTTAATTTTATTAACATGTGAATAATTTTAAAGAGAAAATAAAACATCTCTCCAATCTACAAATAAGGAAAGAGATCTAATCTCTTTCTTTAATCTTTTGTAGATTTTTTATAAGAGAGATATTTTAATTTTAATTCTCTTTAAAATATATCTTCCACATAATAATAAAAATTAAAATTAAAATTCTTTTTTAATTTTATTTGGCCGGCCCTACTAGCTTGGGTTCAAGCTAGGGCCGGCCACCCAAAATCATACCTAGGCCGGCCCTAGCTTGATTCCCAAGCTAGCTTGGCCGGCCCCCTTTGGGTGGGTGTAGAAGGTGGGTATAGGTGGGTATAGTACTCTATAAATAAGAGGCTACGATAGGGACCGAGAGGAGGAATTGGTTTTGGTCTCCCGATAAAATTAAGCATCCCGTGTTCGCCCCGAACACACAACTTAATTTTATCAATGATAATTCATTCCACTAGAGAACTATCATTGAACTACCGCACCAATCCCAAATTACATTTTTGGGCTCCTTCTTATTATGAGTGTGTTAGTCTCCCTGTGTTTAAGATATCGAATGTCCACTAATTAAGTGAGTTACTGACAACTCATTTAATTAATATCTAAGTCCAAGAGTAGTACCACTCAACCTTATTATCATGTCGGACTAAGTCCACTTGCGAGGTTTAACATGACAATCTTTATGAGCTCCTCTTGAGGACATTATCAACCTAGTATCACTAGGACACGGTTTCCTTCTATAATCAACAACACACACTATGAGTGATACCATTTCCCAATTTATCGGGTTTATTGATTCATCGAACTAAATCTCACCCATTGATAAATTAAAGAAATAAATATCAAACATATGTGCTTGTTATTATATTAGGATTAAGAGCACACTTCCATAATAACTAAGGTCTTTGTTTCTTTATAAAGTCAGTATAAAAGGAACGACCTCAAATGGTCCTACTCAATACACTCGAGTGTACTAGTGTAATTATATAGTCAAGATAAACTAATACCTAATTACACTACGACTTTCTAATGGTTTGTTCCTTTCCATTCTGGTCGTGAGCTACTGTTTATAATTTATAAGGTACCGATAACATCATCTTCTGTATGTGACACCACATACTATGTTATCTACAATATAAATTAAATGAACAACTACAAACAAATGTATATAATTAGACCAAATGTGATTCTTTATTCATAATGAATGTTTACAAAGCTTAGGCTCTCGTATACACTCCAACACTCTCCCACTTATACTAATGACTAAGCTGCCATATCTTCTACCATACATCTGATTCCCATTCCCTCCACATGCCGATCGAAAGCTTTCGCCGGAAGGGCCTTAGTGAAAGGATCTGCCAGGTTATCCGCTGATGCAATCTTGGCGATGACAACTTCTCCTCGCTTCACGATATCTCGTATCAGGTGGTACTTGCGCTCAATATGTTTACTCGCCTTATGAGCTCGTGGTTCCTTCGAGTTTGCAACTGCACCGCTATTATCACAATAAATTGTGATGATCTTGGGCAAACCAGGAATCACATCTAAGTCCATTAGAAAGTTCCTGAGCCATACTGCTTCTTTAGGCGCCTCGGAGGCTGCTACATACTCGACTTCCATGGTTGAGTCCAAAGCATTTCGCTTAACACTCCTCCATGAAATGGCTCCACCTCCTAAAGTAAACACATAGCTTGATGTAGACTTACTTCTGATTGGAAATTGAATCCGTGTAACCCACAGGGAGCAAATCATTCGCTTGGTAAACTAGCATATAATCCCTAGTCCTTCTCGGTACTTTAATATATGCTTTACCGCGATCCAATGTCCTTGTCCAGGTTACTCGATATCTGCACCATGCCTACGGCAAAGCAGATATCGGTCTCGTACATAACATTGCATACATTAGGCTTCCTAGAGCCAGAACTGCTTTCATGTCCTCTATCTCTTTTGATGTCTTTGGAGACATCTCTTTAGATAGAGCTACTCCATGTCTAAAAGGTAAGAAACCTTTCTTGGAGTCTTGCATGCTAAAACGAGCAAGGATTGTATCTATATATGAAGCTTGGGACAGACACAACATTCTTTTCTTGCGATCCCTTATAACTTTGATCCCAAGAATATGTGCACATTCTCCTAAGTCCTTCATATCAAATTGTTTGGACAACCATACCCTTACGTCTGATAATACCTTGACATTGTTGCCAACTAACAAAATATCATCTACGTATAGTACAAGAAATACCACCACGTTTCCGTTACACTTCTTATATACACAAGACTCATCCGGACTTTGAATAAATCCATATGACTGGATTACTTCATTAAACCGGATGTTCCAAGACCTTGAAGCTTGCTTTAGTCCATAAATGGACCGATTGAGCTTGCATACTAGATGCTCTTTGCCTTTTTCAATAAATCCTTCTGGTTGCTTCATATGGATGTTCTCTTCAAGACTTCCATTAAGGAAAGCTGTCTTGACATCCATTTGCCAAATCTCATAATCCATATGAGCAGCAATGGATAAGAGTATCCGGATAGACTTAAGCATGGCTACCGGTGAAAAGGTTTCCTCATAATCGATTCCCTCTTTCTGAGTGTACCCTTTCGCAACAAGCCTAGCTTTGAAGGTTTCTACCTTCCCGTCTGTCCCTCTTTTCCTTTTGTAGATCCACTTGCATCCAACGGCTTTTACACCATCGGTGGTTCTACAAGCTCCGGACCTTATTAGAGTACATGGACTCTATTTTAATTCATTGCCTTTTGCCAAGATCTTGCATCTATATCTTGGAGTGCTTATCATATGATCGGGGATCATGTTTACCAGGATCAAGTCGAAGACTCTCCCAAAACATGAATCTTCCAGCTGCATTACAACCCTCCCACTACGACGAGGCATGTCTGGTGTGTATCATGTGTGACACGTGTTGCGGTCTCTTGTGGTACTTCATCTTGTCCTGTGGTACTGAAGTAGACATGTCCTCTCTAAGTTCTTCTAAAACAATTTTACTCTTGGGCTTGTGATCCATTATATAGTCCTCTTCTAAAAGCGGGCATTGGTGCTAACAATGACCTTCGGTCTTTAGGACTATAAAATAAACCACCTTCGTTCCTTTGGGATATCCTACAAACACGCGAACTTATGTCGAGATTCTAACTTATCAGCATCTGGTTTTAGACATGTGCTGGACTCCCCATATCCGAATATGTCTTAGACGGGTTTTCGCCCATTCCATAATTCTATGGGAGTAGAAGAAACTGATTTAGAAGGTACTAAGTTCGTAACATACTTTTCCAGAGCATATCCCCAAAACGAATTTGGTAATTCTGAATAACTCATCATTGATCTAACCATCTCCATAAGAGTCCTATTCCTTCGTTCTGCTACACCATTCTGTTGGGGTGTTCCAGGTGCAGACAATTGGGATTGAATCCCGGCCTCTGATAAGTAATTCCTAAACTCTCCTAAGAGGTATTCGCCACCACGATCTGACCGTAGTGTCTTGATACTTTTACCTAGTCGTTTCTCCACATCAGCCTTGTATTCTTTGAACTTATCAAAGCACTCGGACTTGCGGCGCATTAGGTAAATGTATCCATATCTTGAATAATCGTCTATGAAAGAGACAAAATATTCAAAACCTCCTCTTGCCTGGACAGACATAGGACCACATAAATCAGAGTGAACCAACTCTAACACTTCTTTGGCTCTATACCCCTTGGCCTTGAACGGCCTCTTGGTCATTTACCTTCTAAGCAAGATTCACAAGTTGGAAAATTTTCCAACTCTAATGAACTCAAAAGTCCATCGGCTATAAGCCTCTGAATCCTACTTAAGTTAATATGACCAAGCCTTAGATGCCAAAGATATGCTTGATTCATTTCCGAAGGTTCTTTTCTCTTATTAGAATTAGAAGATGAATTATAAATTTCCATGTTTTGCTTTGTGGAAGAATTTGGATTTAAAATATACAAATTGCCAACTAATGCACCAGAACAGATAATCACTTTATTTCTTTTAATAACTACATCGTTACTGAAAGAAACTGAATATCCATCTAAAAACAGTTTAGAAACTGAAATTAAATTCTTTCTAAAACTGGGTACATAAAGACAATTTCTTAAAACCAAATTTCTATTTCTACTAAAAGATAAGTAGACGTCTCCCACTACAACAGCTGCCACCTTAGTAGCATTGCCCATGTAGACGGTAATCTCCCCTTCAGATAGTCGTCGGGTTTCCTGGAACCCCTGCAAGGAATTGCAGACATGATCAGTGGCTCCCGTATCTACACACCAGGTGCTGGTAGATAACACCGCTAAACATGTTTCAACAACTAGAGTATGAGATATACCTTTGTTTTGGTTCTTACGAGGACAGTCCGCCTTCCAATGTCCTGCCTGCTTGCAGATGAAGCACTTGCCCTTCGGCTTCTTCATTCCAGCTTTAAATCCCGTACTCTGAGATTTATTCACTTTCTTTGCTGAACCATTTTGTTTCTTCTTCTTCTTACCTTTCGGTTTAGAAGTAGAACCATTTTCAACATAGTGAATTTGAGCATTGTGACGAAATAACCCTTCTGCTGCTTGAAGTTCTGTCAGTAGTTCCTTTTATTCATATTATAGTTCAGGCGGAACTGCTCAAAACTTCTAGGTAGGGTTTGGAGGATCATATCGATCTGGGTTTCCCCATCAATTTCTCCTCCAAGGATCTGTATTTCGTTCAGATAAGCCATCATGTTTAGGATATGATCCCTTACAGGAGTACCCTCTTGCATGGTGGCTGTCATTATCTTTCTCATAGCTTCTTGTCTAGAAGCCCTATCCTGATGACCAAAGAGTTCCTTGAGATTGTTCATAATATCATAAGCTGTTGGTAAATCTTTATGCTGATGTTGCAATACATTTGACATTGAAGCCAAAATGTAACACCGCGCCATCTCATCTGCTTTTACCCATTTCCTATGATATTCAATCTCCTCTTGGGTAGATTCACCAGTGGGTGCATCAGGGCAATGCTCAGTACAAATTTATAGCTTTCAGCAGTAAGAACAATGTCCAGTGTTTCTTTTCCAATCTATGTAATTTGGTCCAGTAAGTCTATTTTGTTGAAGTATGATGGACGATGGGTTGAAAGTCATCCTAAGAATCACAAATAACTTTTGGTCGAACTCTAAATTTAGAATAATATTGATTCCTCAAACAATACTATTTTAAATTAACCAACACCTTAAACACCGTGAATTTTGTATGCCACGTTAGTGTGGACGTATACAAATTCAACATTTGTAAAAGGAGGGTTTTAACCCATTAATTTTATTATCTTGTCAACCTAACTTTTTGATAAATAAAATTAATAGTTGGTATTATTTGGTCACACAAATAATAGCAGTGACTCCGTTGGGGAGGATACTATTAGATGTGTCTAAGTGTACACCATTACTTGACACTAAGTCCATTAATAAGATTATGCCCCTTCCGTTGGGGAAGATCACACGCTCTTAATTAACTTCCTATAGTCATCCAAAAATGGAAGTCTATTCTAGTGATCCGCAAACAAGCTCATCCGTTATGGAGGAAGGCACTTAGAGCCAACGCGCAAGCTTGTTTGCATCACTTACAAACCAGTAATGGAGACCATGGGATTTACTTAAAAATCCCTCTCCCACTTAGTTATTTATAAATGAGGAATTTTAACTATGCTAGCCTACTAAACTTGTAAACTAACATGCACACACAATATAAAAGCAATAAATAGAAAATCTAATTTTCAACTATTATGGCTTTTATCTTTAATTGTCCTCCGTGTGTTGTCATCCGAAGCTGCTGCCATATTTGGCCACCGCCACCGGGTCTATCTGTCGCATCCATCTTGCTTCGAGTTCCGCTGCGCCTCTGGTTCCTTGAAGGTTCCACGCTTTGCAAGATACGATCCGCGACATAAATAGAATTTTACATTTTGATCCTATATTCCATAAAAGGAATGTACATGTACCTAGATCAAAAATAAAATCCTAATAAAACTAAATACAGCTCCTGCTGTATTTTAATACAATCATGCACACACATATAAATGCCCTTGACATGTCCAAGGGTCCAATCACACACATAATAACTAAAAGCCATAATAGTTGGATCTTGCATTCACAAAGTTAGCACATCCTACTATTAACCTGCCTAAATTATGTATGACATGTGCATAATTAAACTAAATACCAAATACACAGAGGCAAAACCTAGCTACGATACCAATTGTTGGTTGCTACTCGGAAAGCCTATAGGTTCCACTGTACAAAAATTTTGTACAAAGGTCGAACCTTTTCCTAGCTACCATGTGTTCTTTTAAATTAAATTTTGGATCTCTGCGGAACTTAACACGTTTGATCCAAAACTTAATCTATTTGTTCTTTAGGTTTTGACTTGGATCTCTGCGGAACTTAACACGTTCGACCCAAGTCTCCTTAAGTTATTAATTCCATTAAATATCAATTTCCATAAAGGTTCCCAGATTGACGTGGCGAGGCACATGGCCTTCTTGGATATGGGAGCAACCACCACCGACTAGACAAAACCTTTAATAGAAAGCTAATATTTAATTTCCTAAAATAACTTTAGGTTAACCAAAGAGAACAATCAAATCACAAGGAAAAGAAAGAAACAAAAGAACACAACTTGAAAAATCATATTCAAATACTAGAACGTAAGCCTCTTGTATTTGGTATTATTTCCATAAATAACTAGCATGATGCGGAAATAGAAATTACTAGTTATACCTTGTAGAAAAAACCTCTTGATCTTCTACCGTATTCCTCTTCTAACCTCAGACGTTGTGTGGGCAACGATCTTCCAAGATGAGAAACCACCAACCACCTTCTTCTCCTCCAAGCAAGGTTCGGCCACAAAGGGAAACTTCACCAAGGAGGAAAAACAAAATACTAACCAAGCTCCAAGAGATGCTAGCTTTCTCTCCTTTTTCTTCTTCTTCTCCGAGTAGTATCCGGCCACCACAAGAACTCCAAGGGAGAGGGAGAGGTTCGGCCACCACAAGAGGAAGAGAGGGAGAGGGTAATGGCCGGCCACAACACCAAGGAAAGAGGGAGAGAAAACAATAGAGGTTGTGTCTTGTGAAGGCACCCTCACCCCTTCTTTTATATTCCTTGGCCTAGGCAAATTAGGAAATAAATTTTCCTTAATTTCCTTGTCATGATTTAATTGAGAGAAATAAAATAAAATTTCCCCAATTAATTTGTGATGGCGCCACATCATTGGAAGGCAAATAGGACAAGTTTCAATCAACAATTAAAACTTCCTAATTTGTTTCCGGAAATTTTAAAAATAAAATTTCTCTTTAAAATCTCTTCATGGTTAATAAAAGGAAATATCTATAATTTTAATTTTATTAACATGTGAATAATTTTAAAGAGAAAATAAAACATCTCTCAATCTACAAATAAGGAAAGAGATCTAATCTCTTTCTTTAATCTTTGTAGATTTTTATAAGAGATATTTTAATTTTAATTCTCTTTAAAATATATCTTCCACATAATAATAAAATTAAAATTAAAATTCTTTTTAATTTTATTTGGCGACCCTACTAGCTTGGGTTCAAGCTTAGGCCGGCCCCAAAATCATACCTAGGCCGGCCCTAGCTTGATTCCCAAGCTAGCTTGGCCGGCCTCTGGTGGGTGTAGAAGGTGGGTATAGGTGGGTATAGTACTCTATAAATAAGAGGCTACGATAGGGACCGAGAGGAGGAATTGGTTTTGGTCTCCGATAAAATTAAGCATCCCGTGTCGCGAACACACAACTTAATTTTATCAATGATAATTCATTCCACTAGAGAACTATCATTGAACTACCGCACCAATCCCAAATTACATTTTGGGCTCCTTCTTATTATGAGTGTGTTAGTCTCCCGTGTTTAAGATATCGAATGTCCACTAATTAAGTGAGTTACTGACAACTCATTTAATTAATATCTAAGTCCAAGAGTAGTACCACTCAACCTTATTATCATGTCGGACTAAGTCCATCTGCAGGGTTTAACATGACAATCTTTATGAGCTCCTCTTGAGGACATTATCAACCTAGTATCACTAGGACACAGTTTCCTTCTATAATCAACAACACACACTATGAGTGATACCATTTCCCAATTTATCGGGTTTATTGATTCATCGAACTAAATCTCACCCATTGATAAATTAAAGAAATAAATATCAAACATATGTGCTTGTTATTATATTAGGATTAAGAGCACACACTTCCATAATAACTAAGGTCTTTGTTCCTTTATAAAGTCAGTATAAAAGGAACGACCTCAAATGGTCCTACTCAATACACTCTGAGTGTACTAGTGTAATTATATAGTCAAGATAAACTAATACCTAATTACACTACGACTTTCTAATGGTTTGTTCCTTTCCATTCTGGTCGTGAGCTACTGTTTATAATTTATAAGGTACCGATAACATCATCTTCTGTATGTGACACCACATACTATGTTATCTACAATATAAATTAAATGAACAACTACAAACAAATGTATATAATTAGACCAAATGTGATTCTTTATTCATAATGAATGTTTACAAAGCTTAGGCTCTCAGTATACACTCCAACAGAATCATAGTTCTGAGACTCACATAAGAATCTATGGTTGTATGCCAAGTGGAACGAATGTTGGTGCTGGTCTTGAAAAAGTAGCACCAACATGACCTTGGATTTTGATCACCAAGCTTGGTGTTGGCTTCTAAAGATCAGCACCAACGCGGTGCTGATCTTCTCAGACCAGCACCACAATATATAAAAAGATTCAAATAGTTTAGAACAACGCTATGAATGTCTAAAAAGAGTAAATGAGGGCATATTCAGACTCATGTGATCCATATGCACTCATATAGCTTAAAATGAGTTAGGTCAAAGTCCTCTAGGTCTATCAATGAATTTTGATAGAAAGCAATTGATTGACCTAAGGGCCTTGGATTTATGAAATTTTGGTATGAGATAGAAGGAGTGAGTGTATAGAATGCATATATGCCCTACAACCTGTAAGGATCTTGAGCCCAAAAATAATACAAGGCAGTGAAATAAACTGTTGGATTGAGACACACGTGAGAGGTGGGTTGAATCACATGGTTTTTAAAAACTTTTTCTTTTCATTTTGAAATCAAAGTATGTAGTGGAAAAACATGGAAACAAAAAAAAGAGTAAAAGAACAAGTTTGATTTTACTTGGTTAGGAGCCTTCGGTGACTCCTACTCCAAGACCCAGGTTCCACAGACTTATTGATGGATAATCCACTAAATGCCTCTTTCAAAACTACTGAAAGAGGGGATCGAGTACAAAAAGGAAGTGAAATAAACTGTTGGATTGAGACACATGTGAGAGGGGGGTTGAATCACATGGTTTTTAAAAACTTTTTCTTTTCATTTTGAAATCAAAGTATGTAGTGGAAAAACATGGAAACAAAAAAAAAGAGTAAAAGAACAAGTTTGATTTTACTTGGTTAGGAGCCTTCGGTGACTCCTACTCCAAGACCCAGGTTCCACGGACTTATTGATGGATAATCCACTAAATGCCTCTTTCAAAACTACTGAAAGAGGGGATCGAGTACAAAAAGGATCGAAAGAGTGTAACAAGCTACACTTTTTATTTACAGAAATTAAGTGCAAAACTTAAGTTTTATTACCAAACACTTTTGTAGATAGCCTACTTGAACTTAGTGTTTGGACAACTTTTCAGCAGTAGTTGGGCATAATAGGGTAGCAGCAGAAAGCCGGAGCAGTCAAAAAGTCAATCGGACAACAAGAAGCTCGAATATAAGTTGTTCTTGAATGCTTGGTCGAGACACCCTTTTAAAGAGTGTGGAAGGCGCCTTCCATAGGCAGAAATCTATCCTAAATTTGTTGCTCCTTATTGCCAATGAGTTCTAAATTTTATCCATTAGAAGGCACCTTTTATAGCACCAAAGACGCCTTCCATGAACAGTACTGAAGGCGCCTTCCAATGCTTGAAAGCGCCTTGGGTACTGTTTATCCAAGGCCATTTTACTTTTTTTTCCCTACAAGTTAGGTTAGTCCAAAATGAAAACATCTAACCTATAAAATAAAGTTAGCACAATAATAATATGATTAATTTATGACTTAGACCCTATCCTTTAGACCAGGATCTAGTCAGGGTCTTAATTTAGGTTTTTGAAATATACCTAAATTGAACCGACGCCTACTGTCTCCTTAACCGAAATGCGTCCTCACTTAGTCACTCTCCTCTAGTGATTTACCTTCACTTACCGTGTGTCAAGTTACCTCCTTAACATCAATCTAACCCACCAGCTCTTCTTGCCAGAATTGCACATCCAGATTTCCTCTCGTCGAGAATCGAACATCCCGATCTCCTGTCGGAATCGCATATCCAGACTTTCTCCTGCCAGAATCACACATCTAGACTTCCTTGCCTGGTGTCAAGTCCTCTTGACCCATCAGGTTAGTCAACCCTGCATACTTGATAAATGTATTAGATCATGATAACACCTAATTTAACTCACTTGTCATTTATCAAAACCAGAGTTAGGCTGTTAGTGCAAATTGTACCAACAATCTCTTTTTTTTTTTTGATGGAATGACAACCTGGGTTAGAGTTAGGAAAAGATATGCAAGAATGAAATAGTAATGATATGATTCAAGAGAACTTAAAATTTTAAAATTTCATTTTATTCTCTTGATCATTTTAGGGTTACGATTTTCAAGATTTAGTTGTGATCTTTTTCTTACTTAACCCTTACCCTTCCCCTTTGGCATTCATAAAAAATAATGCATATAAACATAGAAAATTAAAAATTGTACTAAAACTCTAGTAAGTATAGAATTTATAAATAATTTGCAGGTTTTATGGGAGGGAGGAGTTAATATAATTCTACAGAAATTTTCAAACTTTTCAAATGGGTTTAAAAAAGTTGAAAAAAATTATTTTGCTAAAGTAAATCATTTTGCAAGATATAAAACACTTTAAAATGTTGAAATTTATTAAACTTGTCAAAGTGTTTGAAAAATATTTTTCAAAATATTTTGACAGAAATTTTCTAATTTTTGAAAAGGTTTTTAATATTTTGAGAATTGGCATTGCAAAACAACCCATTTTATGTAAACAAATTTTACAAAGGAAGATTTTAAAATATTCGTTAAAAAGGTAGCTTGTCTAAAATTTCAATTGTTCAAAATTCTCTTTAAATTTTTTTTTTGTAAATAATTTATCTAAGTAAAATAGTTTTGGAAGTATTTTCAAAGATAGATTTTTTAAAATGGAAACACATATTTGAAAATGATTTTTTACAAATTTGAAAGGTATTTTTGAAAGCAATTTTGAAAGTGATTTTGCAACAAATATTAGGAAAGGAAGTAAATTATTTTAAAAATTATATTTGAATATTCTTCCCCTGAACCTGATATATTTTTTTAAAAAAATACTTCATCTAAAAAATTTAGCCTTAAATGTCTAACCGTTATTTACTAACTAACTATCAGCGATAGCAATATTCACTTGGTTACTCAAATTAAGTACATGTATCCAGTTAGTGTTTGACTAAAATGAATTACTTAACCTGATCGCTATAATTTTGACATTTTACACCCAGACTTGTATTGATGCATTGATATTATTGATGCAATTGACCTCTAGGGTTTCGATATTTGATAATGTACCCAAGTCTGGTCAATTTGACCAAGGGTTAATCCAAACAGGACTTGATGTTTGGAAAAAAGTAGTCTAGTCAGGACTATATGACTAGTAAGGAGAAGTTCTAACCGGAGGTTAGGCAAAGTGAAAGTCCTGGTGAGTGAAGCCAGACCCTAGTAGTGAAGCTAGGTAGTGGAAGTCCTGGTGAATGAAGTCGGACCCTAGTGAATGAAGCTAGATGGTGGAAGTCCTAGTGAGTAAAGCCAGGCCCTAGTGAGTGAAGCTAGGTAGTGGAAGTCCTGGTGAGTGAAGCCATACCCTAGTTAGTGAAGTTAGGCCCTAGTGAGTGAAGCTAGGTGGTTGAAGTCCTGGTGAGTGAAGCCGAACCCTAGTAAGTGAAGGTAGGTGGAGGAAGTCCTGGTGAGTGAAGCCAAGCAATGGAAGTCCTAGTGTGTAAAGCTAGCAACCCTAGGAGGAGATAACCTTAGGTTATATGTGACCGACTGGTTTTCGATTGACCACGCGCAGTCGACCGGACCAGCGAATCTTGAATTCTGTTAATACTATTTTACCTTATCATTTTATCTATTGTGCTAAATCAGTGTTGCAGGGAAGTTCATCTTGGTCAACGAGCCGACCGGATAGCTGGCACGAAGTCTAGACATGTCGACAGGCTGACCGGATGTCTGACAGGTAAGTTAAGGTAAGTCATTGGAGGGGAGTGACTTGGTGAGGACGCTTTCCCCGTTCAAGGGAACAGTAAGCGTCGATCCAACTTAGAACCATTTCAGGAATCTAAGTTGAGATCTTGACTAGATTATGGTCTCGGTGAGACAGACTCTAATTACTATCATTTTTACTATAATTGTGCTAACACTTTGTTTTATAGGGTAGTATAATTTATATTTGCCTCATACCAACATTTTCTTGCAGAAAATTGATGTACTGGAAAATGGTGGTCCGGGTGCCAGGAAGGGATTTGGGCGCTCAGAGTGTAAAAACTTATCTTGTTGCCACGTGGAGTGCGCTGATTGGTTGGGCCAACGTCACGGTCCAGACACCCGGAGCACTCCTATAAAAGCAGCCTTCCTCTAGAGCTACAGATAACAACTTCTTTCCATGACTGCTCTGTTGTGCTCTACTCCTGCGATGCTGCAAAGCTTCTCCATTAATTTACGGCTCAAGTTCTTTTCAATTATTGTCAGTATTTCTTTTAAGAGTTCTTGTACTTATCTTTGCAATCCTTTTTGCGAACGCTAGCGAATTGCCCAATGAAAGCACTCGACGAGTGCGGGCCTTGGAGTAGGAGTCAACGAAGGTTCTGAACCAAGTAAAATTGGTTTGTGTTAGCATTGTGTCTTTCATATTTCGCTGTGTACTCGATTTGACTTTGTTACGAATTTTTCGATCGCTATTCACCCCCCGTTCTAGCAAATTCTACGATCCAACAAATATAAGCATTTAAAGTCTAAGCAATAGGCCTATGCATCTTACGTCATTCTAAGTTTTTGAATACACAATTAAGGTAGACCTAACATGCTTGTGAGATGCTCGATACCTAGATCTATAGGAACATACTTTTTATAAATTTTATCTAGTCTAAGGCCCAAATTAATTTTGAAATACTAAGAAAATGAGAATTTCAGAAAATATAAGTAAAGAATTTTCTTAGAATTTCTAAATCATTTAAAAATTATTTTGAAATTAGCAATTCTAGTCTACAAAGGAATTTCTTAGATTATCCGAATAAAGTAGAAAGAAGTAGCTAAATGTATAGATGAAGTCAAGCATATATACAATATATAACAATACACTAAACATAATCAGGTCTGGTCATCATCAGCAGGTGAAGGTGGTGATGTGAATCCAAAGTGAAAGATATCTCAAGAACCCACAATGAATGGAAGAAGGAAGAAAGAAAGAACTAAATCGATAAGATTGATGAAAAGAACCTCGACCCAATGCTTAGGAAATCATGAACCTTGGTATAGAAGATGGTAGACGCCACAACCTTGGGATGGAGGTTGATAAGTCTTCGAACACCACAAGGAAATGCCTTGATAAGTTCTAATTCAATGAAGAACCAACAAGTGAGAGCCTCACCATACTTTAGATTGAAAAATATGTCAAAGATTCATGTGTGGTCGTCACCCCCTTTATTTATAGCTATAAGGTGACCAAAAACCCCTAAAAGGCCAAAAGAAAGCCCATTTAGTAAAAGCCTATGTAGATTACTTAGCCATTTTAAGCTTATGGTTTTATTACAACCCAAATAAAAGTAGAAATTGAGTCTAAATTAAGCCTACATATCCCTACTACATAGACATGATACTTAAGAGCTAATTAAGCTCATATAAGGCTTCAATTAGGTTGACTATGCCGAATGACTTGCTCTTGGTCAAACCTTCCTTAATGGTAGCTTTGACCTTCACATCTTCAATTAGTACATTAAGTGCTTCCTTCATCTTTCTTGCCTTAGCCCTTGTAATTGGGCCTCCATTGATGTATAATGGATCATCATTAACATCTAGAGTGGGTTGACCATGATCCATATCGTTAGCTTGTTGCTCTCTTTCTTTGACAACATCATTCCCCCTTTCCCTAAAAGGATTCGTCCTCAAATCTTTATCACCTACATTAAAGGGAGAAAGATCAGAAACATTAAATGTATCACTCACATTATACTCACCTGGTAAGTCAAGCTTATATGCATTATCATTGATTCTAGCAATGACTTGAAATGGATCATCTCCTCGTGGATGTAACTTAGTATGACGTTTAGTAGAGAATCTTTCCTTCCTCATATGAACCCAAACCCAATCTCCGGGTTCAAAGATCACTTTCTTTCGTCCCTTGTTGGCTTGCGTAGCATATTGTTCAGTTCTCTTTTCAATTTGTAATCAAATTTTTTCATGCAGTTACCTTACAAACTCAGCTTTTCTGGTACCATCTAAACTAGCACGCTCAGAGACAGGCAAAGGTGACAAATCTAAAGGAGTTAAAGGGTTGAACCCATATACCACTTCAAAAGGTGAAAAATTAGTAGTAGAATGCACAGATCTATTATAAGCAAATTCAACATGTGGTAAACAATCTTCCCAACCTTTTAAATTCTTTTGAATGATAGCTCTCAATAAAGTAGATAAAGTTCGATTTACTACCTCAGTTTGTCCATCTGTTTGTGGATGACAAGTTATAGAAAGCAAAAACTTCGTTCCCAACTTTCCCCATAGTGTCTTCCAAAAGTAGATTAGGAACTTTGTATCACAATCTGAAACTATGCTCCTCGGTACTCCATGAAGCCGCACAATCTCCCTAAAAAATAGATCCGCAATATGGTTAGCATCATCTATTTTCTTACAAGGAATAAAATGAGTCAGTTTAGAAAATCTGTCCACAACGACAAAAAATGGAATCCATACCTCGTTTAGACCTTGGTAGTCCTACAACAAAGTCCATGGAAATATCAACCCAAGGTTCACTAGGAATTGGTAAAGGTGTATACAATCCATGAGGTAAAGATCTAGATTTTGCTTGCCTACATGTAATACACTTCTCACAAAACTTAACTACATCTCGTTTCATGTGTGGCCAAAAGAAATGCTCTACCAACACTTCTAGAGTTTTTCTTACTCTAAAATGTCCCATTAGTCCCCCACCATGAGATTCTTGGATTAATAATTCCCTTAATGAACAATTAGGCACACACAACCTATTCACTCTAAAAAGAATCCCTCATGCCTATACAACTTCCCAAATGCAGCATGTTCACAAACATCAAACATATTTCCAAAGTCAAGATCATTAGAATATAGATCTTTAATGTATTCAAATCCTAACAATTTAGTGTTCAAAGTAGAGATCAAGGTATACCTTCAAGACAAAGCATCTGTAACAATCTTTTCCATACCTTGTTTATATTTGATCACATAAGGGAATGATTCAATAAACTCCACCCATTTTGCATGACGTATATTCAACTTACTTGGGCTCTTCAAATGCTTCAACGATTCATGGTCAGTGTGAATGACAAACTCTTTGGGCCGCAAGTAATACTGCTAAGTCTCTAAAGCCCTCACCAATGCATACATCTCCTTGTCATAAGTTGGATAGTACTCAAAGCTGCTCCGCTGAGTTTCTCACTAAAATAAGCAAGAGGTCGACCTTCTTGTATTATCACAACTCCAATACCTATTTCTGATGCATCACACTCAATTTCGAAAGTTTTAGCAAAGTTAGGTAATGCAAGTAATGGTGCAGAACTTAGCTTCTCCTTAAGTAAGTTGAAAGCTAAAACTTGTTCACTATCCCAATAAAACCCAACATTCTTTTTAACAACTTCAGTTAAGGGTGCAGCTATAGAACTAAAATTTTTAACAAACCACTTATAGAAACTTGCCAATCCGTGAAAGCTACATACCTCAGTTATCATTTTTGGTGTTGGCCACTCACGAATTGCCTTAACCTTTTCTTCATCAACTGCTATTCTCTTAGCACTAACAATATAACCAAGAAACTCTATTTGACTAATGCAAAAAGAACATTTTTGAAGATTAGCATACAATTTTTCATTTCGCAAAGCAAGTAGAACTTTTTGTAAATGATTGACATGCTCATCCAAATTCTTACTATAAATCAAGATGTCATCAAAATATACTACAACAAAGTTCCCAATATAAGCACGTAAAATATGGTTCATTAATCTCATGAAAGTACTAGGTGCATTAGTTAGCCCAAATGACATGACTAACCATTTGTACAAACCATACCTAGTCTTAAAAGTAGTTTTCCATTCATCTCCCTCACGCATACAAATTTGATGATAGCCAGACTTCAAATCAATTTTAGAGAAAATGCAAGAACCATATAGTTCATCTAGCATATCATCTAATCTAGAAATAGGATGACGATACTTTACCATAATTTTGTTGATAGCCTTGCAATCAACACACATTCTCCAAGTTCCATCCTTCTTAGGCACAAGCAAAACAGGAACTGAAAAAGGACTCAAACTTTCTCGGGCATACCCTTTTCTCATCAACTCTTCAACTTACTTTTGAAGCTCCTTCATCTCCATAGAATTGCTCCTATAGGCTGGTCGATTAGGAATGGCTGCTCCTGGGATGAAGTCAATTTGGTGCTCTATTCCCCTAAGTGGTGGCAATCCATCAGGAACTTCTTCAGGAAAGACATCATCAAATTCTTGCAAAAGAGATTTAACAACACTAGGCAAAGAAGGGTTAAGATTGTTAGTGTTGAAATAAGCCTCCTTGTACAAACGTACAATCATCGACTGTCGAGAATAAAAAACTCTCTTAACCTCTCTTTCTTTTGCATAAAAGCTCCCTTTTTTACTCTCTTGCTCTATTTTTTTTGTTTCTTTTTCATTCTTTTTTTCACTACTCTCATCCTCACTTTTTCTTTTCTCACACCCCTTTTCTTTTTCATTTTTTTTCTCTCTCACAATCTTTTCTTTTTTCACTCTCTTTTTTTATCCTCAATTGATCTTCATATACTTGCTTAGGAGTTAATGGTACAAGAGTTATAAGTTTACCATGCATCTTAAAAGAATATTTATTTGTAAAGCCATCGTGCATGACCCTCCTATCAAATTTCCATGGTCTACCTAAAAGCAAATGACTTGCATGCATTGGTACTACATCACAAAGAACATCATCATGATACCTACCAATGGATAATGAAACTAACACTTGTTTAGTGACCTTAACTTCCCCGCAATCATTTAACCAATGTAGTTTATAAGGTCTAGGATGTTTAGTGGTAGGTAAGCACAATTTCTCAACCAAGATAGTACTAGCAACATTAGTGTAACTTCCCACATCTATAATTATACTACATACCTTGTCTTTGATGTGGCAACGGGTATGAAATATGTTTTCTCGTTGTTCTTCATCTTCTTCCTTCACTTGCACATTTAGAGCACACCTAGTGACAAGAGCTTCACCTTCGACGGGATACTCTTCTACATCACTTTCCATCAATGGTGGCACGACATTATCATCTTCGGACTCACTTTCAGTTTCAATATCACCATTTTCTTTCAAAAGCATAATTTTTTTGTTTGGACATTGTGAATGAATATGTCCTCTTTCCAAACATTTAAAGCATTTAATATCTCTATTTCTTGAAGATTGGATAGGTTCTTTACCTTTGACCAATGGAGAACCAACATCTTTATTCTTCTAAAACTCGGTCTTACTCTTTGATATCAATTTATCATCTCTTTTGTTCCAACTAGATTTCCAAGTGGATGAATTTTGACCATGCTTGATTGAACCCTTCCTTTTGAGTTTCCTTTCAACTTTCATGGGCATATGCACCATATCTTCCAACTCCACATAATGTTGCAACTCCACTACATTTGCAATTTCTGAATTCAAACCTTGTAAAAATCTTACCATGGTTGCTTCTCGGTCCTCCTCCACATTGTCTTGAATCATGACAATCTCCATCTCCTTGTGATATCCGTCCACAATTTTGGATCCTTGGGTTAGATTTTGTAGTCGTTGGTACAAATCTCGATAGTAATGTGATGGCACGAACCTCTTTCTCATAATAGATCTCATCTCTTCCCAAGTGCCAACGGGTCTCTCGTTGTTTCTTCTCCTGCTTAGAATAAATCGATAAGATTGATGAAAAGAACCTACAACGAATGGAAGAAGGAAGAAAGAAAGAACTAAATCGATAAGATTGATGAAAAGAACCTCGACCCAATGCTTAGGAAAGCATGAACCTTGGTATAGAAGATGGTAGACGCCACAACCTTGGGATGGAGGTTGATAAGTCTTCGAGCGTGAACGCCACAAGGAAATACCTTGATAAGTTCTAATTCAATGAAGAACCAACAAGTGAGAGCCTCACCGTACTTTAGATTGAAAAATATGTCAAAGATACATGTGTGGTCGTCACCCCCTTTATTTATAGCTATAAGGTGACCAAAAACCCCTAAAAGGCCAAAAGAAAGCACATTTAGTAAAGGTATATGTAGACTACTTAGCCATTTTAAACTTATAGCTTTATTACAACCCAAATAAAAGTAGCAATTGAGTCTAAATTAAGCCTACATATCCCTACTACATAGATATGAGACTTAAGTGCTAATTAAGCTCATCTAAGGCTTGAATTAGGTTGACTATGCCTAATGACTTGCTCTTGGTCAAACCTTCTTCAATGGTAGCTTTGGCCTTCACATCTTCAATTAGTACATTAAGTGCTTCCTTCATCTTTCTAGCCTTAGCCCTTGTAATTGGGCCTCCATTGATGCATAATGGATCATCATTAATATCTACAGTGGGTTGACCATGATCCATATCGTTAGCTTGTTGCTCTCTTTCTTTGACTCCATCAGGCGGGGGCTGCTCAGGTACTTGCAAAGCCTGAAGAATCTGTCAAAATCCGATGGTCATCTCCTCCCTGAGAGAGGTAAATCTGGTGGTCATCTCCCCTCGGATAGTGTTGAATCCATCCGAGATTGATTGTCAGATCTGTGCGGAAGACTCCTCAAGTCGAGCACGTCAGTCCTCGACAGATAGTGAAGTTGAGGGCTGGGTCGAGGGCTGGGTCGGAAGAGGTTCAAAGAGCTCCTGAGCCGTAAATGCTGCCATCTCCTCCCCCTTGGCCAGAATGGTAGGTGGAAAATCATCCTCGACCTTCCTTGGAATGTCTGGTTGCAGTTCCACTCTCCAAGTTAGTCCCTCCTGAGCGGTGACATCCATTTGATAGAGCTTGAACCCTTTATGAGCTGCATAGCTTAGTATCATTCTAATATACTCAAGTCTAGCTACTGGGGTATAGGTTTCATCATATTCAAGTCCCTCTACTTGACTAAAATCTTTAGCTACTAGGCTAGCTTTATTTATGATAATCTCCCCCTTTCATTTAACTTATTCCTAAATACCCACTTAGTTTCAATGAATTTTTTATTCTTAGGTAGAGGAACTAAGTCCCAGACTTTCTTTCTTTTTTTTTTTTTCAAATTTGGCTAGTTCTTCCTATATGGCAATAATCCAATCTGGATCAAGCAGGGATTCTTCTACTGTTTTAGGTTTAACTTTAGAAATTAAGGATATTTGACTTAAGTTTCTGAATAATAATCTAGTTTGACTTAGTTCTGGGTCACCTATTATTTAGTTAATTGGGTGGTCTGAGTTAACTCTTATTATTCTAGGCTCAGTTTGTGTTTGTTTATTTTCTTGAGGTTGATTTTACTCATCTTCATATTCATTTATTGGGTTTTCACATGCTCCCTCTAGATCAATGCTACCTCTAACAAAATCAATTGGTTGATATTGAGGTTGAGTTGAGTTAGATTCTTTAGTAATTTCATCAAATTTTACATTGGTTATTTCCTCAACACTTAGAGTAGTTTTATTGTAAACTCTATATCCTCTACTGTTTAGTGAATATCCTATAAAGATTCTATTTTCTACTTTTAAGGTAAATTTTTCTAAGTATTCCCTTATATTTAATATGTAAAAAAGACATCCAAATACCTTAAAATATTTAATATTCAGTAATTTATTGTAGTAAATTTCAAATGAGATTTTATTATGTTTTTTATTTATTGTTATTCGATTTTGTACATAGCAGACTGTTCTAACAGCTTTTGTCCAATAATATTTTGGTAGTTGGTATTCATTAAGAATTGTCCTAGTAGCTTCTTAGAGAGTTCTATTTTTTCTTTTAACTACTTTGTTGAGGTTTATTAGGACACGAGAATTCTTGATGGTACCCATTTTCTAAGCAGAGTTTAGTAAACCTATAGTTTTTAAATTCCCCACCATTATCACTCCTAATTCTTTTGATTTCTAAGTCTTTTTTGTTTTCAGTTTGTTTATAAAAATTACTAAATATTTCAAGTGTTTCATCTTTATTTTTTAAAAATTTTACCTAAGTGAATCTTGAGTAATTATTAATTATTACTAAACAGTATAAATTCCTATTATTCGATTTAATCCCATGTGAGTCAAATAAATCTAAGTATAATAATTTAAGTGTTGAATTAGTTTGAGTTTGATTAGTTAGTTTGTGGGTTGATTTAGTCTATTTTCCTTGTTGGCAAGTATTATAAATTGTTGAGCCTAAGTTGGGTAATTTTGGTAGTCCTCTAACTAAGTCATTTAGTTTGTTGAGATTTCTAAAGTTAGTGCGGGGCATTCTCCTATACCATAACCAGGTTTCCTCTTTTTGTATCAGACGACACTTAAGTGAGGAGATGGCTAGGTTAATTGTGTAAATGTTATTATTCCTAAGTCCTTTTAATTTTATTATAGGGTCTTTCATATGTTTAATTAAACATTTAGTGGATGTAAATCTAACCTTATACTCTGAATCACACAATTGACTAACACCGAGTAGGTTAAATTTAAAATTTTTAATAAGTAGTATTTTATGAATAATGAAGTTAAATTCTAGTTCAATGTTACATATTCTAATTACCTTCAGTTTACCATTGTTTCTAAAGGCAATTGTTCTAGTCTTTTGAAGGTTAATTTTATGAACATTGCTTGATCCCCGGTCATGTGTCGAGAGTAACCATGGTCTAATATCTATTTAGATTCCTACAAAGAGTAGGAAAAATTTTAGCCTAAGTGTAAACTTAGTTTAACTTAATTTAAATTTAATTTGAATTTGAATTTAATTTAAATTTTAATTTAATTTAAGTTAATTTGAACTTAATTTACTTTAATCTAATTTGAATTTAATTTGCATTTAATTTAAATTTAAATTTAATTTAATTTGAGTTTTAATTTAAATTTAATTTAATTTGAATCTTATTCATCTCACTCTATCTATATTTTTAATCAGAGAATCCTATAATTTTATGAGATGAGTTAAGTTAAATTTTAAGAATTGGTTTAATTTGTGTTAGATTCAAGTTTAGCTTTGGGTTCAACAAACATGCATTCTTTGGATAAACGTCTAAGCTGTGGTGAGTCACCTGGACATCATTAGAGTAACCATACATTTAAAATTTGTTAAATAATTTTATCCACTGAACTTAATATAAAAACTTTGGTATAACCAATTAGGATTAGTAAAACGTAGCTTTAGTTAGTTTCACTAAGAAAAATATATTATGTCGAACTCATATCTTTCTAGACATGCATAGGTAGAGCTTCCTTAACCTACTATCATCCAAAACTTCTCCAGTATCATTTATTAAGTTAAACTTTTATCCCTATTTATGCTAGTCCTAATTACCTAGTCAGATAAATTATTATTTTAGAGGTGCTAACTAGTTTGGAATCTCCCCCTGAATTATCAAACTTGGGGTTTAGGTTTTAGGTTTGTGTCGATTTACTTTATAGTTATAATAAACTAAGTTATAGTTTGAGTTTAGATTAATTTTATTTTTATTTAATTTATGTTTATTTGATTTGATTTTATTCTTTTGGTTTGAATTTATTTTTGAAGGTTTAATTTTTAAAATTAAGAGAGATTTATTTTGTTTATGCTGATTTAGGTAATGAATTTTATTTTTTGGTACATAGTATTGATTGAGTCCTACTTGCGTGGTTAGACAATCTTTCATAACCCAAGCTTTAATTAATTTTTTATTTTGAGTTAGTGTTAAAAATAATTTAAATGTAGAGTTGGACTTATATCCAAGTCTGAATTTATTGTACACAGCTCTTTGGGATCCAAGTATCATATTTAGATACTTGGATCCTAAGGTAAACTTTTCTAACTGTTCCTTTAACTCTTTAATTTAATTTTTCAAGATAGAATTTTCTTCCTCAAGATTTATAGCTTGAGTTAAATTTCTATCTTGAACTTGGTTAGTTAATTTGATTAAGCTTAGTTATTCCTTAAGGATGTTATTTTCCTTAAGGAGGAGTTTAGTGTGTTCCTCAGTTTTTGTTAATTTTTTATTTAAGCAGGAAATAATTTTTTAAAAAAATTATGGTATAATTAAAAGTTACCCCAATTGGTTTATCTGAATCAGATGCAGATCTGTTACTCGACTAGTATGCGGACTCTTCTTCTGGATTTGAGCCACCTCCGGTTGCCATCAGCATGAGGTAGCTAGTTTGCTTTGCTTCGTTAACTTCCAATTCGTCCGAGGAAGACTCATCGCAAGTCGCCTTTAGTGCTTTCTTTTTCTTTGTCTTTTTGATCTTGTCTTCATTCGGGCATTCGTGTTTGAAGTGCCCCTTCTTGTTGCAACCATAGCATGTGATGTCAGCATTTGAGTTGTTGTATGCAGACCTAGACATCTTCTTTATGTCGCATGTGGTGAAGTTTTTCTTGCATCTAGTAAACATCTTCTTTACCATGTTCACTAGTTGCTCTTCTTCATCTGATTCTGATTCGGATTCAGTTCTGCTTTAGGTTTAGGTCCCTTCGAAGTGCCACAAGAAATACAATTCCTTTCTCGACCTTTGGGCAGCTAGTTTGTTCATGTAGCTCCAATTCACAAAATAATTCATCTAACTTTAATTTTGAGAGGTTCCTCGAAACCTTATAAGCACCTACGATTGATGCCCATATTGACTTTTGAGGGAACGAGTTTAGAGCGTACCTGATAACATCACGATTCTCAGGTTGATGTCTGATCGTGTGCAGCCCATCGAGGATGTCCTTGATCCTCATGTGTATTTGGCTTGTGATTCCTCCATCCTCCATTTTAATATTAAATAAAGAATTTAATAATAGATCATGCTTCGTTACCCTTAAGTCGGTAGTTCATTCATGTAGTTCGATGAGTTTATCTTATAACTCCTTTGCATTCTCGTGCATGTCGACTTGGTTGAGTTCTTCTTTTGTGAGTCCACACTGAATCGTGTTCAACGCTCTTGAGTCAATCTGGGCTTTCTTTTTATCTTCTGGACTCCATCTTTCTAGATCGAGTGGTACTTTTGTTGTTTCATCTACAGGTGCCCGGTGCCCTCATCAGATGGTGAACCATTGTTCGATGTCCGTCTTCATGTAGACCTTCATCCTCTTCTTCCAATACTAAAAATTGTTTCTATTGAAGAGAGGAGGACGACTGGTGTTGAATCCCTCAAGATGGTCCATTGATCATTGAAATAGAAAACTAGAAGGAGGTACCAGGACTGGTCTTGGATTACTAATGCTTAAAAAAAATATCGACGACTTGAGTGGTGTTGCACCACTTCGAGTAAAAATTGAATGACAAATAGTTATCTAAAGAGGTAAATTTTACCAATTCAAATAAGATATGAAAAATTGAAAAAAATAGTTCCCCCAGCTTGATTGGTGGTTACACCAATTCAGAGAAGAACTTGGCTCTGATACCACTTGTTGAATTGAGATGCACATGAGAGGGGGGGGGGGTTGAATCACGTGATTTTCAAAAACTTTTTCTTTTCGTTTTGAAATCAAAGTATGCAACAGAAAAACATGAAAACAAAAAATATAAGTAAAAGAACAAGTTTAGTTTTACTTGGGTTGGAGCCTTCGACGACTCTTACTCCAAGATCCAGGTCCTGCGGACCTATCGACGGGTAATCCACTAAATACGTCTTTCAAAATAGACGAAAGAGGGGATCAAGTACAAAAAGAATCTGAAAAGTGTAACAGGCTACACTTTCCATTTGCAAAAATTAAGTACAAAACTTAAGTTTTGTTACCAAACACTTTTGTAGATAGTCTGCTTGAACTTGGTGTTTTGACAGCTTTTCAGCGGCAGTCGGATGTAGTAGAGTCATAGTAGGCCAGCAGCAGGAAGCTAGAGCAATCGAAAAGCCAATTGGACGCGTAAAAGCTCATATAGAAGTTGTTCTTGAATGCTTGGTCAAAATACCCTTTTAAAGAGTGTGGAAGGCGTCTTCTATAGGCTTAAAGGCGCCTTCCATAGGCAGAAATCTATCCCAAATTCATTGCTCCTTATCACTGATGAGCTTTGAATTTTATCCATTGGAAGGCGCCTTCCATAGCACCGAAGACGCCTTCCATGAACAACACTGAAGACGCCTTCTAATGCTTGAAGGCGCCTCAAGTGCTGTTTACCCGAGGCCTTTTTGCTCTTTTTGCCTTGCAAGTTATGTTAGTCCAACACGATAATATCTAACATGCAAAACAAAGTTAGCACAATAATAATATAATTAATTTATGACTTAGACCCTATCCTCCAGACCAAGATCTAGTCAAGGTCTCGATTTAGGTTTCTAAAATGGACCTAAATTGGGCTAACGTCTACTGTCCCCTCAACTAGAATGTGTCCTCACTTAGTCACTCTCCTCCAGTGACTTACCTTCACTTACCGTGTGTCAAGTTACCTCCTTGATGTTAATCTGACCCACCAGGTCTTCTTACTAGAATGGCACATCCAGATTTCCTCTCATTGGGAATCAAATATCCCGATCTCCTCCTAGAATTGTACATTTAGACTTCATCCTACCAGAATCCTACATCTAGACTTTGTTGTCTGGTGTCAGGTCCTCTTGACCCGTCAGGTTAGTCAACCTTGCACACTCAATAAATGTATTAGATCACGATAGTGTTGGAACCCCATGGGTATTTTGGTGTGATCAATAAGTTAAGTTAGGTCCTGTGTGTTTCTAACCTTGTGTCTAAGTGTGCAGGAGCTTAGGAGCACAGGTACTCGAGCGGAAGACGCAGCTAGCGAAAAGGACGGCAGTCTGAGGGACGAAGTGCTACGGAAGAGTACACCGGCGGATGAGAAGGAAGCGTGCGGTGGTTCCGAGGGACAAAAGCCAGAGCGGAAGATTGCTCAGGGAGCAAGAGACGCAGCAAGCGAGAAGGACGACACGAGGTGCGTCCGAGGGACGAAGACTGCGGATGAGTACGCCGACGGACGAGAAGGAAACACGCGGCGATTCTGAGGGACGAGAAGTCGGAGGGAAGCCCGCTCGAGAAGACCAGATGTTGGGTTCGGGTGAGCCCTTTTCCGGATGGAAGAGATCACCCAAGCGAGCGGATCCGGAGGAGAAGAACCAGACCGAGGCGGGACTGAACCAGAGAAGAGGTCCCGGACGAAAAAGTCAACATCTGTTGACTTTGGGCTCCGGGGCGCCCGGAACCCTTCCGGGCGCCCGGACCTTGATTTTGACCAGGATCACGATTTACGCGATCTGAACGTTAGGGGATAAAGTTTTATTCCCCCAGGGCGCCCGAAACCCTTCCAGGCGCCCCGACCAAGGCTATAAATATAGCCTTGGTCCAGAAGTTTTTCATCAGTTCAGAAATTATAACAACACTTGTGTGCTTCCACTGCTTCGATTAACTTCTTTCTTTTTGTGCCTACACTGCTGTAAACGAGGCTTCGCCGCCTGAAGGAGTTCTTAGTGCAACCATCTTCCTTGGATTAACAACCTCCCCGGTTGTAACCAAGTCAAATCCGGTGCCTCGTTTTTATGCTTTATTTTCTGCTTAATCTATTTTTCAAGTGTTAGCTTAATCGTTCGAGAAAGGGTTGTGTTTTATTCAGGGCTATTCAACCCTCCCCCCTTCTAGCTGGCCCAACGGTCCTACAAGTGGTATCAGAGCAAAGGCGCTTCAGGAGGACTAACCGCCGAACGAAGCAACGAGATGGCCGGACCAAGCATCCACCCGCCGAAATACGAAGGGGACTTTGCTACCTTGAAAAAACTAATGCAGGTATTTTTTACAACGGATATTGAATTAATTTTAACAATGAAACTTGGCTTTGAAGCTCCAGAGGACAAGGAAATAAATCTATGGACAAAAAGGGAGCAGGCTGACTTCATGGCGAACGGCAAAGCAGAATACCATCTGCTGAGCGTTCTTCCGCCTCAAGAAGTCAACAGGATCAGTAAATATAACTCTGCAAAGGAACTTTGGGAGAAGTTCCTCGAGCTGCATGAAGGTACATCTGAAGCTAAGCTCGCTAGATGAGATCTGCTTCGCAATCAGCTCACCAGCCTGCGACTTGGGGAAGACGAGACAGTCGCACATCTGCACTCCAGAATAAAAGAAATCATCACCGGACTCACGAATCTCGGAGAAAAGGTAAGTAACTGAGATTCGCTCAGGCACGCGTTAAATTCATTTCCAAGAAATTCAAAATGGGCATCACTAGTAGATGCTTTTTACATTTCGAAGGACTTAGAAAAAATTTCATTAGAAGAATTTTTTTCAACATTTGAAGTGCATGAGTCAAGATGTGCAGGAATGAAGGAGCCTAAGAACAACGTCGCCCTCAAAGCTTCGAGAGACGAACCTGAGTCGGAATCTTCTCTCGATGACGAGGAAATGGTAATGATGGTAAGAAGATTCAAGAAACTTTGTAAATCTAGATCTACTAACCATCCGCAGGGGAAGAAGAAAAGGACGATTGGTTGCTATCACTGTGACGAAGAAGGGCACGTCAAGGACAACTGCCCCAAGCTGAAGAACAAAGACAAGGAGAAGGGTAAGAAGCCTATCCAGAAACAAAAGGCCCTGAAGGCGATGTGGGACGATACGTCGTCCGAATCGAAAGTCGAAGCATTCTCCGGATTCGCACTGATGGCGAGTCATCAAGACGACGACTGCGATTCAAGCTCTTCCGAAATGAGCATCGAGAGCATCGATGAAGGGGGAGACGCGTCGGAAGAAAGCAGCAGCTCAGGGGGAGAAACGGACAACGAGATTGACAAGGTAAGTCAGGTACGATCTCTTCCTCCCGATAAAATGTTTAAGTTCGTTAAACTTTTAACAAAAGATTGCTACAAATTAGAAAGTAAAAATAAAATTTTAAAAGTAATTCTAGCTAAGTCTTGTCCCTTAGAAGAATTAGATAAATTAAAACTAGCAAATGAAAAATTGAAACTTGAAAATGATGATTTGAAAATTAAAGTAGATAACTTGAAAAATTATGCATGTTCATCTAAAACCAATTTTAGAAGATTTAATAATTTAAATTGGTACTTTAAATATCACCCGGGACAAATTAAGAACATTTCAAGTAATTTAAATTGGTACTTTAAATATCACCCGGGACAAATTAAGAACATTTCAAGAAAATATGTTCGTAAAATTTTTTTGGTTAATCCAGTAGGCTGGAACCTATATTGGATTCCGAAGTCATGCTTAAATTAATTTTAAAATTAAAATTAGCGCTTTAAGTGAGAAAATTAAACAAAGAATTTCTTTATGAGGCTTTGTCAAGGAAGTGGTTGTTGCTCCAATAACCAAGAAGGCCTAGTGCCTCGCCACGACCTGTAAGCCAAAATATTGAAATAAATGTTTAATTAACTTACTAATAAAGCATTAATGGAAGAATTAATTAATGCTTTAAAAAAGTTATTCAAAATATTTTTTTCAATTTAGAAATTTACTTACTTAAAATTTTTTAAGTTGACTAAGTCATTTTTTTTACTTAGAAAATTTTTTCTTAAAAATTCTCAAATGATTAAGTTAGAAAATTTTCTTTAAAAAATAATCTTTACTTAGAAATTATTTTAAATGTTTTTCTTAAGTTAAAAGATTTTCTAAAATTAGAAATTTATGCTCAAATTACTTAGAAATTTAAAAACAAATTGCCTAAGTCAGATTTTCAAAACTTTACTTAGAATTGTTTTTAACTTAGAATTTATTTTAAATATTTTTTTTTCAAATTTACTAAATTTTTAACCCTTAGATTGTTTTTCTTGGAACCCCATTTTTTTTGTGATCAAAGGGGGAGAAGGGAAAGTATAAGTCTAGGGGAAGGTAGATAGATTTAATTTTTTTTCTATCTTTTTGTACTTAAATTGCAAATTAAGTTAATTTACTTAATTTTATTTAATGTCTATTTTAACCCTAGCTTAACTTGGGTTGATCGCACCAAAAACGGGGAGATTGTTGGAACCCTATGGGTGTTTTGGTGTGATCAACAAGTTAAGTTAGGTCCTGTGTGTTTCTAACCTTGTGTCTAAGTGTGCAAGAGCTTAGGAGCACAAGTACTCGAGCGAAAGACGCAGCTAGCGAAAAGGACGACAGTCCGAGGGATGAAGTGCTGCGGAAGAGTACACCGGCGGACGAGAAGGAAGCGTGCGGTGGTTCCAAGAGACGAAAGCTGGAGTAGAAGATTGCTCGAGGAGCAAGAGACGCAATTAGCGAGAAGGACTGCACACGGTGCGTCCGAGGGACGAAGACTACAGATGAGTACGTCGGCGGACAAGAAGGAAACACGCGGTGATTCCGAGGGACGAGAAGCCGGAGGGAAGCCCGCTCGAGAAGACCGGAAGTTGGGTTCGGGTGAGCCCTTTTCCGGATGGCAGAGATCACCCAAGCGAGCGGATCCGGAGGAGAAGAACCGGACCGAGGCAGGACTGAACCAGAGAAGAGGTCCCGGATGAAAAAGTCAACATCTGTTGACTTTGGGCTCCGGGGCGCCCAGAACCTTTCCGAGTGCCCGGACTTTGATTTTGACCAGGATCGCGATTTACGTTATCTAAACGTTGGGAGATAAAGTTTTATCCCCCCAGGGTGCCCGGAAGGGTGAACGTTGGGGGATAAAATTTTATCCCCCCCAGGGCGCCGGAACCCTTCCAGGTGCCCCAACCAAGGCTATAAATATAGCCTTGGTCCAGAAGCTTTTCATCAGTTCAGAAATTGTAACAACACTTGTGTGCTTCCACTGCTTTGATTAGTTTATTTCTTTTTGTGCCTACACTGCTGTAAACGAGGCTTCTCCGCCTGAAGGAGTTCTTAGTGCAACCATCTTCCTTGGATTAACAACCTCCCCGGTTGTAACCAAGTCAAATCCGGTGCCTCGTTTTTATGCTTTATTTTCTGCTTGATCTATTTTTCAAGTGTTAGCTTAATCGTTCGAGAAAGGGTTGTGTTTTATTCAGGGCTATTCAACCCCCCCTTTTAGCCGGCCCAACGGTCCTACAGATAGCACCTAAGTTAATTCACTTATCATTCATCAAAACCTAAGTTAGACTATTAGTGCAAATTGTACCAACATAAACAACAAGATCCTTTCCATAAGATACATGCGAATGAAACCATATACTAGTTGTGACGAGAGTTATACCTTTGTTGCGTAAACATGAACTCCCGACAATAACTTTGTCCTCGATGGATCTTAGCACAATCAAGTGGCCACCCCTCTACTATATCCACAAGAACACGTTCCATCCATCTCATGAACTCACAATTTGGAGAAGAGCCAACTTTGTGGTGCTGACCACTTAGAAGGTTTGGTTAAAGAGGAAGAAGACGGAAAAAGATAAAAAGATCAAGAGTCTCTCATAAACAATGAGCTCAAAAAGCCTTTTATATTCTTCAAGGAATACCAAGAGTCTCAAGAAATACCAAGAGTCTTTGCCTTTTGGCCTTCTTCTAATAATGATACCAATTAATCTCTATTAATTTACATTATCCTCTTAATAGGTTGAGTTTTAGTATATATTAGATTAACAATTAACTCAATAAAATATTAACCGAATAAGCTTAATCATCGCATAATTGGCTCTTAGGGCTAATACTAATGCAACCATGGTTCTAAGACTCACGCAAGAAGTTATGATCGCATGCCAAGTGGTATGGGCATTGGTGCTGATCTTGCAAAAGTAGCACCATGTTGGTGTTGCATGCTCATATAAAAATAGCACCACGTTGGTGCTACTCTTTCAAAAGCAACACCAACATGGCCTTAGCTTTTAATCTCCAACCTTGGTGCTAGTTTCCTAAGATCAGCACCAACGTGGTGTTGCTCTTCTTATACCAACACCATAATATACATAAAGATTTAAATCATTTGGAATAATGGTAGGAAGGTCTAAGAAGAGTAAAGGAGGGCATATTCAGACTCATGTGATCTATATGAACCCATAAGACTTGAACTGATTCTTAGTACAGTCCTCTAGTCCATTAATGAGTTTTGATCGAAACTTATTGATTGACCTCAGGGTTTTAGATTTCAGAAATTTTGATATGGGATGGAAAGGATGACTACATATAATGTATATATGCCCTTCAACCATGGTTTTGAGACTCACACAAGAAGTTATGATGGCGTGCCAAGTGGCACGGATGTTGGTGTTGATCTTACAAAAGCAACACCACATTAGTGATGCTCTTGCAAAAGCAGTACTAATATGGCCTTGGCTTCCGATCACAAGCTTGGTGCTAGTTTCCTAAGATCAGCGCCAACGTGGTGCTGATCTTCTCAGACCAGCACCATAATGTACATAAAATTTCAAATCATTTGGAATAATACTAGGAAGGTCTAACCAAGGTATAGGAGAGCATATTTAGACTCTTGTGATCCATATGAACTCAAAGGATTTGAAATGAGTCCGATCAGAGTCCTCTAAATCCATCAATAGATTTTGACCCAAACTCATTGATTAATCTAGGGGCCTTGAATTTTTTTAAATTTTAGTATGGGATGGAAGGGGTGAGTGTATAAAATGTATATATGCCCTCCAACCATCGTTCTGAGACTCACACAAAGAATTATGGTCGTGTGCCGAGTGGCATGGATATTAGTACTAATCTTGTAAAAGCAACACCACGTTGGTGTTGGTCTTAAAAAAGCAACACCAACATGGCTTTGTCTTCCGATCACTAAGCTTGGTGCTGGTTTCTGAAGATCAGCACCAACGTGGTGTTGATCTTCTCAGGCCAACACCACAATGTACGTAAAAATTCAAATTGTTTGGAACAATACTAGGAAGGTCTAAGAAGAGTAAATGAGGGCATATTCCGACTTTTGTGATCCCTATAAACCTATAGGACTTAAAATGAGTCCGATCAGAGTCCTCTAGGTCCATCAATAGATTTTAACCGAAACCTATTGATTAACTTAGGGGCCTTGGATTTTTGATATTTTGGTATGGGATGGAAGGGGTGGGTGTATAGAATGTATATATGCCCTCCAACCATGGTTTTGAGACTCACACAAAAATCTATGTCTATGTGTCAAGTGGCACGGATGTTGGTGCTGCTTGCAAAACCAACACTACATTGGTGCTAGTTTTTCGAAACCAGCAACAACGTTGCCTCTTGGTTCTTCAAACTCAATATCCTGTTTCAATTTCTAAGATCACATTTTATGAAAGACAACATCAATGCCTTCTAGCTAATGATATCATTTCATTGTCAATATTAATAGAATTCACATGTAGAACTGAGTTGTATAAAAAAATTATAAACTTTTGTTAAAAATATGATAGATATAAATATCATCTAAGAATTAAAATTTTTATTTTTACAAATTCCAGTTAACATGAGGAAAATTGTTTACACGTAGGCCAAATAAATCAAATGTGATGTCTCACACAGTTATAGATTAAGGAAGGACTCCTAATCCCAATATTAAGGGAACTTCAACTTGGTTGGGGTATGGGATATGTCTAGTCCTCGTATATAAATTTGTGTGTAATACAAATCAGGGGGTGTTTGGTTTAGGGGAATAGGAGTGGGGAATGGGAATGAGAATCATTGATTGCCATTGTTAATGTTTGGATTATAGGAATAGGAATGCAAATAAGGGAATCAATCCTTGAAATTGGGTAATAACTCATTCCTATGTACCTCCCCTTCAATGAGCCATTACCCTATTTTCATCAATCAAAATATTTTCTTATTTCAAAAATACTCTTGACCTAAAACTAAAATTTTCTCCCTTAATACCAAATATCAAAATATATTTATTTATTTTTTCTTTCATATCACTTCTCTCTCCTTGTTCTCTCTCATCATATTTTCTCTCTCATCATTTCATCACACACTTTCTCTCTCCTTAATCTCTCCTATCACACTCTCTTTCCTCTTTTTTTTTCATTACACTTTCTCTCTCCTCAATCTCTTCCATCGCACTCTCTTCCTTCTTTTTCTCTCATCATACTTTCTCTTTCATCATACTTTCTCTCTCCTCAATCTCTCCCATCACACTATCTTTTCTCTTTTTTTCTTATCACACTTTCACTCTCATCACACTTTCTCTCTCCTCAATCTCTCTTGTCACACTCCCTCTTTTTTTCCTCAACACACTTTCTCTCTCATCATACTTTCTCTCTCCTCGATCTCTCCCATCACACTCACTGCTCTCTTTTTTTCCTCATCACACTTTCTCTCTCCTCATTCTCTCTCATCACACTCTCTCCCCTCATTTTGCTCATTACATTTTCTCTCTCTTCATCCTCTCCCATCATACTTTCTCTCACATCATATTTTCTCTCTCATCTTCTCTCATCATGATCTCTCCAATCACACTCTCTTTTCTCATTTTCTCTCATCACACTTTCTCTCTCTTCATTCTTTCTTATCACACTTTCTCTCTCATCAGACTTTCTCCCTCATCCTTCTCTTTCATCATATTTTTCTCTCACATTCATCTTTCTCTCACATCTAATTTTTTCTCTTATTTTCCTTTAAGGGTAAAAAGGAAAATTTTGATTTATTCTGATAGAAAATATGCAACTAATCAAACATTACTTTTAAGAGTGATATTCATGCTCATACCCATTCTCATTCAACAATACAATGATTCTCATTTCGATTCCTATTCTTAGGAAAGAACCAAACACCCCCTCAATGTAAGTAAATTGTAATAACCATAAAATAATTCATGGTTTATACAGAATGATTTTTCAAATTCATTCTTCATATTAGAATTAATTTTTAAAGTCTATATCCTTTGTGAGCCTATAAATATTTGCATTCGGATACATTAAAATAGAATTCTAAAAGGCTTAAACCAATCAACTTCTTAACTAGTAAAAGACCTAGTTTTCTATATGTAATCATAAAAAATAACAATGTTCTATTTTTACATGAACATAATAAGTTAGTAATCCTATCTAATTTAAATCCAGATTCAAGATATATAGCATATAGGAAAATCATCATAGATTTATTTTGTGAAATATAACTAGCAATAACTTGTAACTATTAAATGGAATGTAAAATAGTTTAAATATAGGGTTGAAACCTAACAATGTCACTAGCGGACAAGATATAACAACAAGCAACTATAGATCCTCATTCTCATCAGCATTCCAATTCTTTACAAGATATGAACTCCAATTCATCTAGATAAAAATTCAAAGTATAACAAAGATATATATAATTTAGTTAATGAAACCTTTAACAAGTAAGCATACTGAAGAATATAAATAATAAAGATGATGTTGTAAAAACTAGTACCAATATGTAGTCAATGGATTTTTTGAAAACCAGAACCAATGTTCGTGTTGATTTTTGAAAATCAATACAAACGTTGGTGCTGATTTACAAAACCAGCACCAATATGTCGTCAATAGATTTTTAAAAATTAGCACTAATATTAGTGCTAATTTTTGAAAACTAACACTAATATTGTAATTTTTGAAAATCGGTTCATGTTCTTTAAAATCAAGTACTAAAATGTTCTTACAGTGAATTTAAATAGTTGGTTATTAGAATGTACAATGGGCAAAAGACAAATACTCAATATGCCTTCGTAATATTTTTTTTGTATCATTCTGAAACATGAGTAGAAAAATGAGAGGGAGATGAATAGTATAGATGTAAGTGAAAATTCTAACTCACTTGGTGTGAGCTGAGAGTTGAACAAGATGACTTATATTTAGGGTTGAAAGTGGATGAACAAGACAGACAATTTAGGGCTTTTGTTTTAGGAAAGAGAGGGGTATATATATTTTCATTTGCACAAGCATACGATCGAGTAAGTTTATTTACAGAGTAGACAATTAATGTTAGTTAATCTGCTTGCATGTTTGCCGGCTAATTTGATCAATAGGACGGCACGACGCCGTAATCATTGTCGGCCATGAGCGCCGTCATCGACTCCTCCGCTGACGAGTAGATGCCATCCACCTCCGCCGCTGTCCGCTTAATGAATCGTCCCTTCACTCTCGGCCGCGCCTCCGCGTATGCCTTCCTCGACGCGTACCGTATCGTCTTCTCAAACCGCCGGGTCTTTCTCTTCTCCCGGTACCGTGTCAGTATCACCTCCCGCTCCGCCCGCGCGGCTGCCGGATCCCAGTTATTCCACGATGTCGCGGCCATCGCCTGCGACATGTCTGGAACCACTGCCGCCTCCGACGACTCCTGCACCATGAATAACTAATTAATAAATCTCAGTGGATCTTTTTGACTGATGAAACAACTGGAGTTGATTCGAAATAGTTAAATTTACGCTGTGGCAAAAGGAAAGATCGGGTTCGAGTTTTAATCCGGTCGCATTGAGATCCAAATTCCAACCGCTGCCGCCGCCGCCGGGAAAGAGGAGACACGCGGATGGATTTGCTTCTTCGTCGACAGCCTTCGGCTCGTCGGCGTAGTCGAGGTCTAGATAGGCGTCGGCGTCGGAGAAGAAGAACCGCGGCACAGCCGACTCCTGCTGGAGGAGAGAGTAGCCGGAGTCACCATCCTCCTGGAGGGAAGCATTGGTGGCGGCGGGGGGGCCAACGAACGTGGGTAGGGGAACGCGGTGGTGGCGGCGGGCAAGCGGGTTGGCGGAATGTATGTCGACGTCGCAGGTGGCGCAGAGGGCGGCCGCGTCTGCCTTGCACGCGACGGCGGCCGGGGCGCGCTCGCACACCTCACAAAGCCGCGTGCGTTCGTGGCGGGAAGCGAGGCCGTTGGCGCCGTGCACGCGACCGTCGCAGGCCCCGCAGAGGAACGCAGCGTCAGCGCGGCAGTGTAACACGGCTGGCGAGGCGCCGCAGAAGTCGCAGAACTTCGCCGCCGGGCCTCCTCCTTCGCCCACTACCTTCTTCACCCCTTCACCACAGCTCGCCATCGCAACTTCCCTACTTCCTTCTCCTACTTCTGACGCCGCTCATTTTTAGATTGCGTTTGGCTTATATTCTGGATCATCCTAAATCGCTATTGGTCGAAACTCTATCCACTTCGGGGATAATGACAAATAAGAAGGAGACACGTGGTAAATACGGCGCCTTTAATTTTGCAAAATCATTTAAGTGGAGAAGAATGAAATTTCAGGTCCTGATTTTTTGTTGTTTCTTAAACCGTCAAACAAAGGATAGAGTTTTGAACAAAAGCATTGTTGTCTCGAAAGTTACTTTTGTTATTCTGATCTTATCTTTTAAAAAGCTAACAAACAAGGAAGTGTTTTAAAAACTCGCTCTAGATTATTCAGTTCAATCAGTTGGATCACGCTTTAGCTCCTAAAGTTCTAGGATAATTTACTAAATGACATAAGTTGAATATGGAATTTACCAAAAGGTATATTATAATTTTCTATTTACCATAGGGCATAGTCAAACGTATGAAATTTCTTTTCTACCCCTCTCGTCAACCTCTCCATTCTCCACCTCATTTTCCAAAACATCCGATTCATATTTTTATTTGAAAATCATTTATATGATTAGAATGCACGTAGTCTCACCTTCTCTCTCAGTCCATACCTTCTTCCTTCTTTTATAAACATGAAATCATCATGAACCTCCTCCGATTACCAAAACTCGCAATTTGGCAAGATTGCAAAAGAGTAATTAGAGTGGGATATTTCGTAAGGGTTTCAAGATGCAACTTCAAAGAACAACAACATTCAAGAACAACGTCGAATTGAAGAACATCGCCATTGAAGGATAAATTTCAAACAAGAGTGAAATTAGTAGAAGAAGACAGATAAAGATTTAATAATATACGTATCAATTTGCTACTGTAAAATTGGTTTGTAGTATAAAAAAAATAGTGTACACTTTTGTAGCAAAAGGTAATTATAAAAATCATATTTATGGTGTCAATAGATGTTTGGGGAAGAATTATAGAACAACACCTGCAATATGGTGTCATCCATTACTTAATCGGTTTACGAGGTGCTCCACTGTGATACTAGATTTCATCTAGATCTTGTTCATCCACATTCCGTTGATATGGTAGGTATCAACACGTTGACCTAGACATGTTTAATTGCACTAATTTAAAGTCTTATGAGTTTCTGGTGATGCAAGGACTCAAATGATGTTATCCATTACTTATTTAAAGCTTTTCAGAGGTGGTCTAACATTATGATAAATTTCAGTATAAATATGCGTCTGATATAGGATCCTATGAAACACACTTTAATCCTTAGTTACAACTTTGGTTTTACACCATATATACCTTTTCCTCGCTTAAGGAAGCGGTCGCACTTTTGCAAAAATACAAAAACCCTAGGTCCATCAGTGGGATTCTGTTAAAATTACTGATAAATTATGAAAATCTAGTATGTACACCATATCTATTATTACTTGCTTTTTGAATTATATCACCACTTGATTATGTAGTTGTAATTTTTCTAAATTAGTTTGTAATTTAATTTTCAAGGACGATCATATTCCTAAAAAAATTTTATTTGAGATATGGAATACACTTGATACAAATTCTATCGTGGGACATGGAACTAATGTAGTAGAATTATCCAGAACTAATATTCCATATATCGTCTTCTGAGTATAGCGGTGTGCATAACATAAATAGAAATACAAGAAATTTGACATTTGATCTAAATGAAAAAGAAAGTATCCTAGAAAATGAGGTTCTGAATCCTTTTACAACACTTGTTGAATACTCTGAGACTACTAGGAGTGAGAAGGAAGAACATTATATCCAAATTGCAAAGAAATTACAACACAATACAGATGTATAAGAATTCTTAGCTAATGATATCCAGATTGAACAATATGAATTTCTCCGAGAACAATACAGTGACTTAGAGGAGGAGTTCCCAATAGCCGATGATTCATATATTCTGAATTCTCAATTACTACAAAGCCTAAATGGAGAGGCAACAGATGAGTATGAATTTTTTTTATTGGATAGATTTTTCAGTCTCAACAAGAGTTCAAGAATGCACTTGTGAAATATGCCATGATTAAACATATGATATATAACCTAATTGACACCCAGACAAATAGAGTTAAAGTAGTCTGCTTTAATCAACCATGTACATGGAGAGTAGTTGCCCGGGGATATAGAGTTCATTGTTGTGAAATATATACAGAAACACCAATGTGGTTCAGTTAGGGAAAGTGTTGATCATCAAACATGCTCTTCCTCATTTGTAGCGTCATTTGTTGAATAGCAATTTGTTTCTAATGAACAGTACAAACCAAGTATGATTATATTAGATATAAAAGCTAGGTTTGGAGTGATCATATCATACAGAAAAGCTTACATAACTCAAGAGAAAGCGATGAAGAAGGTCATTGGAGATTATGACTAGGAATATAGAAATCTTCCACTATATCTATGTGAGTTAAGAGTTAGGGATCCTGAAACCTATGTGACACTACATAGGAATGGTAATGATTAGTTCCAGCACTATTTTTGAGGTTTTAGAGCTTGTCGAAAAGTATTCAGGTCTTATCTATACAAACTGATCAGAATTGATGCCACACATCTAAGAGGGAATTATCCGGGTGTGTTGTTGATGGCTACAACAATTGATGTTAATGACAATATCCTCCCAATAGTCTTTAGAATCGCTAAAGTTGAATGTGGGTCTACATGGGAGTGGTTTTGGATCATACAAAGAAATTCCTTGCTCTCAAGGCACAGTCAATAAGCATAGTATCAGATAGACATCACGACTTTATATCAATAGTTAGAAAAGTCTACACAACCACCCAACATGCTTTCTATTGCTACCACATGTTTTGTAATATGGTAACAAATTTTGACAATAGGTCAACTTTAGGCTTGTTTTGGGCAGCAACACGAGCAAACACAATACTCCAATATGATTTCATAATGCAGTCCATACTTGAAAAATATCCAGATGCCCATAAGTGGCTTCAGAACATTGGCCCTAAAAGATGTGCTAATGCACACTTTAGTGGGAGAAGGTATATAATGCTAACCACAAATTGTGTAGAAAGTTTAAATGCTTTGTTCAAGCATACATGTGAACTTCACATAAATAGGTTAATTAATAATACTATAAGAAAGGTAGCTTAATGGTTCTTTAACCTTAGGGAGGAAATCTCGAAATGGTATGTTGCTTTGACACCTCATGCTACCAAAAAAATGGATTCAATGAGAGAGAAAGCTAGACCATATAAAGTCCACCACTACTCTCAATTTGAAATGGAAGTAGAGACATGGGGTGATTCATTCATTGTTGATTTAGAAAGAAAATATTGTAACTACGGGGAGTTTCAAATTTCAAGATTGTCTTGGTCACATGCTATTACTGTCATCATTCACTGGAACATGGATATACTCCCATATTGTGAGCATTATTTTCCTTCACAAAATTAGAATGTGATATACATGGATCATATTTACCTTTGTCGAAGCAAGAAATTTTAGCCTATGGGCCAAACAATATTATAATTCTATGTTCTCGTAGCCTTATGTGGCCCGGTAGGTGAAAGAAGGCATAGATCAAGTCGAAACATAATGGGAAGGTAAAAATCAAATAGAACTACTATAAACAATTAGGTCATAATTGAAGGACTTATAGAATGTTGTCAAGCCCTAGTTCTTGACTTACTATATATATATGCAGGAATATTCTGCTTGATTTATATATTTTGTAAGTAGGAGGAGTGGATCTATATATTTTGTATGCAGTACATGTTAGTAATTTGAGCTGCAAAAATCGCTTTTTTGCGTTGCGGAAAACCTCGAACTTCGCCACGAGATCCATGCGAAGATAAAAATTTTACATATACATAGTTTTCTCCTAGATCTACATGATAGAGGTTATACCTTTGTAGCGAAGCCCTTCGCTTATCTCGCTCGTCCAAAAAAGTTGTCGGATCTCGTAGAGTGTCAAGTGAACACTCCTCTACACGTATCCACACGGACAATAGGTGGAGAAAAACCATTTAGAGTGTGCTAGCACTCTTGGGTGGTTCGACAATGGAGGCGAGGGAGAGAACTAGAAGAGAGGAAGAATGATGATGATGCCTTATGAAAAATAAGAGTAAAATTGGCTTAAGTATTTTTATCTAATGAAAATACTTAGTGCTGATTAACTTCATTAATGAGCCTTATTAATGAGTCTTAATGAGTATTTAATGAATATTCATTTTTCATTAAATGGCCATTTTGAAACTCTTTTTTTTTCTTCATAATTTGAATCGAAATTTGAATCTAATATTCAAATTGAATTCATAATTCAATGAATGTCACCATTTATCATTGAATTCAAAATTCAATGAATATCATCATTAAGTCTCACTTGAGTCTAACTCAAGTCTAGCCTCACTTGAGTCTAACTCAAGTCTAACTCAATCGAGTCTTACTCAATTAATCTAATTTGGATTACTCTTAATCCAATTTGGTCCATCACATGAACCTAATCCTCTTGGTCCATCATATGAACCTAATCTCCATCTAACTGTCCTTTGTGTGTGACCCTATAGGTTCTTGTAACGTTGGCAATGCTCCTAAACCCATTTAGAAGCATAAGCAATGAGCGGTATCTAGCAACACATCATTACTACCCAAGTTACAAGAATGTTGAGATCCAACATCACCTTTGTGACTACTAATTGTGACTCTCACAATATGTGACAATGTTCTTCTATCCTTAACATCTAGATTGATCAATTGAGGCATAGACCGTGTCATCCTCATCAATCTATATCTTGAACTCCAAGTAGAATCACTCTAATCAAATGAGCTCAATATTGACTCATTTGGGCATGACCATGCACTTAGTGGTCTCACTCTATCAAGAATAATGATGTCACTCCCGTCATATAGGAGGAATAGATCTCATCTACGTCACTCACATCCCTCCGCATAATTTGTTACATACTCAGTAATCGCCTTTATAGTCCACCCAGTTACGGGTGACGTTTGACGAAGTCAAAGTATGCAACTCCTTATGTAGGGAACCATGGTGACTTCAGCTCCAAGGACTAATAGTCATACTAATAGTCACATGAGAAAGTATATGACACTCATATAACGATTCATGATACTTTCTCATGGCGAGTCATTCAGTATACATTCTCCAATGCATACCCATGTGTCAACTTGATATCTCTATATCCATGACTTCTGAGATCAAGTCATCGAGTTGACCTACATGCTAGTCTCATCGCATTAACATTGTCCCTGAATGTTAATACTTGACTAGGAATGATTAAGAGTAGTGTTCTCTATATCATCTCACTATCAATTCAACCAATTGATTGATATAGATAAGAACCTTCTACTCAAGGACGTTATTATACTTATTTATTTGGCACCAATACAAGTAAGTTTAATAACCATAAAGAAATGTCTTTATAAGTATATAGGAATATGATACATTGAGTCTATACAACAATCATCATATGATTGGCTCGCTAGCAGTTATGACGGTACATCCATAGTGTTGCAAGAAAAATAGTTGTGCATAGTGATATTACTGTTATATCTTTGTATGCAGTATTTGTTGTTAAATATAGTGTTATCTATGACATGAGAAATGTAAACCAATCCCACCAAGGAAGAACTAATACTTCACACCATATCTTCATTCTGTAAACTAAAAACTCGCTAGCAGTTATGAATTTTAAGAAATTCAAATAGGGTCAGTCCTGTAAGTACTCTGTGGTAATTTTGATGTGATAAACCAAGTCAAGTCAGGTCTTGTTATGTTTTAATACCTGGTGTCTAAGTGTGTAGGAACTTAGGATCATAGAAGGTCGAGCGAAAGATGCAGCTATCGAGAAGGAGGGAACGAGATAGAGTCGACGGGCTCGGTGCGAGGTGCTATGGAAGAGTACGCTGGCGGATGAGAATGAAGCGCACAACATTTTCGAGCGATGAGAAGCCGGAGCAGAAGGTTGCTTGAGAAGGCCGGGCACTACAAAAAAATAAACCTTTAGAAGTGGTTTTAAGACACCTATAGCAACGGTTTTCACCCGTTGCTAAATCTATTGCACCGGTTCAAAACTGTTGCGGATGTTGGTGACGCTAAAGCCAACATATGCGGTAAAGCTGACCGGTGGTTCATGACTAAGAGCCAAATCTGATGGGTACCTATAGAAGCGATTAAGAACCGATCCTGATGGATACATATAGAAGCGGTTATTGACCGATCCTGATGCATACCTATAGAAAAGGTTAATGACCGATCCTGATGCATACCTATAGAAGTGATTAACGACTGATCCTGATGGATACCTATAGAAGCGATTAATGACCATCTCAATAGAATTTTCCAATCTAAAAAACTGCCCTTTAGAAGCGGTTATAACCAGTTCTAGAGGAAGAACGGTTAAAACCGCTGCTATTATTGAATTACTAATTTTACAAAAAAAAAAAAAAAATATTTTCTATTGTACCTGGAGAATTCCAAATCAAATGCTCAAATTAAATCAATTGACAATATTCATATTTCATTTAACAAACTTAATTTATTTCCATAACACATAAATATAAATTGGATTACCAAATCAACACATACAATTTGTATTTCATTTCAAAACATTCATAACATATAACATTTAACTCCACACTATAACACAAACACAATATTTTCTTCAATCTCCAAAATATATACAACCTTCAATAACAAGTTTTCTCCACCAAAAAAACATCAAAAGGCATGTGCTCCAAACGACAAAAGACATGTGCTCCAAACGACAAAAGGCATTTGCTTCAAGCGACAAAAGACATTTACTTCAACCTTCAATAGCAACCTTCAATAGAACCACCAAATTATATTCTATCAACATATTTCATTATATAATGAAAAAAATATTTAACCAAAGCTTGTACCAAATTAAAACATCAAAAGCTATGAAACTGTCAACTAGACAAGAAATGCTAAAGAAAACATCTAGATATCTATTTATTTTGTCAGCTATCTTCATGGCATCAACATAAAATCTTTTCAACAATGTGTGGCTTGTCTTTATTGTTCCCACTATAATGCAGGAAGGAACTTTTAGTAGACCTAGAAGAATGAGTTCTTCGAGCTCTATGTTTACAGGTTTTGGGCCAGGTATCACATTAACTTTCATTGAGAGCTTAAGCTCTAATTAACATAGTTTTATATACTTCTATAGGAAGAATTGTGTACAAAGTAAAAGCAATTGGCAACAGTATAATATATACTATATAGCATGTGCATATTACATTGGATTTTATTTCATGAATAAAAAAAACTAAAATCAGAGAGAAACAATTCACTGACAGATATACTGCTTCATCAAGTTTGTTAGCATAATCAATTTAAAATCAATTGCAGTTAAATTTTTTATTGATTACAGAAAATGTTGAATAATGAGAAATTAGATATTGGAACCTTCATTCGGTTGCTCAAATTGTTAAGAGAAGAATAATATGAGAAACCAACTAATTTTGTGAAAGTTTGAAAGCTGGTCTTTACAGTTGATGAATCGGTACATGTCTTCCGGGAATTCACTGCATCTCTAATAAAACTGAAAATCAACCTCACTTAATTTGCTTGATATGCCATTGAAAATATGATCTTAACAATGTTGATAACTGTTTGATAATTAGAATACAAAGTCATTGGCGGCCACGAACATGACAGACTGATTGCTTCTTAGTCTTCAATCTTCATGTGTTGATTTATCTTGCAAATTATTTTAGATAAATACATTCTAATTGAATCATCAGAAATTTATTTGGTACTATAGTCAGTCATATGTTTTTTTAATTTGGATAACAGTGCGTTGATATTCAACTTGGAATGGCAACAAGGCAACACTTGCTGTGAAACGACGCGATTATGAATTAACTTATTATATACTTTTCAATCAATAGGATTATTGAAATGTAAGATTCAGAGGAACAAGCATGCAAGAATAGTATAAAAAACTCATATGCCTAGGATTATGAATTAACTTATTTTAAACATCAATTTAAAAAAATAAAAAGTCAGAAATACTCTAATAAGAATAGTTGTAATTAAAAAACCAACCTCTCTAGTTATTATCTAATTCTGGTGATGGAAAGGATCTACACCTATCTTCTTCTGCAGGCGATGGAACTTGTTGTTTCATAATATTTGCAAACATAACTGTCATCTACAAAAATAAATAAATTTGCTATTAATGTATTTAACTATACAAATAATTTTAAATAATTATTTTTTTAATGAGAAATGTTATTACTTGTGCCGTAATAATTCGGGTCCACGAGAGCCCCCCAACACTTCCCGACATCATACTTAACATACTCGTGCAAAATTTTGGAACTAATCATTTTCTTACATTTGTTTTTTCATCAGCTCTATTTCCGTTTGTCGTTGTGCTTCTCGCAACTCCATATCTTTAATTTTCTCTCTCATTTCGTTAAATTTTTATATCAAATCTGAATTTAAGTGATAATCTTGCCAATACATTGAGATGTGTTTACATTGCTATGGGAAAACTTGGCTAGGCAGCGCACCAGCTCGTAAACATCGTACCCGACCAGAATGCTCAGGTCCAAAAACCTCACTATATAAAGAATATAATTAAAGTCGAATCACATGTAACAACTTTTATAAAAAATGAAATAAAATTTTAAGTAAATTGTTACCAAAATGCCTCCTCATGGACTTCTAATAGTTGTGTTCCTTCAGGTTTATCTTGGAGGAGACAATCTACTGCCTCTTTAATTAAATTCTAATAAGAAAATAATTTGTTACTATAAATAAAAAATATATAAAAGTTAACTTAAAAAGTAAAATATTATTACCTCAATTTGTATTGCCTCATCGTCAATAGCGGCATCTTCTTTCTTTCTACTTCTCCGACTCAATTGTTGTATTTCAATACAACTTGGTTTTCTACCATTCTCTTGAGACTAACAAGATAAGAAATCCACATTTTACACAAAATATTAATAGAATAAATTATTCTATATGTGCAACAACTTATATTGCTAATTTACACATTCCATCAAAAGCTAACTAATATACATTACATTGCTTGTAATCAATATTTAGAATCTCATAAAACCTTGGAACTTCAAGGATAAGAGCATTAAAGTGTAAAACAATAAATGGACAGTGAGAAACTAATTATAAAGAAGAAAAGAAATAATTTTGACTCTTACAAATTTATATTCCAATGACGGAATATTAGTGCGTCCCTATGCATGAGTCCCTTTCTTTTTGTTTGCATTTTCTCTATTGATTTTTGAAGTTTTCTGGCACAAAAATTTATAATGAAATTATAACATTTATAAACTTATGTCAAAAATAATTCATACTAGTAGTACCTCAGTAGACTTCCAATAGTTACATAAAACTTCCCAAGTTTGAGGTGTCAATCCATGAAGAATGGGTTGTATTGCAACAAGTTCTTCTAGTGGAGTATTTGAATCATAAGATGTAGCTTTCACTTCAGTCCTCCACCGTCTCCATGCGGCCCCCATCATTTGCATTATAACTCTTCTATGGTGATTGGGGATATAGAAACGTGCCTATAAACATAAAATGAAATATGTTCATGCTTTAAATTTAAAATTAAAGCTAAACTCTTGTAAACTTACGGTAACAAGTTTTCATGCATCATTCAAGCGATTTGTCCGTATTTTTCTCCAATCTAAAAAGTGTAGGGGTAACACAAGTCCATTCCGTGCAATAGTCCCAATAAAATTTGCAAGCGTCGGTTGTAAATCACCATAAGGTTGTCCCCTTTCATTGAATTCAACAACAAGAACATGATCGGGATGTAATGCATGAATATCTCTCATGATAGTCTTGTCACGTTTTCTTTGCTGACTTTGGGATAAGACATGACCTCATTTTCAACTGAAAAAAAATAATTTGCACTTAGTGTTGCAAAAATAATTTACTATTCATATCCAAAAATAATTTTCACCTTGCTCATTAACCTCCTCATTTTGTATCTCCAATGGTGAATGGGATGTTGTGTATTGTGATTCATTTTCATCATTAACTCCTCTATTACTTGATTCTTCTCTCCTAGATCGTCTTTGGCTATTTTGGATTAGCTTTCGCATTCTTTTATTTGCCATTTTTGAAAGTTACCTACATAACACAATATAGAAATATGAATGAACATCCATCATCAATATAGTCAAATAGATTACAGCTGGATCAATAGGGAGGTATAATGCATACAAAAGTTGATAATTGGAATTGTAATAGGCAAGTAAAAAGTTGGCCTTATTGTTTTTGATGTTCTCAAAAAAAAAATTCTGATTGTCTCTTGCAGGTGCTGGAAGGCCTCCTGCAGGTGCTCAAAAGAAGAAGTATACAAAATTGATAATTGGAATTGTAATAGGCAAGTAAAAAAGTTGGCTCAAAATTAATCAATATTCTTATTTAAGTTTGTGTTAGTTGTGAAAACCTTTTATTCAATGATTACTAATGGACAAAATATAAGTAGTGAATTCCCAAAATAGCTCAATCATATCCAGAATTTCTTATATTGGGTTCAATCACACACATGACACACATATGTAGTTTGTCCATTTTTTATAATCCTGATGAACATGGTAAACTGCAGGGACAATGGTTGGATTTATACTTGCATGTTTCATCTCAAGCTACCTTCTATGTTTTAGACAGCCAAACGAGAAAAAAGACCAAGTTATTCAAGACTTCATACTTCAATACGAGTCCACAACTCCGAAGAGATACACTTGCACTGAAATCAAAAGAATGACAAAGTCTTTCAGCGATAAGCTTGGGAATGGTGGTTATGGTTCTGTATTCAAGGGTTCACTCCAAGATGGCCGCTTGGTCGCTATTAAAATCCTAAGTGAAACTAATGGCAATGGAGAAGATTTCATCAATGAGGTAGGAAGCATCAGTAGAACTTCTCATGTCAACATTGTTACTCTTCTTGGATTTTGCTTGGAGAGATCAAAGAGGGCTCTGGTTTACGAGTTCATGTCGAATGGATCACTTGATAAGAATGACATTTGTCTTGCACTTGCTAACTGATCATTAGTAATCCTAACTTGTGTAGTGAGATTATAATAAAATCTGAAAATAAATGGCAATATACAACTAACCCACGTTGGAAATTGATAACTGAATGTTTGGTAATATCATCATAGAATACTTGAAGTTCAAGTGGGATGAGCCAATAAGACTTTGTTATTATAATAAGCTTGTAATTAACATAACTCACAATCTAGTATAACATGATTGAAATTAATACATCAAAATTGACAAACTCTTATCAAGGAAAAAATTAGAGAGAAAGTTGATTTTAGCCCTTATGTATCTACACATAGACAACTTATAGATGCAATTACTAAACACTTAAGTAGCTCAGTGTTTCAAAATATTATATCACAGTTGGAAATAATAAACGCCTATTCATCAATATAGAAATATCTGATCAAACATAAAGGTTAAAAACAAAAAAGTTACTGAACATCCATCATCACAATATAAACATGGAAACATTGGTTATTCAAAACAAGTGCATAGACTTAGCATTTTCATTGTCTGCTTCAGTAGAAGCCAAAAGGAGCATTTTCATTTGTCAAATTAAAAATCCAAGATCCTTAGAAAGATTACATAATTGTTCCTCTGCTTCTTTTCTATTGTTCAAACAATAATTAATCGCGCGGACACAGGACACAGCAGATAGGAATCAGGAAGACACAACGATAGGTTTACTTATATGCATCAGGAAATCACAGGCTCTTGTAAGACACATGAAGCAAGACCTAAAAACCCTAACAGCAGATAGGAATTAAAGATAGGTCGAATCCTCTGTAGAAGGCTTACAAAATCAATAAGTAAAAAAATAAATAAAACTTGGAAACAGTGATGGAAGGAATTGGCGACGATAGCTAGGTCAAATAGTGTTCCTTGAAGGAGGAGGAGGTTATGCTAGCTGCGTACCTGGGAGGAAACGGAGGTTCTCCTAGCTGTGTAACTGGAAGAAGAAGGCGGAGGTCGGAGACTCGTCGTTAGCGATGGGATGAATCCGATCGACGAAACAGGGCACAACAGCAAACATAGCAGCAGCGACGAGCACTTTGGTAGAATCGCGTGGTAGGAAATAGCGGGAGTAAGAAGAGGGGAGGAGATGTAGTGGGAACGTGAAATTTTGGGTAATTTTGGGTGTTGTTTGAGTGAGGGAAATTAATATAAAGTCTTATTTTTATTTTATTAAAATTAATATTTTATTTAATTAATATTTTAAATAAAATTAAACACAAATAATGACAATTAAAATGGTTAATCAATTTTAGGTTAAAACTTGATGTAGTACGGTAACACAATCTTCTTGACACTATTTTTTTATTTTTAAATAAAAAATATAATAATAACACTAATAATGTCTAATAACAAATAAATTGATAAAAATATGAATTATCATGAAAAATAAAAATTGTAATTATCAATTTTGGGTGTTGTTTGAGTGAGGGAAACTAGTATAAAGTCTTATTTTTATTATATTAAAATTAATATTTTATTTAATTAATATTTTAAATAAAATTAAATAAAAATAATAATAATTAAAATTTTTAATCGATTTTAGGTTAAAACTTGATGCGGTACGACAACACAATCTTCTTGACACTATTATTTTCTTTTTAAATAAAAATGTAATAATAGCACTAATAATGTCTAATAACAAATAAACTTATAAAAATATGAATTAGCGCGAAAAATAAAAATTATATTTATCATTTTTAATAAAATTAAACAAAAAGAATAATAATAACAATAAAAATAATAGGGAATGTAAATAATTAAGGACACTATCGTAACTAAAAAAATAATCCAGACTTGTTTCCTATGATTTTAATATGAATTATAACGAGGTTAGATTTGATACAATGCAACACATTTTCAATAACTAATGACAATCCAAATTAAGAAGACATGTAATTAAGATTTAACCTTGTGCCTTGCTTATATTGTAAACAAATAAAAATTAATGTAAACTAAGTGACATTTTATAAGAGAATCATAATTAAATACCTCGTAACCATAAGGTTACGTTTGGTTACAGGTTATCCATCCAAAGTTATTAATGAAAACCCTGTTTGGTTTAGGTAAGCAGTTAATTCCTAAGTAAGCAACCCGGATTTGGAATACCTCAAAAAAAGTAAGATTTTCCTTGATTCCAGGATTAACAATTTTTTTTTTTTTTTCCAAAATACCCCTAAAATTATTTATAACAAAAATTTCATTTTAAATTATAAAAATTAAATAAAAAGATAAAATATGTGCTATTTTATTTTAAAAATAAAGTTGTAAAAAACGTAAAAAATTAAACAACTTAAAAAAAACTTAAATTAATTTTAAAAATGTTAAAAACGTAAAAAAAAAAACTCTATGCAATTGCAGATGAAGTATAATGAAATTATAAAGAAATTATAAAAAAAACTCTTGCATTTCAGAAATTAGAAACCGGATTCAGAATCTAGATTTGGCACATAACCTCATTACTGCACGTTGCCAAATGCGACTTGTTAGGAAGGCATCCTACTAATTTCTGAAATGCAGTATCTAATAAACTCACTAATTAGACAATGTGCTATGTTCTGAAACTGAATCATGGCTTCATCAGCACTTCATTAGAGTTCTTGTTATATTAACTCCTAGCTTGGCTGGCTGTAAACTCATAGTATCTTGAACTGCCGCTAGAAACCTTTGTGAATCAAGTCCCTACATGTGCAGAATTAGTGGGAATGTACTAATCTCTTCTAATGGGTCTTAATGCAGTTAGTGGGATGACAAAAGTTTAGTGGGATGCATTAGCAGAATTATGTGCCAAATGTAGTTTTAGAAAAGGAATGCAGTTTCAGAAATCATCACAAGTGTTACATATTCATACATGTCCACAAAATATTTTCAAGTTTTCCATTAAAAATAAACTCACTTCTAAAAGACCAGTAAATCTCTTTAGGTTAGGGAGGTTGGTGTTGAAGTGTATTTTCTAATTTGATGAAAATATGTCCCAAATCTTAGGTAATTATGGAGCCATAAATTCATGGATGACTTCAATTCAGTTGAATCTAATAAGATGGTCAAAATCATCTACTATATTTATAAGACATAAAGAGACCTTATATATACTAGAAGAAAATAAGACAAACAAATATATACAAAATGTAGAATTTGCAAAATAATAAAACATCATTATTTACTTTAACACGATTGGCATAAAATTTAAGCAACTCCTCAATTCTTGATCTGGTAGCTTTTTTTTATTTGAGAAGCAAGTTAGAAAGAGGTCACCCGATGCTTCAGTTGAATTGATTAGAACTGAAGCACCTCGATCTGCAATACCAAGCAACAAAGAAACATCTCTTCTAATGAAGGCAACCGGTACACATGAAAAACTTAAATGATTAGTTAACTTCTATGACAAAGTAAATATTATATAGGATAATATCATGCCCAATGTATCAGGCCCACATTAGGTCTGATATGAGATCATATCAGGCCGCCTGATATACGATCATATCAAGCCCACATTGGGCCTGATATGAGATCATATTAGGCCCATGTTGGGCCTGATATGCGATCATATCAATCCCATGTTGGGCCTTATATGTGTTAGGGTTGCAAGATTGCAAACATAGTCCCACATTGAAAACACATAGGAAAGATCATAGGTTTATAAGAGAAAAGATATCTCCATTGGCATGAGGCCTTTTGGGTAGAGCCCAAAAGCAAAACCATGAGGGCTTAGGCTCAAAGTGAACAAAATCATACCATTATGGAGATATCTAAATTCTTTTCGATCCTATAATTGGTATCAGAGTCCGGACTGCCAGAAGGTTTAACCGTCAACTGTGCACAAGAGCTATGGTCTGATTGAGTCATGTGGGTACAATATTCACCTTGAACAAAAAAAAGTGTTACATCCTATGTTCGGATCAAGAGGAAGCCCGGACTGCCAGAAGGTTTAACTGCCGACTATGCATAAGAGTTATGGTCTGATTGAGCCATGTGGGTACAATATTGACCTTGAATAAAGAAAGTGGGGGCTCCTATGTTCGGATCAAGAGGACCATACACCAGGCAGGAAGTCCTAGTTGCGGCTAAGAAAGGAAGTCCTAGTAGGTCAGGTGAACCGAGGGGCAGGAAGACATGGTGGGTTAAGGATCGGACGTGGGAAGTCTGTGGTCCTTTGTTTGAGGGGGGATTGTTGGGGTTGCAAGGTTACAAACATAGTCCCACATTGAAAATACATGGGAAAGATCATGGGTGTATAAGAGAAAAGATATCTCCATTAGCATGAGGCCTTTTGGGTAGAGCTCAAAAGCAAAACTATGAGGGCTTAGGCCCAAAGTGGACAAATATCATACCATTGTGGACAAATATCATACCATTGTTGATCCTTATATGGGATGATTTCATGCTCTCGTTTGCCATGATATCCCAATACCAAAGTCATCAGTTGGCCAAAATGAATAAATATTAAGATTTTCAAACTATTTTATTTTACTATACTACTACTTCATGCTTAAAATTCATAATTATAAGTTGTACATGAGAATCTAAAGGTTTGAGAAGTTTAATCCCAATTTTGAAATATATTGACCAATATACTAAAGGGGGACTGTTTAATTATTACTATATGTCGATCATGTAAAATAATAGATTCATAATGTCTTCCTTTCTTTATGGATGCTTCAAAAAAATTATTAAAGTGACATAACACACCGTCCAATGCAGTTTCTACAAAACATCAATTGAACCCTATAATTTAAAAAAAAAAATTAATAACAAAAAAACTAACAAATTGGTTGAGCTTTTACAAATCCAATAGTTTCAAAGGTGATACCTTTGCAGATAATTGAATAGTAGAGGATGAAACACCCAACCCACTTCCTTGCGCCATTCTGAAAGGAGAGTATTGATAGAAACCCTAAACCCTTCACTGTGGAGATGTGATTAGTTTATTGGAAACCCTTGATGTTACCTGAGGGACACACAAAAACACTTACGTAGGCTTTCAGTGGGAGGATGATCTCACAACTAAAATAGAGTGAAAGATTTTCACAATCGGAGAGTTAAGAAAAGCGGTGAAGCTTGCATGCGCTGAGAGAGGGAGAGAGAAAAATATTGACGCCATCAACATCTGAACCATCAATAAAATTTTAAATTAAAATAATTCTAGTGTGCTTCGGATGCTTTGGAAAATGGGGTGGGAAAGGGGAGGTTGGCGGGAGGGGTAGAAGGAAATTTTCATACATTTTACTATGCCCTTTGGTAAATATAAAACCATCATACATCTTTTGGTAAATTCTGTATTCAGCGTATCCATTTGGTAAATTGCTGAAAGTTCTTAGTAGCTAATCATGTGGCAATAACGACAGGTGCTAGTCCAAGATGCACTCAATGTAAATCTATATCAATCTGATTCAAAGCACAGTCAAAGTAAATCTGGATCAAACTGATTTAAAAGCCTAGCTTATAGTCAACTCAAGTCAAGTCAAACAAGTTCTTTTGAGCCACTCAAATCAAGTCAACTCGGCTAGGTATTCGAGCACACAGTGAATCAGCTCGCGTCTTGTTCAAGTTAAGTTCGGCTAGCTGGATTTATGACTAGGCTTAACCCAAGCTTCGCTTGACCTCAGACACGACAAGGCAAGTTATAGAGAAAGCCCCAGTTAGAGAATGCATCTATTATAGAAAAGATGCATGTTACATAGAAGTGCTTGGCCATTACAATGATGCTAGTTAAAGGAAGGGGCACGCCAGTTACAGAAGGCATGTCCTTTAAAGTCTTGCCTATCCTTTCGCTCTCTATATAAGATAACGATAACTGTGGAAGGAAAGGGGATGAGATATTACTATTTTTCATTTCTTTATTTTCTTTTGTCTTCAATATTCTTACTCTAAATTTGACTTAGCGTCTGAGGGGTCACTGATAATGAGTATTTTGGTGCATTATTTTGGCTCTTAGACTTAGCATTTTTAACTTCTCGTATGCTTAATTTTGTATTTATATTATGTGCTGAGTAGGAATTTATTTTAGACTTAATTGTAAATTTTCTACAAATTGTGGAATTTAATCTCATGTTTTTATTATGATTTTATAGGAAATCAAAAGAGCCATGAATTAGGGTTTGATCAGATCAAATTTGGCTTGATTTGGAGGTCAAGCGGAGGAGATCAAGCTGAATCCATATGAACTATTGATCCCGATCGAGAGAGATCTTGTTCCTTCACTCAGATCTAAGCCATCCAACCCTCCATTCAAATTTAAAGCTATCTAGATCGTCCATAGAGATTATCCTCATTCCAAGAGAGAAGAGCTCAATTGTATGCAAGAACCCAATCCTTAAGCCCACTCTTAAAGCCCAATTTTAAAAATCCAATTTCACTTCTCTTATTGAATTCGGATTCCTCTTCTCAACCTATACCCATAACTCATCAACCCAATAAGAAGCTATAGTCCCATTTGACATGGATGAATAGAGATCCTCTCTTCTAGATCGTGACCCTTCTTCACATTTTTGCTAGGGCACGTGACACCCACACATCGCCGACCACTTCTCCTTTCTTCCTCCTCACCATCGACCGACGGCTTCTTCTCTTCACTATCACCGATCGGCCAACCACAGTCTATTTCCTCTACTTCTTGATTCCAACGGTGAGTGACAGTAGTATTCTCAGTGGGGCAAGCTTTGGCAGCGAGCTCTGATCATCCACCTCGCGGGAGGGGTTCTCTGGTGTGATCTCCACCGTCTGGCTTCCTTCTGGCAGCTCCACCATTTGGGGTTCAGGTGGAAGAGCAAGGAGGTAGTGGTGGTAGTCCATCTTCATTTACAGTCAACTTCCATTGGAGGGGTTCTTCATTGGAGGATTTGTATCATCCTCATCATTGTCGAACCAAGCAACAATTCGACAGTGTGCTACTGTTCACCGGAGTTAAGGATTCTTTCTCCGAGCCTTCGTGTGAGAACGAGGATAGTCTTTGGAATTAAAGTTGATGTGTGGATGGTGGAGTAGTAACTTAGTTTTATTGATGTTAATGTTTATTCATTATGTCAATTTCCTTGTGTCAATGTTTCTTATTGAATGCTTGTAGCAAACTTGATCTTCCATGTTTACTTTGCACGCATTTAGTTCAACTTAATTCATGCCTATAATGTGTTCGATGAATTGCTTCAACCATTAGTTAAGCTTAATTTGACACATTTTACTTTATTTAATTCTTGCTTAGTCTTGTTCTTCCAATTTCTTTAAGTTCTAGTTTTTATTGAATGCAATTAGGATAGATTAGCTTAGGTTTCATTACATGCTCTAGGTTTCGTTCAATGCTTAGTTCGTTAATTGTTCACTTTATGTTTTCTTTAATTCTAGTGCAATTATAATTTAGATTAGGTTAGCTTTCCTTTACTTGCATTGTCTTTCATTTACTAGATTAGGTTTCATTCAATGCTTACTATTTCATTCCTTAGTTTAATTGTGTTAATGGTGAAATCATAGCGTAGAGTGACAATGCGTTGTGGATTAATTGTTGGTACCTAGTTAGATTTCATTCAAGCATTAGATTAGTTTTCTACTTATTTTGCTTCTCATTTGTTAGGTTTAGAATCAAAACCCAAAACCCCCATTTCCATATTAAAAACTCTAAAAATATGAATAACATATAATCTTAGATTACCATTCTATCATTGCATTCATTGGAAGACACCTGAGTCATTTCTATACTGCATTAGTATAGTTAGATGGGTTCGGTACTTAAATTCTTTTGATATCATTTCATAGCAAAAACAAACTTTATCAGTCACGCTAAGCTGCACCTTGTCCTCCTTTCTAACCTCTTTACAGTCTTTTCAGTCATGGATACCGGAGATCTTCACCAAAGTCATTATGTTGATTTAACTGACAAAGGCCATCTTTCCAGTCACTCTAACCCACAAAAGATGACCCAATGATTGCTAACTCAATAATCACTAAATTTGATAAGAATCAATATGACTACAGTCGACTCGATAAAAGCCAGTTCAACAGAAGCCAACCTCAAAAGAATTGTCCAAACACACATCCTACCTCATGAAAGAGCTTGGCCACTAATCTATTAAACAATCATCTATCCCTAATCTCAGATCAAATCAGTAGCTATACACACAAATCATTCAATAGAATCAGAAAAAGTGAGCTTTTTCCCTTGCGGTAAAAGGTGACTCGCTCACCCTTGTTGGGACCTTGACGCCGCTAAAGGGGGTGAATAGTGTCTCACCCAAATCGTTTACTTCCTATAATGTTAGTGCACAATGAAATACAAAACAACTAACAAATAGAAAGCTAAACTAAAACAAGAAGAATGAAGACAAGTAAACCACAAAGACACGCTCGTTTACATGATTCGGAGATAAAACTCCTACTCCACGACTGCCCGTAAGGTGGATGATTCCTCGGAGAACTTCCGGCTAGCTCAAACTTCCTTATTGGTAGAGAAACCTCACCACAACCTTGATCTAAACACCCTTAGATCACAAGAGAAGCTTGGAGCACTTAGGAGACTTCTAATAGACTTTAACCAAGCCTATTTTGTCAACCATGCCCAAGCACCCTGAGCTCTATTAAATAGAGCTCGGGAGGAAAAAACCAAGCTGTTTTCCAGCCACTAGTCAACTGGTAAAAGCACCAATCAACATCTCGATACCAATGGACTGCTACAGTGCACCAATCGACTACTATAGTGCACCAGTCGACTGATACAATGTATCAGTCAATTGCTACAGTACCCGATCGACTGTTACAATACCGGTTGATTGCTACAGCGCCACTCGACTATTTTCATAGCCGTCAGGCACAGAAACATTTTGTGCCCTACCCCAATCAACTGGTCAAACCCTAATCCTAGAATTTGACCCCTCAAGTATATTCACTCAGCACTAGTCCTTGCCCGACCAACCTAAACCTAGCCTTCTAGCCTCCTCCATCAACCTCGCGTCCCTCGGATGTCTCCCCAACCTTCACGCCTTTCCTTCTAGAACTTTCTTCAGCCTTGTCCTTGATGTTGGGTCTTCCTTTGCCAAGAGGTCGCGTCTCCGGGACTTCATCTATTATCAAGTCACATTTGGACTTATATTGCCAAGACTACATGCTTGGACTTACACTGCCAAGACTCACCCTTGGACTTTTCTCCTTTGCCAAGATCACACTTGGACTTACATTGCCAAGACTACATGCTTTGACCTACACCGCCAAGATTCATCCTTAGACTTTCCTCCTTTGCCAAGATCACACTTAGACTCTCCTTGTTGTACCTGTATCCTGCACACTCACAATGCATATCAAATATAACAATAAATCTAACTTAAACTTTTGCCCAAACATCAAAACCTATGGCACCTAGATTGCTCCAACAACCCCAAGCATCCCTCACCATCAGCCCCATAGTGAGATGAAGGGAGTAAATCATAGTGACCGAGCAACCTCTTTAGGTGGGAGGGTTTTTATGTTCCTATGATGATTCGATCCTTACTCTCATATGGTAATCTACCACCCAATTACCAATTCAGCTATGCCCGTAGGGGCAAAAAGTCCCAGGTTTGTCTTGTAGGATCGAAAAGAATTTATATATCTCCACAATTGCATGATATTGTCCACTTTGGGCCTAAGCCCTCATGGCTTTTCTCTTGGGCTCTCCCCAAAAGGCCTCCTGCCAATGGAGATATCTTTTCTCTTATAAACTCATGATCTTTTCCATGTGTTTTCAATATGGGACTATGTTTGCAACCTTGCAACCCCAACAATCCCCCCTTAAACAAAGGACCACAGGCTTCCCACGTCCGATCATCGACCCACCAGGTCTTCCTGCCCCTCGGTCTACCCGACCTACTAGGACTTCCTGCCTGGTGTCTAGTCCTCTTAATCCGAACATAGGAGCACCCACTTTCTTTGTTCGAGGTCAATATTGTACCCACATGGCTCAATCAGACCATAGCTCTTGTGCACAGTCGGCGGTTAAACCTTTTGACAGTCCGGACTCTGATACCAATTGTAAGATCGAAAAGAATTTAGATATCTCCATAATTTTATGATATTGTCCACTTTGGGCCTAAGCCCTCATGACTTTGCTCTTGGGCTCTCCCCAAAAGGCCTCCTGCCAATGGAGATATCTTTTCTCTTATAAACCCATGATCTTTCCATGTGTTTTCAATATGAGACTATGTTTGCAACCTTGCAACCCCAACATGTCTAAGCCGAGGTAATTTTGTGGTCTTGCGATGGGTAATTGATTAATGACATAAATATTTAGTGGCATTTTATCAAAAGGGATATGCATATTTTGAGAATTAGGGACACTACTCTTCCATGAGATGATACAGGCAATGACATAGCTAGAATTTTAGTTGGGTGCGAATTTAACAAATTAAAAAAATTAATACAATATAACATCAAATTATCAAACTCTAAAAAACTAAAAAATACTTTAAAAAACTATAAGTTAAAATTTTTAAAAATTTTAAACATTAGAATAGGTCAATTTTTCACATTTTAAAAGCCTAAATTTCAATTTTAAGGAGTTGAAATAAAGTTAAATTCAAAAATTTTGACCTTAGCTGTTGGTTCTAGTTAAAATAATGATTCGTCGATATTCAAAATTTATCTATGACTCAAAATTTAAAAATCATTTGTGATCTTACTTTATTATAATATTTAATATTCCTATATATGAGATTTTCATTCTGATCTAAATAATCGTCCTAACTAGTAACCTAATAAAATAAATTTTATATTTTACAACTCTCCTTCAATTAATGAAACATAAAGAAAAAAGGAACAACTTACTTCTCTTGTTGTTGCTATAGTTGGATAAAGGGGAAAAAGAGTTACTTGTAAAGGGTTGCTCGTTGGAAAAAATAAAAGCAAGATCACTACTTTTAAGAAAAACATAGAAGAGAAGATAGGGAGGAAGAAGCAAAAGAAGAGAGATTTGTTAGGACTAAAAGAATTCACATATCTGTTGGTGCAATCAACTTCTAAAGTTTCAATGTTTGAGAATATACCAATATCGGGACAAGTTGACTAAGGGTTAATCTAAATAGGACTTGATGCTTAGAAGAGTAAAGTCTAGTTAGGAGTAGATGACTAGCAAGGGTACGTCCAAACCAAAGGTTAGGAAAGTGAGAAGTCTACTAAATGATTAGTTCTAACTGGAGGTTAGACAAAAGTAAGTCCTAACTGGAGGTTAAGTAAGTGAAAAGTCTAATGAGTGACTAATCCTAATTAGAGGTTAGGAAAGGGAAAGTCCTTTAAGTCCTATTGAGTGAAGATAGGTGGTGGAAGTCCTAGTGAGTGAAGCTAGACAATGGAAGTCCTAGTGAGTGAAACTAGGCCTTAGTTAGTGAAGCTAAGTGGTGAAAGTCTTGGTGAGTGAAGCTAGACAATGAAAGTCCAAGTGAGAGAAGCCAATCAACCATAGGGGAAGGTAACCCTAGGTAATGAGAAGTCTTAGAGGAGTAAACTCCAAGCATGTGTGACTGACTGGCGATCGACCGGACCAACAAATTCTTAATACTATAAACACTATTTTTCTTTACTATTTTATATATATTATGCTAACTTAGTTTTGCATATAAGTCTTAGTAGATCAGATTGATCAGACACTATGAAAGATCAGAGAAAGTCCAAATAGGTCTAGATGACCATATGTTTAGCAGGTAAGTAAAGATAAGTACTGGAGGAGAGAGATCTAGTGATGACGCATTCCCTATTAAGGGAACAGTGGGTGCTGGTCCAACTTAGATCCATTTTAGAAGTCTAAGTTGAGATCATGAGTAGATCTTGGTCATGGGAACATAGGATTTAAGTTATAAATTTATTTATGTTATTCATCTACTAACTCTATTTTGCGAGGTATATTTATTATTTGAATTAATACATTTTGCAGGGTTAAAGTGCAAAAAATCATCCTCATATGAATAGTATCTGAGGCTCCTCGGAGCTACAGGGAGGCACCTTAGAGCGAGATGGAGGTGCCCTAGACATGGCAGAGGCATCCTCGCATTGATAAACATTAGGGATAGAAGTTTGCTAAGTGAAGGCGTCGTAGAGCATATTAGAGGCGTCTCAGAGGGCATTCTCACATAGATAGAAATCAGGGACTGTGGATTAGATAAGCACTGTCGGAGGTGCCTTGGACTATTGGAGGCGCCTCCAATGTTGTTTAAAAGGAGGCTTTGAATAGAGGCTTTATTACAGCTCCTCTACACTTATTTTCGACCATCTAGTTGCTTCGACTTCATGCTACCACTCCGCTGCAATGCTACTACACCTGATTGCTATAGTTAGACCATATCCAACTCCAAAACTCAATCCAGATCTTCTTCTTCACGTGTTGGGTAACATTTTAATTAAGTCATTTATTTCTAAAGAAAGTGTAGGGTCGTTACACTTTCTTTTATCTAGACTGATTTTATGATTGATTAGTGGATTGCCCATCAAAAAGGTTCAAAGGACCTGGGTCTTGGAGTAGGAGTCGTCGAAGACTCTGAATCAAGTAAAATTGATTGTGTCTTGTTTATTATTTTTAATTCTGTTGTGCACTTGCTTTTCAAAAATTGAAAAAGAACGAGTTTCTCAAATACCCCTATTGGGGTGCCCGGTGTGGTGAGTGCTTAACACATTTCACAAAACATGCAGTGAAAGCAATAAATATGATAATAAAAATAATTTTATTATAACACACACACTACACATATGCAGGATACAACTCATGCAGATATAATCATAAATCAAAAACTTAAGAATAATAATTATTCTAAGTGTACCTTATGGATGATGTGAAGGGAAAAGGGCATCAACTTAGCGATATTCACGAACCTCGCCTTTATTCATATCCACGCCGAGATCTTCAAGACAACTTCGGTGAGCAACAAGGTTCAACTCTGATTGGTACTGACCAAGCATGTAAGCAATGTAATCCAAGAGAAGAAAGAAGAAGTGAAGAAGCTTAAGGAAGAAAATATCTTTCTTGGCTTCTTGGTGGGCAACAATAGAGAGAGAGGTAGAGGACAGAGAGGCTATGTATAAAAAACCTAAACCAACAAATAATGAATTGTCTTTTTTTTTTAAAATTTATCTTTACTATATCAATATATAGTTCCTCTTGATGAGTTGAACTAAAAAAAAACAAATCCAACCCAAATTCCTTAACCAAAATTTTACTTCATTTCTAAATTCTTTGAACTTTTCAAAGACTTGTAACTTATGTTTCATAAAATACACATAACCAAATCGTTAGTGATCATTGATAAAGGTAATGAAGTAGTTATAACCTCCTAGTGCATGAGTTGACATTGGTCCACATATATCAATATGTATGAGACCAAGTAGCTCTGTTACTAGTTCACTCTTTCTAATAAAAGGTAATTTTGTCATCTTGCCTTTTAACATGAATCACATGTATCAAATGAATTTAGTTCAAATGATTCTAGAATTTAAATTTTTTGTAATTCGGACATGCGTTTCTTATTTATATGGTCAAGGCGACAATGCCATGAGTAGGAGGTCAATTGTGTAGGTTCCTTGTGGTCGGCAAGAGGCGGTGAATTGTCCTACACAATATAAAATAACAAATACCTTTCTCAAACTATCGGTCTTTAAATAATTACACACTTAATCAAAAGAATAATAGAATTAAAAGAGTACAAGACAAACAATTTTTACTTAGTTTGCAATCAGAGAGTTGCAAACCTAAGGAAAGTAAGCTCACTATGAAGATCTCCTTCTCAAACAAAATGTTGTAGGCGGAGAAGCTTCATACATGAAAAATAAAGCTCAGAAATTAAGAACAAAATAAATTTCAAAGTATAGGAGTGTGTTGTACAAAATGAAGAAGACCAGGGCTCTATTTATAGCCCGTTCGTTGAAACATACCGTTTGCTGACGTGGCCCGATCCAGGCGCCTGGACCCTCTCCGGGTGCCCCCAGCATGACAAAACTCATCTTCTCACAAACGACTACACAACAGATAAGAGATAAAGTTTTATCCTTCTTTGGGGCGCCTGGACCCTCTCCAGGTTCCTGGACCATTGCTGATTCAGACCGAAAGCTAATCCGAAGCGTTGAGGTGCCCCCTGGGGCATTGGGCTCACCCGAACCCATCTTCCGACCTTCTTCTCAAGTAATCTTTCTCTCCGGCTTCGCATCCCTCAAAAACACTATACACTAGCTCCCTTTTCATCCACTAGTGTACTCTTCCGTTATACCTCGTCCCTCGGACGCACCAAGCTTGTTGATTCTTTTCCGTGCCATCTTTCTTACTAGCTATGTCTCTCACTCGATTTCTTGTGCTCCTAAGTTCTTGCACACTTAGACACAAGGATCAAAACACTACAAGACCTAACTTGACTTGATTAATCACATCAAAACTACCATGGGGTACTTACAATTTCCCCCTTTTGATGTGAGCAATTCAAGTTAAGTTAGGGTAAAATAAAATTAAAAAAAAAAAGAAGCAAAATAACAGGTACATAATTTGCAATTAATAACATGTAATGCAAAATAAAAAATGTACTCTCCCCCTAAACTTAATCTCTAATTTTTTTCCCTTTCATCACATTAAAAATAGTGAAAATTGAATTAAATATGAAATAATTTTGAATGAAAAAAAAATAATTAACATTTAGAAAAATTATGAAATTTAAATTTCAAAAATCTAAACTTTTATGATTTATAAAGAAATTTTGGAAAAATAATTTTAAAACTATTTTTAATTGTTTAAAAATTCTGAAAATTTTCATACCAGTTAAACAAAAATATCCAAAGTAGTGATAAAATTTTCATGAAAAACTAAAATTACTTTGAGTGGTAATAAATTATTTTCTACAGTAAAATGTAGTTTCATTAAAAAATAGTTTCTAAGCTCGAAAAATATTTAAAAAATTTCTAAGAATATAATAGAGCATGTATATTTACAAAAAAAAAAGATAAATTTTTAAAAATGAAATTTTCAAGAATATTTAATATTAAAAATTAGTATTTTGATAAAAAAAATTCATAGAAAATTAAATAATGGTCATAAAATTTTGAAAATATTATTTTTGATAGAGAATATGATATTTTATTTAAAAAAATAAAATTTTCAAAAATAACTCTATGAAATAATTTTAAATTAAAAAATTAAATTATTATTAAAAAATTTATAAAAAATAATACAATGGTCAAAAAATTTTGAAATTTTTTCCACAAATAGGATATAAAATCCTCTTTCTCAAAAAAATTAATTTCTAATTAGCTTCAAACAAAAATTATACAAAATAATTTATTTGAACTATTAGACAATTTTAAGTAAAAAATATTTAAAATAAAACATTGCATAAAGATTTTTAATCTATGTATGATTTGGGAACCCAATATAGGTTTCTTCCTACTTGATTAATCAGATACTTTTTAGGAATAAATTGTCATGATAATTTTCTAATTTGGTCTTTATAATATCTGAAATATCAATTTAGTTTTTGATAATTTTTAAGATTTGAAGTAACAAAATTCAAACTTGCAGAATTCTTCAAATTGTCTATTTGTTCTTTCAATTTTTCATTTTTCATTTTTCATTTTTATTTTGTCGAAATCTTCTAGTCGACATGATTTTGCTAAAGTTGCTTTTAGCTCTTTATTTTCCTTTAATAATTTATTATTACCATTTTTTAATTGATAGGAATTTTTAGATAATATTTTAATAAACTTATATAACTGGTCAGGAGGTAGAGACCGTGCCTAACTTACCTTGTTGATTTCGTTATTTGATGCTCCCCCTGTAGTGCTGCTTCCCTCTGACATTGCTCCCCCTTCATTAATGCTCTCGATGCTCATTTCAGATGAGCTTGCTTCATCATCTTCTTGGTGACTTGCCATCAGCACAAGTCCAGCGAGGGCTTCAATCTCCGACTCTAACGACGTTTCGTCGCACACCGCCTTTAGATTTTTGTGCTTTTTCTGGCTTAGTCTTTTATCCTTGTCTTTATTCTTCAGTTTTGGGTAGTTATCTTTGATGTGCCCTTCTTCATTGTAATGATAGCATCTCACTTTTTTTTCCTTTTCTTGGCCAGAACTTGATTGAATTTATTAGATTTATTTTTAAAAAAAAATTCCTTACCATAAATGTCATTTTGTCATCATCAGGAGATGTTTCTAAATCTAGTTCGTCCATTTTTGTCTTTAAGGATATGTTCTACTTCAGCTCCTTCTGTAGATCTGCACATCTAGACTCATAAATTTCAATGGTAGAAAATAATTCTTCTAAGTTACTTACCTCTAAGTCCCTAGAGATGTAATATGCATCAACTAGAGTTGATCATTCAGGTATTCTTGAAAAAGCATTAAGCTCATACCTTAGTGAATCTTGGTTGGTTACCTTTTTTTCGAGATTTGTGAGTTCGATGATTAGCTCCTTTAGCTTGGTGTGCAGTTGAGGGACCGTTTCACCTTCCTTCAGTCGAAGATTCGTCAGTTGGTTCTGAAGTAAATCTCTTCTTGCGAGTTTGGATTTGGAGGATCTTTTGTGAAGCTCTAGGAATTTTTCCCAGAGATCTTTTGCAGATTTGTATACTCCGATTCTGTTGACATCTTGTAGAGGTAGCGCGCTTAGAAGATGGAATTCTACATTTCTGTTGACCATAAATTTGGATTGTTCCTCTCCATCTAGTTTTCCTCTTCCTTTAGCTCACTATTGCTTCCAATAGACTCCAAAATCATTTTTCAAAATTAGAAATATATCAAAATCAATTTTGAAATATATCTCTATTTTCTTCTTCTAGTGGGTGAAGCCTCCCTCAAACTTTGGTGGATGGATGCTTGTTCCGGCCATCGTCTTTTGTGCTTCGTTCGACAGTTAGTCCTTCTGAAGTGGTTGGGCTCTGATATCAACTGTAAGTCTCTTGCGGCCGATAAGAGTGTTGGAGGATCGGTGGCCGGCTTGAAGGGGGGTTGGATAGACGGCACCCCCAAATCGTTCGCTTTCTACGTATTTGTTAGTTGCGCAGTGGAATACAAATAATACAAACACAAATAAGAAAGCTAAATACAAATACAAAGAACAAGAAAGGAAATGCAAACCAAACCGCTAACACGTTCGATGTAACGTGGTTCAGAGATGATGCTCCTACTCCACGACGTGTCCGTAAGGTGGACGATCCCTCAATCCGTCGGTGGATTAGTCCCCGGAAACTTCGGCTAGCTCAAACCTCACCACAAACTCACCAAGACCTCTTGGACACAAGGGAAACCTTGAGCACTTTTGTGACTACTAATTAGGCTTTAACCAAGTCTAATTTCGTCACCTTGGCCAGCCATACCAAGCTCCTTCTTATAGAGCTTGGAACAAATCAGAACCTGATTTGCCCGTTACCAGTCGACTGGTCCTTACACCAGTCGACTGATGCCAGCCCAACAGCTCTCTCAACGGCTATCTGCTACAGTGCATCAGTAGACTGGTCCATACACCAGTCGACTGCTACATTACGCTACAGTAACTGCTACAGTGCGCTACAGTAACTGCTACAGTGCGCTACAGTAAAGCCCTAAAACTAGGATTTTACTCCGAGTACAATCTCTCATGCACTCGTACCCTCACGACTCATTTGACTCTTCTTTGCAGCCTTGACCTCTTGCCTTCAAGCCTACTTCCTTTGGCTCTCGTCCCTCGGATGCATCCAAGCCCGCGGCTTGTCTCCAATGCCATCCTTCGCGTATGCCTCGAAGTCGCTTCCCTCAGCCATTGTCCTTGCTGCCTTGTCCATGGTCCCTCGGATGCTCCATCCTTCACCGGACCCGATGTAACGACCCGCCTTCTACTACTAGGTTGTAAGATGGGTCGTTACAGAGTGGTATCAGAGCAGTGTTCCATACTTCCTACACACACATCAGCATTGTGCCTACAGCTTCCAAGTAAGAACACCTCTACTTTATTTATGCTTCTTGTTATTTATTACAGTTCCTGTTTATATACCTACTGCTTGTTAGTATGTGATAGTTTAAACATGATATCAGTAGTTAGATAACTGTGATAGTGTTAGTTATACCTATGTTCTCTATGTCTTTAGAAATGGCACGAGGACGCCCAGCTAGAAGGGCACTAGCTACTGAGCCCCAGCAAGAGGCAGGCAGTTCAGTGCCTCCTCCAGACCTTACAGCACTAGTGGCTCAGTTACAGCAGCAACTAGCTGAACAGCAACAGGAAATAGCCACCTTAAAGGCTAATCAGCAGAATACCCCCACAGTCACCCCGGAACCGAATTTGACGACTCCGGTAGTCTTAGAGGTTCCACCAGCTCAGCCTACAGCACCAGCACCAGTAGCCCCAGCAGCTGAGCCAAGAAAGGAAGCCTATCTGATCCAGTGGCAGCGAGTCAAGCCAGAGAACTTCTCAGGCGCTAGTGAACCATGGGATGCACAAGCCTGGTTCAAAACACTGGAGAGCACGATGGAGCTTCTGGACTGGCCAGAACACGAGAAGGTGAAGTGTGCCTCCTTCTGCCTGACAGGAGACGCACACATGTGGTGGGAAAGAATCAGAACGAAGCGCCCAGTGAACCAGATGACATGGGCTGACTTTGAGAAAGAATTCTTTGAGGAGTTCTTTCATATGCGGGTTACAAATCGCCACTATGACGAGTTCACGGAGTTTCGTCAGGGCAACCTCTCAGTTGAGGAAGCCGTGAAGAAGTTCAACAGGTTGGCTCGTCTATGCCCAGAGCTAGTCAGCACAGAAAAGGAACGGATCAGGTTGATGCTCAAGATGCTGAGGCCAGAGATAGCGATAACGTGGTCGGTGGCATACATGGCCACAAACCACGGAGGAATTGGTGGCGGTGCCTTGACCACGAGCATTACCGTAACAGCATGAGGCGTGAAGCAAGTCTCCTCGAGTCCAAGGGCCGGGAACTCTCACACTCAAAAGCAGCAAGGCCACAACTCTAACTGGAAAGGGAACTCCAACAGCAAATCAGGGAGTGACTCAAAAGGAGGACCATCTAGCAAGCGACCCAGTTATCCAAAGTGTGCCACTTGTGGGAGATTCCACCCAGGGGTTTGTCGCAAGGGCACACGAGGATGCTTTGAATGTGGACAAGAAGGGCACATGGCCAAGCAGTGCCCGAACAAGACCGGTCTTCCTCAGCCACAGCAGATCCAATATGCAGGCCAGCCAGCTCAGTTACATCAGATGCAGGCCGCTCTAGAAGGTCCACTCATCAGCCAGGGCCGATTAGAAGCCCCTCCAGCTATGGCGAATGCGAGGATCTACTCACTCACCAGAGAGGACGTAGCAAATGCCTCGACAGTCGTCACAGGTCAGATTAGCATTTTTCAGTATAGTGCTACTGTTCTATTTGATACTGGGGCAACCCATTCATATATAGCCAGGATGTTCTCCGAGAAATTAGAAATACCCCCAGAAGTACTCAGTGGTCAGTTTCTGACGGCACTACCTTCAGGAGAGGTCATGGCATCGACGCACTGGCTCAGAGCAGTGCCAGTCATTATAGCAGACAGGGAACTCTTCTGTGATCTGATCCTGCTGGAAATGACTGACTACGACGTCATCCTTGGGATGGACTTTCTGATCAAATACGGTGCTTCCATAGAGTGCCGTAAACAGAAAGTCGTATTCCAACCCGAAGCAGAAGCACAGTTCGAGTACATCGGAGAACCAAATAGAAAAGCCAGAAAATTTCTCTCAGCTATGAAGGCACAGAAGTTGATGGATTCGGGATGTGCGGGGTACCTAGCACATGTAGTCACTACTAGCCAGGACGAGGACCAACAGCTAACAGAGGTCCGAGTTGTATGTGACTACCCAGCAGTCTTCCCTGAAGAGTTACCAGGCCTAGCACCAGCCAGGGAGATTGAATTTGAGATAGAGCTCTTCCCCGGCACCAATCCTATTTCCAAAGCAGCAGAACTGAAGGAACTTCATGAGCAGCTACAGGAGCTACTTGACCAGGGCTTCATACGCCCTAGTCACTCACCATGGGGAGCGCTGTGCTATTCGTGAAGAAGAAGGATGGAAGCATGCGGCTATGTATAGACTACGAGCACCGAATCAGTCACGATCAAGAGTATCCTCTTCCCGAATAGATGACCTGCTCGACCGCTTAAAGGAGCAGGTGTTCTCAAAATTGACCTCGATCGAGGATATCACCAAGTCGAGTCAAGGAGGGTGATATCTGAAGACAAGATTCGTGGACGGATACGGACATTACGAGTTCGTAGTCATGCCTTTGGCGTGACAAATGCTCAGCTACATTCATGGATCTCATGAGCAGGGTATCCGGGAGTATTTAGATAAGTTTGTCATTGTGTTTATCGATGACATTCTTATCTACTCAGAACTCAGGAAGAACACTCGAGCACCTGAAACTAGTTGCAGACCCTTCATCAGAACCAACTATACGCCAAGTTCACGAAATGTGAGTTTTGGCTAAATCAGTGTCCTTCACGGGTCACGTCATCTCAAAGGATGGTATTATGGTAGATCCCAGAAGATAGAAGCGATAAATGAGGAGACCTAAGAACGCCGAAGATCGGGAGCTCGGGATTAGCGAGGATATTACAAAAATTCGTAGAGGACTTCTCCAGGATAACCTCCCCGACAACTCTCACCGGAAGAACAAGAAATTTCAGGGGACAGAGAACAGCTTCAACGAACTCAAGAGGAGATTGACTAGTGCACCTATTCTGACACTACCAGAAACGTAGATAGTTTGGACTCTAAATTGGGATTAGGAGCAGTGCTGATGCAAGATGGCAAGGTAATCGCCTATGCCTCCAGACAGCTCAAGGATTATGAGAAGAACTACCCTACTCATGATCTTGAGCTTGTAGCAGTAGTGTTCGCTCTCAAAATTTGGAGACATTACTTGTATGGAGCTCAGTGCAGAGTGTATACATCATAGTCTGAAGTACTTCTTCACTCGAAGGATCTGAATATGCGACAGCGCAGTGGCTAGAGCTGGTCAAAGATTATGACATAGTCATCTACTACCACCCAGGGAAAGCCAATAGGGTAGCAGATGCACTTAGCAGAAAATCCAGTGCTGCCTTATTATCTCTAGCAGCCATGTCACCACCCCTGCAGATGGAGATCGCGGATTTTGGTCTCGAACTCATCGTCGGACAGTCTCTACTATGACCTTAGAGTCTACCTTGCTTGGTGATATTCGATCAGCTCGGGATCGGGACCCTGAAATTCAGAAAATCAAGCAAGGGCTAAGAATCAAGTAGAGAATTGAGTGTCCGATAGCGGGGTGTTGTATTTTGGTGATAGACTCTGTTCGGAGCTACGGAGGAAGATTTTAGATGAGGCTCACAGGACTCCCTATGCGATGCATCCAGGCTCCACCAAAATGTATCAAGACCAAGAAACGTTTTGGTGGCCGGGATGAAGCGAGACATCGCCAGATATGTTAGCATCCGCCTCACCGGAGGGTCAAGGCGTAACATCACCGTGAGGAGTTCGCGGCCTATCTGATCCTGAATGGAAGTGGGAGGATATCTCGATGGACTTCATAGGTGGGCTACCCAGAACCACGAATGGTTTTGATGCCATCCGGGTAAGACCGATTGACTAAATCAGCCCACTTTTTAGCTATCAAGATATCCTACTCCATGGAGAAGCTAGCTCAGTTGTATCTCCAGGAGATCGTCAGACTATATGGAGTCCCACGAACCATCATTTCAGACAGAGACAGCAGATTCACATCACACTTCTGGAAGTGCGTACAGTCAGCATTGGGCACCAAATTGAAATTCAGCACAGCATTCCATCCTCAGACAGATGGTCAGACGGAGCGAGTAAATCAGGTACTCGAAGATATGCTCCGAGCGTGTGCCCTAGACTTCAAGGGAGGTTGGTGCAAGTATCTGAGCTTAGCAGAATTTGCATACAACAACAGTTATCAGGCCACTATCGGCATGGCACCTTATGAGGCACTCTATGGGCGGAGGTGCAGATCACCAATCTGTTGGTATGAGAGTGGTGAACAGAAGGAACTAGAGCTTCAGACAGATCTAGTGGCAGATACCACAGCAGCCATCCAGCAGATCCGCCAGAGGATAGAGACAGCACAGAGTCGCCAGAAAAGCTATGCTGATACACGACGCAGACCCCTAGAGTTTTCAGTTGGGGATACAGTTTTCCTCAGAGTAGCTCCCATGAAGGGAGTCATGCATTTTGGGAAGAAGGGCAAGCTAGCTCCGGATATGTGGGACCATACCTTATCACGAAGAGAGGGCAAGGTAGCATATGAGTTAGAGCTACCTCGGGAGATGACCACAACGTATTTCATGTCTCCATCAAGAAGCATATCCCAGACGCCACCAGGTGATTGAGCCCCAGTTGGTACAGATCGTCAGCTATGACAGTTGGCCTATTCGGATAATAGACCGAGCAGTAAAGAAATTACGAACAAGGAAGTACCATTAGTCAAAGTCACCTGGCAAAGCAGCAGAGGCGACTTGGGAGACAGAGGCCAACATAAGACAGAAGTACCCAGAATTGTTCTAAGTTCGAGGACGAACTTTTTATAAGGTATGGGGGATTATAACGCCCGAAAATTCTCAAAACTATTTTAGAGTTATTCTAAGATTTTTCTGGAATTTTTAGATATTTTTCCGGAATTTTCCGAGTATCGGAAGTAGCAAAAATAATTAGAACCGTAAAATAGCTTAGGCGGGAATCGAACCCGAGACCTATGGTTTACAGATAAGATTAGTAACCGGTGAACCCAGCAGGGCCGTGCTGAAAGAAAGGAGAACCAAATATATTTATATTAGAGTTGGGTTCAGTAAACCACTTAATATAAATAATAAACTTAAGTTGGAGTTGGGTTATTATTATTTTGGTTCGGCACCTTCTCCTCTCAAACCCTCACGCCGGCGCCCCTCTTCTTCTCCTCTTCCTCACGCACGGCACACCAAGCCCAAGGTCCATCGGTTCACCTTCCGGCGACGACTCCAACACGAAAGAGGTTCTTCTCCGCGAGAGGAATGCGAAGACGTGATCGGATCGTCGAGAGGATCATCTCCACCGGAACTCTAGCGAATAGAATCATAAGAAATTACGATCAAGAAGTAAGAAACCCCTCACCTGCAGTATAATAGCTTTCGTTTGATTGCATACTGTTAGATTTAGCTATATGCAGGTTTTTCGGCACATAGGGTGTGTTTTAACCCTCCTCGAGGATTTAGGGATCTAGTTGAACACCTCTAGATGGGCCGGACACGTTGTTCCCCTTTAGTTGGAGATTCTAGACGTTGTCGGGTGCCTAGAGGTGATCTCCCCATTAGAGGAGAGAGTTGGAGCACACCAAGTGTTCGGTAAAATGTTAGTGTAGCTAAATACCACCTCAGTTATGTTTAATAGCTCAGTTAGATACATTAGAGGCATTTAAACCAGCACATTAGTTTAGTTCAGTTTTATGGGACTACGGTCCAATGGGTGGGCTCCCACAATCGCCTCTAGGTTCAGATAACCTAGCTCTAGGTTCAGATAACCTAGAAACAGCATGTTATATCAGTTAGCTATAGATATCAGTATTTTATTTTCAGTGGCACTGTACTGGATTAGATATCCATTGGGTTGGACTCCCACAGTCGTCCCTAGGTTCAGATAGCCTAGACAACCCTGCTAAATTCGGGACTTGCAACCCCGGGGCTAGTAGGGATGCGCGCACAGCAAGTACAGTTGCCGGGCCCAACAGCATGTTTAGTATTTTCACCTATTATGTATTAGATTTCAAAAACTCAAAATCAATTATGCTAGTTGAGTTTGTTTCCAGTTACAGATCTAGTTTCAGTTAGTTTAGCTATATTCAGTTCAGTGTTTATTTGGTTGCTTTGCCATGATTCAGTGCTTATGCCATGCTTATATGTTATGTCATGATTGTGTGCTTATATGCCATGCCATGTTCAGTTTATTCAGTACATTCAGCATATGTTTTAAACAGCATGATTTCAAAGCATATTTGCATCGTCGCATGTTTTTGTGAGGTAGATGGTTTCTTACTAAGCTTTTTGGCTTACAGATACTATTTTCCTTATACTGCAGATACAGGAAAAAGGAAAATGGACTAGCAGAGGAAGATGGAGGGCAATGCAAAGATGGTGGGTGTGTATGGAACTGGAATCAAAGGTCCTTAGGGGACGTAACAAATTGAGCATTGGACTCTTTAGCATTTACCTTAGCAGTTTAGTTATTGGTTTGGGTTTTCATGTTCTAGGCACTTTTAGTTGTGTGTTGTCACGAATTCCTAAACTATGCCCTATGTTAAGTTAGATTACTAGTTTATGTCGTTAAAATGTTATTACATGTTGTTAGAATAGTTTATGATGCATTAGTTAGATGTTATGTGGGGTTTCGGCACGCCAAAGTGTTGGAAATCAGAGTTCCCCGGGTGAAATCAGACTCTGATCGGTTTCCCGACCGATCAGGGCCTGGCTGTGTCACTGGATCGGTCGGCCGACCGATCCAGCCAGATACAGTATGCTACTGTATCCTCCTGGATCGGTCAGCCGACCGATCCAGTACAACACAGTAGCGAGTCCCCGATTTCCAGGTTCCTGGATCGGTCAGCCGACCGATCCAGACATACCTGGATCGGTCGTGCCGACCGATCAGGACACTCCTGGATCGGTCGGTAGACCGATCCAGCTAGGGACAGAAGCGATGTAGCTTCGGGATCGGACAGTCGACCGATCCAGGGTCTTGTGACCGTACCAGTGTCAGCAGATCGGTCTGTGGATCAGTCCGGAGGATGTTACCAGTGGTAAATACCTCCCCTAGCAAGTGTACAACTCTTAGGTACACCCAGAGCATTAAGTTTTGATCAGTTTAGTAGAAAAATTTTAATTAGCCCAGTCTTCCGCACAGCATAGTTTAGCAATAACTGTAGCGATTCGCCTTACAGCCTAGTAGTAGAAGGCGGGTCGTTACACCCGAAGCTGTCAACCTGAGTCACATGTGTCACCTGCAGTCCTGCACAACTCAAGTACACATATCAAATAACAAGGGTAAACCTAACTTAAACCCTTTGCCCAAACACCAAAACACATGGTCCCACGAACCATTGGGATTGCTCCAACAAAGAGAGGGGGGGTGAATTTCCCTATATAATACAAAACAACAAATACTTTTTCAAACTATCGGGCTTTAAATAATTACATACTTAATCAAAAGAATAATAGAATTAAAAGAGTACGAGACAACATTTTTTACTTGGTTTGCAATAAGAGGATTTCTACTCTAAGGAAAGTAAGCTCATTATGAAGATCTCCTTCTCAAACAAAACGTCGAAGGCGGAGAAGCCTTGTACACGAAAATGAAGCTCAAAAATTAAGAACAGAATGAATTTCGAAGTACAGAAGTGTATTGTACAAAATGAAGAAGACCAGGGCTTTATTTATAATCCACTGGTCGAAACTGACTATTTGCTAATGTGGCATAGTCCTAGCGCCCAAACCCTCTCCAGCCGCCCCCAGCATGGCAAAACTCATCTTCTCACAAACGACTATGAAATGGATAAGAGATAAAGTTTTATCCTTCTCTAGGCGCTTGGATTCGCTCCAGCCACCCAGACCATTGCTGACTTAGACCAAAAGATAATCCAGAGCATCAAGGCGCCCCTTGGGGCACCTTGGTGGTCCAAGCACCTGGATCAGTCAGCTTTGGCTGGCTGGTCTGGTGCCTCCTCCAGTCTCTTAGGTGATCTCGTCCATCCGAAATTGGGTTCACTCGAACCCATCTTCCATCCTTCTTCTCAAGCAATCTTCTGCTTTGGTTTCTCATCCCTTGGAAATGTCGTGCACACCCTTTTCATCTGTAGCACCTCATCCCTCGGACGCACCGAGCTCTTCGACTCTTTTTCGTGACATCCTTCTCGCTAGGTGCATCTCTCGCTCGACCTCTTGTGCTCCTAAGTTCCTACACACTTATACACAAGGATCGAAACACTATAGGACCTAACTTGACTTGATTGATCACATCAAAACTACCAAGGGGTACTTACAAATTGATCATCTTTTCAAGCACATTTGTTGCTCATTTCGATATTAAATATATCGCTAGATATATCTAACGTGTAGATATCTTTGCATAAAGTTCTAGTATTATAAAGAACATATTTTAAAGTTATATAACAACAGTTATTATTAAAAGTCAAATGAAACTCTTTCTATTTGAATAAAAAATAGAAACAATGTTCTTTATTAATGTAGAAATGAAATAACAATTATCCAGTTTTAAGACAAGTACACTAGGAAGCTTTAACAAATATGTTCCAATGGCAACAGCTATAAATTTTGCTTCATTGTTAACTTACAGATTTGTTTCTTCCTTAACAAGTCTTATGATATCACTTAGCCCCTGTATGTCATTATATATATGTGAGTCATACTCGGTATCCAATATCCAAGTGTGTTAGGAAATAGCATGACAATCAATAATGAAAATATCTAAAGCAGATGGGGCATTAGGTGCCTTCTTCTTCTTTACAGACTCAAGATAAATCTTGTAGTTTTTTCACCAGTGTCCCATCTTGCCACAATGATGGCATGGGCCTTTTGTTGTCAGTTATATTGTCTTGGCCTTTTCTTCCTCCTAGTGGCCTGATGTTTTGGCTTCCTCTTAGAATCTTTCTTTGAGGAGTCTACCAACATCAATATCTTCTATTCTTTCTTTATAGAAGGTTTTACATCTTTGAGCATGTTAATCAACTCTGGAATTGTGAATTCAATGTGGTTCATACAATAGTTCTTTATAAATTGTGAATAGCTACTGAGTAAACTGTGCAGAATTAAGTCAATACTTAATTCATTATCCAATCCAAATCCAAGTGATTTCAAATGCTCACTGTAGGCGATTCATCTTTAGTAAAAATTGTATCGCAGATGAACCCTCCTGCATCTTTGAGCAAAAGAGTAGCTTGGTGACCTCGAATAGTTCAGATCTAACTTGCTCATCAAATAGCTCACGTAGATGAAAAATAATTGTATAAGCATCCATATGTTCATGTTGTTTTTGCAATTCATGAGACATCAAGGCTAGCGTGATGCAACTAGCAGGCTCAGAATCAATCATGTGCTTTTCAAAGGCCAACATTTGGTCTGGTGTTGCATCGTCTGCTAGATTTATGGGAAGTGCCTTTTCAATGACATATGTAAATTTCTCAGCCTTGAGAACAATTTTCATATTTTGAAACCAGTCTGAGAAGTTTAACCTAGTCAGTTTGTTTGAGTCCATTAACAACACAAATTCAAAGATGTCTTAATTAAATAATTAACCTAGAAATATAAAAATGAAAATATATAAGAGTGGTGATTTTACCGTTAGAATTTGAGGGATGTCCTAAGTCAATCGCCTTACGATTTTTTTTCTATTTATTTGATAAGTATAGATTCACTATTTTAGTGCATATTCTATGTTTGATTATCTTAAACTTATTTACTGAATGTTCGTAATATAATTCATAGCATGAGACAATTTGTGATTAGATCACAACTAATGATTATCTCTACATGTCCAATTATGAAAATATTGAAATTTTCGTAGTCGTCAAATTGATACATTCGGACATTATCAATTATGTAAGACTAGCACGGGTTATACTCGGTTCGGCCAAGTAGTTATTTTCTCACTGGCTGGAGACATTGGGATGCCGAGAGTTAAATGTGGATGTTGGTTATGGTAACTAGTTCATTAGAGTGATTCGTTGTAAGACTTCATATGGTTCTCTACATATATATAGATATGTCTATGAAATTCTTACTGCAACATGAGTGTAAGTTTCCTTCAACTTGAGGTATACAAGTCATCTTGGTCATGGAGACTTATATTTTGACATCTTAAGCAAGCATTTCATTGAGGTGTGGACCCAGGATGATTGAGTATAAGTTGAAGTGCCCGAAGGTGTTTGGATAGCCCATAAAGGATTCATCGCTCCTTGCGAGGAGACGTTACCCTATGGCCACTCGTTAGGATTATTACTCAAAGTCTTTGTCCAAAGCATCACATGTTAAGAGTGCGAGACTCTTGTACACATGTATGAGTAATTTGAATATATAGAATGAGGAAGTATTACTTATGCTAGGTGTGATGTAGTCAACCTAGTAGAGACAAGACACATAGACCATGTCCTGAACCAAATGGGTATAAGATGAGTGAAAGGAAAGAGGCACGACTCACTGTAGCTACTGAAGGGTTTAGAATTAATTCTAAGATAAACTATAATTTTCTGACTAATTGGGGATCATGATGTACTACTAGGTGCCACTCATGATCGATCTATAATTAAGTAGTTAATTATAGACGATCAAGATAAACTGAGAACCTATTGGATCACATGCACTAACGAGTCTCTAAAAGATGTAAAATAAGTTAAAGAATAGGATTCGTAGATCAAGAGATAAATGTTTGGTTGGACCATACATAAGACAAATATGGAAACATTTGTCGCAATGGAAGAGCGGATGGGCCACATCTCTTATGCAAGAGTTGGACTATATTTAGTTTAACCATGAATTAGTCATGAATCAACTTGGTTTAGTTGTGAACCAAACTAAGGGGTTAATAGACTAATTTTTGGTTAAGGGATAATGGGTTTGGTTTGGGTTTTCTAATCCAACTCATTAATGAGGGCTATATATTGATATGGTTGAGAGAAGATTATAGACATGAGATCATTAATTGACTTGTAAGGTTTTTGAAAAATCTTAATCCAATTTCTCTTCTCCTCTCCCTCTCCCCTCTCTCTTTACCACCGCCAACAAGGGGAAGCCCTTCCCCTTGTTACCGTGACCACCAGAAGGAAGAAATCTCTTCCTTGTGTGCTTCTTTTCCTCTTCCTCTTGATCTCTCTTCTTCGCTCGTGGCTAGTAACTTCCGAAGGAGAGACTTGTACTCAAGGAGTTGTCTTAAAGAGCTCGGAGTGGATACGAATAGAGGCGAGATTCGACAACGTCACTACGGTTGGTGCCCTTCTCGTTACAGATCATCCGTAAGGTACACCTAACGTAAATTTACTTTCTATAAAAATTTAATTATGTAATCATGTTTGGCATGTTATATCCTTATATGCGTGTGGTGCGTGTAATGTAATAATTTATGATTTTTTTTATTTTCCATTGTGCATGTTTACGAAACATGTTTTAGCACACACCGCATTGAGAATATCCCAACATTTACTATGTAAACAATTTATATATAATAAAATTCCCACTTATTTATCAAATTTAAGAGCCTTTACTTATGAATTCGGGAGATGGTACGTTTTCTCCAAGTGAGTTAATATCCACTTCAGATAAGAACAACCTTGGCCTTGGCACAACAAGTCATTCTAAGTTGTAGTGGTAGGTATCAAATATACCGATTACATATCGCGTATATGCAACTATCACATTATGCTATCAATCAATTGATATTTGTATAAACATCGAGTTGTTAACATATTAACAAGTATATATCAAATGATATCACCCAACTTTACCTCTATCCACATTGACCTTGGCTTTGGCACAACAAATCAACGTCTAACCTATTAATCATGAGACATATCTCAATGGTTTGAATATGTTTAATTTCAAGTTAAGCTTAACTTTGGCACAATAACTCAAATAAATAATCAAACTCTAGTTCTTACCATACTGAGGGAAGGTGTAGGCTATAATATTTTGTAAGAGATTTAGGTCTCATCATCATCATGCATATAATCTATCTATATGACATCACATGTATGACAAATATGATGATATGACATCACACACGCATGACATAATTATATCTAATTATGACATATATTAAGAATTAATTAATGCATCTATATGACATACAATATGACATGACATTAATAAATTTATAGTTATCATAATTTTATTTGGATATAAAATATGTTTAAGAATTTGATTTTCATAAATCAAAATTTCTTAATTTAGATTAGGAAATAAATTCCCAAGTCTAACCACATATTTATCTTAAGAAACTAATTTTTAATTAAGTAAATCTAATTAGAAAATAGTTTTCCTAATTGTAATTTCCTTAATTATTTCTAAATTTCCAAAATTGGAATTTTTTTGGATCAGCCCAAGTTGTGCCAATCGATTACAACCCTTTACTATTCCAACAAAATAACCCTTAATCGATTTAGGGACCTTTTGTTTGCGAATACAGAACTCTTAATCAATTCATTGATCGATTAAGATGCTTAATCGATTTAGTAATCAATTATGAAGCTTTCTATACGCGAGATCATGGCTCTTAATTGATTCAACAATCGATTATGAGGTCTTTTGTACATGATTGTAGGTTGTTTAATAGATTAACAAGCTTTGTCGATTGACTGGGTTTCATTGAATCAATCGGCCAAACAATCCAGAGGTTTATTTTCATAATTTCTAGCTCCTTAATCGATTGAGAACCATTTCAATCGATTGAGAGAAGCTTTTTGTCATAAATTTAAACTACTGATCGATTGACTCAAACGCTAATCGATATTGATAAACATATCAATTAATTGATGTATCGGTTAAGATCGATTCTATGACAATTCCAATCTCGAACCGGGAAAAATTTTCCACCTCCATAATTTCTAAAACCCCAAAAAATAAAACTACGATTACTATAATTGGTAAAATAGATTTTACGATCATGTTAAAGTACGTTCAGGCTCTGATACCACTATTGGGAAGTCCAATGCGGTGGGCACTGAACATGTTTCATAAAACATGCATCAGAAGTAATAAATACAATAATAAAACTAATTTTATTATAAGACACACACCACACGCATGTAGTATACAACTCATGTAGATATAATCATAAAATAAAAACTTAAGAATAATAATTATTCTAGGAGTACCTTATGGATGATGCGAAGGGGAAAGGGCATCAACTTAGTGACGTTCACAAACTTCGCCTCTATTTATATCCACGTCAAGATCTTTAAGACAACTCCAATGAGTAACAAGGTTTACCTCTTATTGGTACTAGCCAAGCATGGAGGCGATGCGATCCAAGAGAAAGAAGAAGCGAAGAAGCTTGAAGAAGAAAATCTATTCCTTGGCTTCTTGTTGGGCGGCGATAGAGAGAGGGAGGAGAGAGAGATGCTAGGTTTTAAAAACCTAAACCAATAAATAATATATTATCTTTTTTTTTTTAATTTCTCTTTACTATATCAATATATAGTTCCTTTTGATGACTTGAACTAAAAAAAAAAACAAACTCAGCCCAAATTTCTTAACCAAAATTTGGCTCGTTGACCTTTTGGTTTGGTTCACAACCAAACTATCTTAGTTTAAACTAAACCAATTTAGTTCATGAATAAACCAAATAGGATCTAACTCTTTCATAAGAGATGTGGCTCATCCGCGCTTCTATTTCGATAAAATATCTTCCATATTTGCCCTTCATTTGGTCCAATCAAATATCTTATCTCTTGATCTGAAAATCAAATTCTCAAATTTATTTTATATCTTTCAGATACTTGTAGTGTGTGTGACTCAATAAGTTTTTAATTTATCTTTGTCGTCCATAATTAACTATTTAATTATGGATTGATCATGAGTAACACCTAGTAGTACATCATGATCCTCAATTAACCAAAAAATCGTAGTTGATTCTAGAACTAGTTCTGAACCCTTCAGGATCTACAATGAGTCGTGTCTCATTCTTTCCTCTTATTTTATATCCACTTGGTTTAGCATATGGTTTATGTATCTATCCCCACTAGGATGACTATGTCACACCTAGCCTAATTAATATTAACTTGTTATGTGAATTCAAATTACTCCTACATGTGTCTAATGCTTTACAAAGACTCTGAATAACAATCTTGACAAGTGACCATAGGGTATAAGTATCCCTGTAAGGAGTGGTGAATCCTCTATGGAGTATCTAAGCACCTTTGGGTAATTCTACTTATATCCAATCATCTCAGGTTCACATCTCTAAGGAGATGCTTTGCTTAAGATGTCAAAGTATAAACCTCCATGACCAAGGTGACTTGAATACCTCAAGTCGAAGGAAACTTGCACTCAAGCTATAGTAAGAACTTCACAGACATATCCATATATGTAGAAAATCATATGAAGTCTTACAGCAGGTCACTCCAATGAACTAGTTATCATAACTAACATCCACGTATAACTCTCAACATCTTAATATCTTCAGCTAGTGAGTAACAGCTGCTTGATTAGAACGAGTATAACCCATATTAATCTCACAAAATTAATGATGCATGAATACATCAATTCATTGATTAGGGAATATTTCAATACTTTAATAATTACACATGTAGAGACATTGATTAGTTGTGATCTAATCACAAGTTCTCTCAATCTATGAATTATATTGTGGGCATTCAGTAAGTGAGTTTAAGACCATTCAAACACATAAGTAATGTGTATTCAAATAGTGAATATTTATTTATCGAAATAAATAGTAGAAATCATAAGGCGATTGCCTTAGAACATCTCTCAAACATAACACCCTCCTCTCACGTGTCTATGATCCTATAATATTTTCATAATGGTATGATATTGTTCACTTTGGGTCAAGTCCTCATGGATTTAATTTTATGCTCTACCTAAAAAATCTCATACCAATGGAGATATCTTTTATCTTTTTAAACTTATGATCTTTTTCATGTATTTTTAATATGAGACTTTGACTGTATTCCCAGCAATCCTTCTCTCAAATGAAGGATCACCATTACTCTTATAGTCCAAGCCTCTCTTTAAGTATCTAGTCACTCTTGACTTGCTCCAGTCCTCCCCTCAAGCATTCTGTCACTCTTGACCTGCTCTGGACCTCCTCTTAAACTTCGTTTAAGGACACCCCATATTACAACTAGTTTGGACCATGACTCTGATACTATTTATTATGACCAAAAGAATTCACATATCTCTACAATGGTATATATGATATTATCCACTTTAGACCTAAGCCCTCATGGATTTATTTTTTAACCTCTACTCAAAAGGTATTATACTAATGGAGATATATTTTATCTTTTCCATATATTTTCAATGTAGGACTGTAATTGTATTCCCAACAAGCTTTATCTTCTTCGTTAGTAATCTCGATTAGCTTCGGTAAGCTACGCAATGACACAAATAGATCAAGGTAAGGCAAAACATGACTATTTTTGTGGTGCCAACAAACTCCTAGGAAACACGGGAAGAGGAAAAAGATGTGAGGGCTGCTCTTGTTACTGAAAGAGGGTATTAGATGATGCTGTGCTTCTTGCTTTATGAAGAAGAGAAAGGAGAAGCAAAGAAAGCTCTTGTACTTGAGAAAGGAGAGGAGAAAACTACAAGTTTACTGCCGTTAGAGAAGAAAAGGAAAAGAAGAGGAAGGAAAAATAAAAGAAAGGGATAAGGAAAGGAATGACTATGGTGTATGACATGGCGGTGGCTGCTGCGTGAGTAAGGAGAAAAAAAAGGAAAGAGAACATTTCCTAAAAAATAGCCTAATTCATTTTAAACCGATCAAACTCATTTAAACTTTAAACTTAGTTTGACCATAACTTGACTAAATAAACTATAAATTAGTCCTGGTTTGAATGAACATAATCTTTATCTCTATGATTACTCGTTAGATTTAATTCGAACTCATTTCAATTTTAATTTAGCCTTCTCACTTTGTGTTCTATGATTTAGTTTATCTATTATTATTATAGATTTTATTTTTAAATTTAATACTTAACATTTTAATCATAATATTTTCTTATAAAGTGGTACCAATGGATAGCTTAGGCCGAGAGTTTTCCAAATATGTGATCCTTTAATAAAGCAGAGAGTCGAATATAAATGAGCTATAAAGAATGTTGATGGGGCCCAATGAGCACCCAATTCTTATCACCTCATCCCTATATAAGACTCCCGACGTTATGCATTGCAAGACACGAAGGAAGTAATCCTATAAGTCTTACTTTGCAAGCCTTAGATGCAGTCTTAGTCCTGTAAGTTCTTACTAGTTCTCTATACATTATCTAAGTTTGTTTCTAAGAAGACGTTTTCCGCAATATATGGTATTAGAGCGACTCTCTGGCTGAGTAAATTTATTTTCAAGGTTCTCTAGCAAGTAGTTGTGATAATGCTTAATTCATAAGTTCTCTTCCTTAACAAAATAAACTTCTAAGTATGCTAGTTATAAGGTTTTAAAAGGTAAACTGTGATAAAGCGACCAGTGGTGGTTAACTGGATTGCAAAAGGGTATGTCCTAACTTGGACAATGGAAGGATACCGCAAGTCCAAGGGCACACCTACATGAGCTAAAGAAGGTTATACCCTGCTCTAAGTCGTAAGCAGTTGAGAATATAAAACCTTAACCTAGTTTACTCTTTAAAGTGTCAAAACTTATAATCCACTAGAAAAACCTGTTAAAGTGGATAGCCAGAAGCTTTGATAAGGAGATAGGTGGATAGCCAAAAGCATGTCTATTGGAAAGTGAGTTATATGTCTAGACAATGGGAAGAGGCTATTCAAGAATGATATATTAAGTCACACACTGGGAACCTAGAGTACCTTGACCTTATCGAAACAAAGTCTACCACAAAAGAACTAGCCCATAATCTCTCCATAATCTATGACAAAACATGTTTGTCTAGCAAAGTCCACATAAAACATTTTAAAACTTTGCTTGAAGAAATAGAATCTCTCAAACTGCAAAACCAGAAGCTAGAAGAGTCTGTTAAAAACTTGACAAAAGAAGTTATACAAGACATACCCTTAACAGAAAAGCATATAAAAGAGATTATCGGACAACCAAAACTATTGGAAGAACAAGCTTTAAGGCTATTTGAGGACCTGAAAGGAAAACTTAATAGGGTCGAAAAGGTATTACAAAAACTAGAGGCTTGGACCTCTACATGAGTTATATAAACACTCAAGCAACAAACAGCTATAAGGAAGCCTTAACGGCCACAGAAAATATTGAGGCACCTTCTCTTGGATTTTGTAAACCATCATAACACAAAGGTCCCTTGACTAGTTCAGCTGCAACAATTAAATAGGCAAATGCCCAAATCCAACTGCTTGTCACAATCTTAGAAAAACTTGAATCTTTAGAAGAAAGAATAAATAAGATAGAAACAAGAACACCGGCAGCTACTACTATTCCTGACACAGTCATCAATAGCCTGAACGAAAGAATAAGAACCTTAAACATCTCTGAAAACCCAAAAGAAAAATTAGGAAAATTGTTGGTCTTTAAAGATCCTTTTAAAATCCTTGAAGAAGAAAAAGCTAAATGACTACTAGATGCTCAACGTCAGATCCTCCTGTTACCACAATCACCAGAAGAACAGAGGAAGCAACTCCACTATTTGAGGATCAAGTCAAAAGTTATAAACAAGGACAATGAAGACGATATAATGCGCAAAGGGCTATACAGAGAATGGCATGACAAATTCAGGGAGAAGTCCTTACAATCAGACATTAGAACAACAAATGGACCCTCAGGTACAACTGAGGCTTTCTATGCAGGAACGAGCATCCATAGTCCCTGCTGAAGTCTTATACCACTCCAGACATGATGATATTAATCATCGTGTGTATGTACACCGATCTGAAGAAGCAATTCTTGTCACAACAAACCAAGTTGATCGTGCTTTTATCCAGCCTGAAAGCTTCAATGAGCTACAGAGAAGTGGTATGTGATTTATTCACATAGGGGTAATATAAGTACGCATCCAAATTCTTCATCGACAGGAAGAAGGAACACTGGCTCTAATAGTATTTCGAGATAACAGGTGGCAAGGAGACCAAGCAATCTTTGCAACTATGGAAATAGACATGTCTCATGGAAGCCAACTGGTATATGTTATCCCTGATACCATGCTAACAATTCTGATTTTTACAGAAATATGCAACTCTCAATTCTTACTCGTGGATATGAACATTGGCAAAATGGCGAAGCAAATCTCCTAATCATAAGGGGATTAGTTGGAAGGCTCTCTAATACACCAAACGTTGGATTTGCATATGAAGTAGAAAATGTGGTTGACTATCTCGCCAGCCATGGAGTCCGCGCTCTCCCAGGATGAAGGTACAACACCCGAGATATTTTGGGGGTAAAATTGGATCATTAGACAATCCACAGTAAACATTCCTATGCAACCAACAGAGGTAAACACAAGAAACTTATTAGATGGAAGTGTTTCTTTACATTTTGAAAATTATCATATTACTACCACAAGTGCGCCTCCAAGATATAATGATCGTGATGAAGAAATACAAAGTGATGAAGAAGAATTAAGGTCTCATATTATATCAGTTCTTATTAAGGAATCACCAATCCTTGTTAAGCTAATTCATCCAGATGCAATTATTCCTGAACGAAAAACTTCAGGAGCTGTTGGATATGATTTGACAGTCATCAAACAACAAACAATTCCGTCAAAAGGAATGGCAATTATTGATACTGGAGTATGCTTAAAGTTACCTCATGGCACTTATGGACGTATTGCACCACGCTCAAGTGCATCACAATGAGGAATTCTCATTGGGGCAGGAGTTATAGACTCTGATTATCAAGGTGAGATAAAAATTATTGCGTTTAATCTTAGCAATAATGACATTCACCTCGCAGTGCATGATAGAATAGCACAAATCATAGTGGAGGTGATTACTACTCCTGACTTACTATTGGTCAAAGAATTTGAAGAAATAACACAGCGAGGAACGCAAGGCTTTAAATCTACAAGTAAAAGCATATGCACTCCAACAAAAGCAAACAACCTTTGTAATGGTTGTAAATATTGCTGTGACTGCACAAACTGTGATGATGAAGAAAATGATTACATTGAATATCATCCAAATGAAGACGACCAATATAAACCATATATGCCAGTTAATGCTCATCAACTAGTTACCAGTAAAGACAGAAAAATGGCAAAAGAAGCCTTATTAGTTCAAGAAGCACTGGATGAACCAAACTATTATAATCTTCTTGAGGCTTTTCAAGATACCAAAGTTATTCAAAGTCAAAATTGCAAAAATATACAAAAGCTTCAAGATGAATTACAAGCCCTTTCTACCAATGTTGTCACAGCCAGATTTGAAGACAACATTAACAATTATATAGATGAATATGCTGATTATTTACAATACCTGACATTACAAGAAACATCATCACAAAATGATGACTTTATTAACCCATTTGCAGTAGAAAAAGGCAATAATAAGGCTTCCTCTTCTTCATGTATTCTTGCCGCAGGAAAAGAACAGGAGCAGGATGATGCTTGGTTAATGGACTATCCTCAACTTCAAAGGGTAGCGGAACAAGTGTATTCACAGGAGGCTATCTCTCAATACCGATTACATGCCGACATAACAATGAATCCTGTAGGGTATCCTCCTAATCGTGGCCTTAAATCAGAACCAATTAGCAATGCTAATCTTCCAACATAACCCAGAAGAGGGCGATTCAAACACAAAGATCTAAATGAATGGTGGAACTTGCCTACTGCTCACCAACAAATAGGAGCACTACTTACTTTACCAACCCAAATTGGTAAAATGGAGGACGTATTCCTCAGATGGGAAGGTATTACTAAGAATGTTGTAGCTCTTCAAAATTTTACTGATACGCAGGACAAAGTTGATTTTATTGAAAACCTGCTTGGAGAAACGGAAAGACTCACATGGATACAATGGAGGATGGCATTTCCAGCAGAATATCAGGAGCATGTTAATTCAGCCGAAGGACGAAACAGTACACAAAACATAATTTCCCAAATTAGATGAGTCTTTATGCTAGAAGACCCCTTTCAGGGATCTACAGATATTCAGGATCATGCTTATCGTGACCTAGAATGATTATCTTGTTCGTTCTCTTGTTCACAAGTTAAAGATATAATTCCTTTTATGAATGATTATATGCACCTGACAGCAAAAACTGGAAGGCTCTTTACAGGCCCTGAGCTAACTGAAAAATTTTGGTTCAAATTACCTCGCGATCTTGGCAGGAGGGTCAAATTAGCATTTGAAGAAAAGTACCAAGGAAATACAATTGGTGTACACCCAAGAATTTTATTCACCTATAAATACCTGGAAGAAGAATGCAAGAAGGCGGCTTTCAGTCGATCTCTAAAAGATTTATCATTCTATAATCAAATTCCAATACCAGGTTATTATCAAAACTCCCGTAGAAAGTTCAGAGCTAGACGATCAACAGCATATAAGGGTAAGCCACATAACTCACATGCCCGAATCGAAAAGAAGAAACATCTGCAGAGAAATAAGAAATGCAAATGCTTTTTGTGTGGAGAGGAAGGGTATTTCGCCAGAGATTGTCCAAGAGAATATAAAAATATCAAAAGAGTGGCAGTGTTTGAAGGATTAGAACTTCCTGAAGATTATGAAATTATGTCAGTACAAGAAGGAGATGAACAATCCGATGCCATTTATAGTATCTCAAAAGGGGAAGATCAACAGGTACAAAATGTTAGTTCATTATTAACTAATGAGTACCTTCTTGTTTTCATTTAGCAGAAAAATTGTTACATGATTGGAAAAACTGGTAGTTGGCAACCATTAGTTAAAGTAACTAAGGAGCAGCATGAATGCAACCACATATGGAAAATGAATCAGGAAGTAACTCTAGAATTTCTTAAATGTCATTGTTGTAAAAGAGACACAATGAAAAAGCATCGAATGCATTGTGAAAAATGCACCCTTACCTCATGTGGTATGTGTTCTCTGAATTACTTTGATATAAGAATTCCAGTAGAAAAAGAAAAACATATTCCTTTCGGCCCAACATCACTCATTCATGAACAACAAGCTTACATAGCCTTGTTAGAAACCAAAAATGAAAAGTTACAGCAGGAGCTAGACGCTTGAAAAACACTGGCTTCTTTACAATTAGAAAATCTTCAGCAGGAATTCACTAAAGAAAAAGAGGCCCTACTAAGAAATATATCTTCAGAACTTATGGAGCTTGATGCAGAAATTAAAGAATTAAAATACAAAAATGATGCCCTGGAGTTAGAAGTTCATGATTTGAAAAAGGCACAAGCATTATCTGAAATTGAAGAAGAAATCAATGTTATTATTGAAGAAAAAGAAAAGGTGTTTTATGTAGAGGATGCGTCGCATCCTAAAAGGAGGACAAATGGACTATATAACATGATAGTAGAGATTGATATACCAGGGATTAAAAAATTCAAAGTCAATGTGATACTTGATACAGGAGCTACCACTTGTTGCATTGATCAAAATACAGTCCCAGATGAAGCAATTGAAGATAACACCTTTATGGTAAATTTCAGTGGCATCAATTCACAAACCAAAGCCACCACAAAGCTAAGGAATGGAGGTATGAGAATAAATTATCATGTATTTTGTATTCCTTACACATATGCCTTTCCTTTATTATTAGGCAATATCTCAATGATACTTGGTTGCAACTTTATAAGATCGATGTATGGTGTCCTCAGAATAGAAGGAAATGAAGTAACATTTTATAAAAATGTTACCACTATTACAACTCAGCAAGAGATTACAACAACCCCTGGACTAGAAGAATTAAACCTAGAAGAGGAAGAATATATTCAAATTCAGGAGCAGATCTACATTGCAGATAATGTAGGCCAATATAATTCAGGCCAAGGTATGAAGTTTAATAAACTCCTGAAAGAACTTGCTGAAACATACCATATTGGGAATGATCCTATGAAGTTCTAGTATCAAAACCAGGTCAAATGCCATCTGGAAATTAAAAATCCTGATCTGACTATTGAAGATAGGCCCCTTAAGCATGTAACTCCAGCAATGCAGGATTCCTTTCGAAGGTATATAAAGGCATTATTAGACCTGAAAGTAATCAAACCAAGCACAAGCCACCACAGGACGACAACTATTATAGTTCATTCTGGCACAACAATAGATCCCATCACCAAGAAAGAGGTAAAAGGGAAGGAATGTATGGTATTTAATTACAAGAGACTAAACGATAATACATATAAAGATCAATATAGTCTCCCTGGCATTAATACCATCATCAGAAGGGTTGGAAGAAGCAAGATATATTCAAAGTTTGATCTCAAAAGTAGTTTTCATCAAATCGCCATGGATCCTAACTCAATTAAGTGGACTACTTTTTGGGTTCCTGATAGTCTTTATGAATATCTTGTCATGCCCTTTGGGCTTAAGAACGCTCCGGCCATATTCCAGCACAAAATGGACCTATGTTTCAAAGGTATTGAACAGTTTATTGCAGTTTATATTGATGATATTCTTGTATTTTCTCAAACAGCTGATGATCATGAACGACATCTTAAGATAATACTCACTATTTGTAAGAAAATAGGCTTATCTTGAGTCCTACCAAAATGAAGATTGGAAGTCCCACAATTGAATTCCTAGGTGCCTCTATAGGAAATTCAAAAATCAAACTTCAAGAGCATATTATCAGAAAAATTGCAAACTTCAAAGACGAGGAGCTAAAGATTACAAAGGGCCTCCGATCCTGGCTAGGCCTGCTAAATTATGCTCGGAGTTATATTCCTGAGATGGGTAAAATATTAGGCCCATTATATTCCAAGACTAGCCCAACGGGAGAAAAGAAAATGAATTCTCAAGATTGGGCCTTGATCCACAAACTAAAAGGTTTAATCACTAAACTTCCTGATTGGATCTCCCTCCTGATAATTGTTTTATTATCATAGAATCTGATGGCTGTATGGAAGGGTGGGGAGGAATCTGCAAATGGAAGCTCCAAAAATTTGCCCTAAATATTTGATCCAAAAGGAGCAGAAAAAATTTGTGCATATGCTAGCAGAAAGTTTAATCCCATCAAATCCACCATTGATGCAGAAATCTGTGTAGTTATGAATAGCCTGAACAATTTCAAGATATATTATCTAGACAAACAAGAATTAACTGTACGCATAGACTGCTAGGCTATTATCAGTTTCTTTAATAAATCAGCGCAAAAATAAACCCTCAAGAGTCAGATGGATTCCTTTTACTGACTTTATTACTGGCCTTGCAGTACCTGTTTATTTTCAGCATATCGATGATAAGGACAACTTACTTGCTGACTCTTTATCACGACTTGTTTGCTTCCTTACAGCAGCACCATGACTACCCAACGAGATGGAAGTGGGCCTTCTAGCCCAAATTGAAGAAGCAATTATTCAAGTCAAGAACAAGCCCAACCCAGTAGTAGTACAATACTTGGCGAATATCATCAGCTCCATGATGAATACTCATCCATTATCGGCAACACCTCATCAAAAGGAATCTTCTACCCAGAAGAACATGACAAAGTAGAAAGACTCGCCGAAATTGAATACTAGGCATGTGGAGAATTATTGGAAGCACTCAGAGAACTCGAACATATCCTCCAGCTCAAAGAATATCTTTTCAGAAGAAACCAACAAAGCTGTGGCCCTGACAATCAATGGGGCAAAGGACTGCCAGCTATCCAAGAACAGCGAAAGAATCTCTTTAAGGCATACGTGCAACTACAAGAAATCACCCAACAAATCCGAATGACACCACCATAAGCAAATTGAGCCTCGGGGAGCCGTTCGCTAGAAAAAGTAACTTTAATAAAGTAGCTTTGATAAAGTAGCTTTAATAAAGCAGAGAATCGAATATAAATGAGCTGTAAAGAATGTTAATGGAACCCAATGAGCATCCAATTCTTATCACCTCATCCCTATATAAGACTCTCGACGTTATGCATTGCAAGACATAAAGGAAGTAATCCTACAAATCTTACTTTGCATAACGTCAGGAGTCTTATATAGGGATGAGGTGATAAGAATTGGGTGCTCATTGGGCCCATTCAACATTCTTTACAGCTCTGATACCATATATTGCGGAAAATGTCTTCTCAAAAAAAAACTTAGATAATGTACAAAGAACTAGTGAGAACTTACAGGACTAAGACTACTTCTAAGGCTTGCAAAGCTTGCAAAGTAAGACTTGTAGGATTACTTCCTTCGTGTCTTGCAATGCATAACGTCGGGAGTCTTATATAGGGATGAGGTGATAAGAATTGGGTGCTCATTAGGCCCCATCAACATTCTTTACAGCTCATTTATATTCGACTCTCTGCTTTATTAAAGCTACTTTATCAAAGCTACTTTATTAAAGTTACTTTTTCTAGTGAACGGCTCCCCGAGGCTCAATTCGTTTATGGTGGTGTCATTCAGATTTGTTAGGTGATTTCTTGTAGTTGCACATATGTCTTAAAGAGATTCTTTCGCTGTTCTTGGATAGCTGGCAGTTCTTTGCCCCATTGATTGTCAGGGCCACAGTTTTGTTGGTTTCTTCTGAAAAGATATTCTTTGAGCTGGAGGATATGTTCGAGCTCTTTGAGTGCTTCCAATAATTCTCCACATGCCTGGTATTCAATTTCGGCGAGTCTTTCTGCTTTGTCATGTTCTTCTGGGCAGAAGATTCCTTTTGATGAGGTGTTGCCGATAATGGATGAGTATTCGTCATGGAGATGATGATATTCGCCAAGTATTGTACTGCTACTGGGTTGGGCTTGTTCTTGACTTGAATAATTGCTTCTTCGATTTGGGCTAGAAGGCCCACTTCCATCTCATTGGGTAGCCATGGTGCTGCTTTTAATTTGTGGATCAAGGCCCAATCTTGAGAATTCATTTTCTTTTCTCCCGTTGGGCTAGTCTTGGAATATAATGGGCCTAATATTTTACCCATCTCAGGAATATAACTCCGAGCATAATTTAGTAAGCCTAGCTAGGATCGGAGGCCTTTTGAAGTCTTTAGCTTCTCGTCATGACTTCGATGATTATAGCTCAGAGCACATGGGGCATCACACTATAGCTAGTAGTAGAACGAGACGAGTCATAAAACCAACCACCATATATGGATTCAAAGACTTGGTATCTTATGCGCTTATCACTAGTAGCGGAGACTCTACATCTTTTCAGGAGGCGATACACAACTCTGAGAAGGACAGGTGGATGGATGTTGTAGCAGAGGAGATGGAGTCGTTGCATAAGAACCAAACGTGGGATCTAGTGAAACTTCCTTAAGGAGAGAAAACTATAGGGTGCAAGTGAATATTCAAGAAGAAAGAAGCAATGTCAGAGGAAGAAGAAGTGAAGTTCAAGGCTTGGTTGGTAGCAAAGGGGTATTCACAAAGAAAAGAGATTGACTATAAAGAAATTTTCTCTCCAGTGGTAAGACATACGTCAATTAGAGTGGTATTGGCTTTAGTGGCACATCACGATTTGCAGCTAGAACAAATAGATGTAAAGACGACATTTCTTCATGGAAATTTGGACGAGCAGATTTTTATATCACCGCCTAAGGGATTTAGTCAGTCCGGACAAAAGCGATTGGTTTATAAGTTGAAGAAATTGCTCTATGGATTGAAACATTCTCCTAGGCAATAGTACAAACATTTTGATTCATACATGATTCAAAATGGATATAAGAGATGTGAGTATGACTGGTACATATATGTGAAAAGCCTTGAAGATGAATCACTAACTTTCTTATTACTATACGTAGATGACATGCTCATTGTTGTGAAGAAGATTAAAGAGGTTGACAAATTGAAGAGGCTACTGAGCAAGAAATTTGACATGAAAGATTTGGGAGAAGCCAAGAAGATTCTTGGGATGAATATTCACAGGGATAGAGCTACAGGGAGATTATGGTTGTCTCAATGTAGATATGTGGAGAAGGTGATGGATAGGTTTAACATGAAGAATGCAAATTCAATAAGCACACCCCTAGCACATCACTCCAAGTTATCCAGTACACAGTGTCCAAAGACGAATCACGAAATCTAAGAGATGTCAAATGTTCCTTATGCCAGTGCAGTTGGTTGTCTAATGTATGTCATGGTTTGCATAAGACCAGATTTAGTGTAAGCAATTAGTATGGTAAGCAAGTTTCTCTCAAATCCTAGTTGACCACATTGGGATGCAGTGAAGTGGATTTTTCATATACTTGAGAAATACAACTGATTATGACATCATGTTTAGTAGACAACCGGAAGATCTTTTAGTTGCTGGGTATGTAGATGCGGACAATGCAGAGGATTTAGATAACAGGAGGTCTACTACATAATAGGAGTATATGGCAGGAGGACCTATTTATTTGAAATCTATGATACAAGATGTTGTTGCATTGTCTACTATGGAGTAGGAGTATATGGCAGCAGCTGAAACAGCGAAGGAAGCTTTATGGCTTACAGGGTTGATAAGAGAACTAGGTGTTCAGCAAGGTGGAGTCAAATTGTTATGCGATAGTCAGAGTGCTATCTATTTAGCGAAAAATCAGGTGTATCATGCGAGAACCAAGCACATTGGTGTGAGGTTTCACAAGATCAGAGAGTTGATTGCTTCCGGAAAAATTTAACTTGAGAGGATTCACACTGCAAACAATGCTATAGATATGCTGACAAAGTCAGTGACCACAGAGAAGTTCAAGCATTGTTTGAACTTAATTCATATCTCTATATGTTAGAGGAAGGAAGTCTAGACCTAGAAATCCAGATGAAGCTTTATTGAAATACTCGTATTCGTCGAAGGGGTGAATATTCGCTAAGGTAGAGATTGTTGATGGGTGACTCATATTTGGATGAAGGTCAATGCGATGAATGCTATGGAAGAAAAATCTGTTAAGATTTTTCTGTTACAATTTTATATAACAGAATTCTATTACTGTTTTTCATAACAAAATTTTATTGCGACTTTTCATGACAAAATTCTATTACAATTTTATCGGGTCTGAGACTTATGCATTATTTATAGGGATCACTGTAAACATATTGTATAACAACAATCACAATAATCATGTAATATGATTTTCTTGTATAGAGAGAATTCTAATAAAGCTTCAGCCGTTTTGGTGGAGTAGGTACGTCGTCGAACTACGGTAACTCTTCTTTTTCCTCTTCTCCTTCCTCGTGTTTGTTTTCTTTTTGTGCATCTTTATTTTATTGCTCAACGCGATCTCTTTTTCTCTTTCTCTTTCTCTCTTCCACTTTAGAGGTTGAGAGGTATTATCCCCTCTTTATACAACATACTTTGATTGATAACTCAATATAATTTTTAACTACACGAGATAGGGGGATAAATGGTTGGTCATATCATGATAGAATTTTAATTTTTCTATGATCGGCCGTTCAAAATGACTGAGGATTTAATATTAATTTTTTTTTAAAAAAAATCTCAAGATGATCGCACACGTCCCTCCGTCCCCGGGTAGCTAGGCCACTGGATACCGGTCCACTTCTTTACAGGCAGTTGAAAAGAAAAAACTCAACATCATCAACAACAGAAATAAATAAATAAATTTTCATGCAAAATTAAAACGTGATTTATTTGAGACCAGGTCCAAGTAATCCCGCGTTACTGCATATTAAATATCAATTAGCAGCTTCCTCTTTTCTTCTATATGAAAAGAACAAGGAAGAGTTGACATTCCAAATCCATTAATCAAATTATCAGCTGATCGATCTAACTAGATTTGATAGCAGCACGTATGCGAACTCGTGGGATTCCGAATCCATTGACTAAATTCAGCGTTATCAAAGTTGACTTAGCAATCCATCTCCGACACGTTCAGTTCGTCCTCACGTCACCAACCATTGATATGATTAAGCAAGAAGATTCCTCGGATCTTTCCTTTATTAGACACATTATATATCCCCCCTCAATCCCTTCCGATTTCCAATCAACCATGGCTTCCCAGAGAAGAATCCCGATCCTGAGCCAGCTGAAGCAAGCGGTCCAGAAGGTCAAATTCCTTCTCTCCTTCGACGCCACCAGCTGGATGCTCTCCTCCCTCAGCGGCAATAAACGTTCACCGGGCCGCGGGCTCAGCTTCCAGGCCCGGCCGAGCCTGCTCGACTGCTCCGGCTCCTCCTCCTCCTTCGGCGTCGTGCGAGGGACGTCGCTCTCCCGGGCGTCGTCGCTCGCCCTGAGCTCGCCGGAGACTCCGGCGACCGCGATGTCGCGATCGACCAGCGACGCTTCCGCTTCCGGAGAGGACATTAATTTGAAGGCGGACCGATTCATCGAGGGCTTCTACCGGCGGCTGCAGATGGAGAGGCAGGTCTCGCTCGAGCTGAGCTACCTCAAATCAAAGAGCTTGGAGAAGACACCCTCCCTCGAATTTAATTAATCGATTCGATGCTAATTCTGCATCATATATTTCTCATCGCATGAATTTTGTTGTCGAGGTTGATTTATACAAAGATTGTTCTTAAATCTGTATTGATAAATTTCTTAAATCATCAACAGCCTTCGAGTTCTGTTTCAGTAAAGCATGAATGCATGCATCCTCAGAAATTCTTCGATCTCTTCTCGTCTGTTCCACATGCTATGCTCAATGTCAGTTGCAGGTCACTCTCTTCCTCCGGCCACGGCGGCTGCGGGCACTTGGCCTTGCTCTTCCCGAGCAAGAGATTTCGATCCTGAACGCTCCATGCTTCTTCGTCATCAGGTCGCTTGATATCGACGACTCTGCGCGTGTGCTCTGTCAATGGCGTGTCACACGCTTCTGAGCTCGCTAAACTGATCCACTCTGTGAAATTTAGGGCGGAATCGGATGCTCTCGCGTTTGGATTCCTGTCGAATTGGCGCTTCATTTTGCTGCTTCTTTCAAGCTCAGCCATCAGCGTCCTCTGTACTCTGTACAGGCGATGAAGCTCGTGTACCTGAAGCAGAATTATATTATACCTGTCGGAATCGTCTCAAACAGCTCAAATTGCTGCTCACTCTGTATGGATTCGCTTACCTGGAACCTGAAGACCTCTTCCTGCTTCATCATCGTGTTCCTCACGCGATCCTTGCCGCAATGTTTGTGAAATCCGTCCATCGATCCGACGACCACGCGCTACGTTACAGCAGTCGTTGGCCGATCTAGAAGTGCCATGCTTTGTTCCCATAACTGGAAGAACAAGAACGCGTAAAGAACTCGAAAGAATGATTCAGATGTTACAATCCACAAAGATGCAAAGTGTAGTAGAGATCAATCATTACAGACTAACTCAAATATATGCATTTTAATCTATAATTATTGTCCACATAACTTGTTTACCTACAGATATAAACTGATAACAATTCAAAGTTAATTGCAAAGCACCACCCTAATGAGGTAAACACTAACAATTTCCTAATATACAAATTAAATAGTTCTCTAGGATATCTAGTTTTGAAATGATTTCTCCATCTGTTCTCCAATATAGTTGACTGAAAAGATGAATCAGTATAAGAGAATTTTCCCAATGGTTTTGATTGATTGAGAGACCGTAAAAAAAAAAAAAAACTTTACCTATGCTCATGAAAAGTATCATATCATTGAATGATACATTTTAGTGTGCCAATCAAAACCGATCGATACATGTAATCGTGTGTGTTATAACTGGACAGGAGGAGAATCTTTGCACCAGACAATCATATCAAAGCTAGTTCGATCTGCAGTGAGTGGTATGTAGAAGATGGAGCATCAAGCTACTTAATGATACTATATGGTCATGAAATTGTTCTTAAACAATAGATATTGAAGAAAAACAACTTCTTTAAGAAAATTGGGAAAGAGAGAATTAGACATGATATAATTTATGTAGATCAAAACCTTCTATTTTGCTAAGAAAATAAGAGAATCAGGTTAATTAAAGCAGCACTGATATCTGAATCAAGCAGAAGAAAACATGAACAGAGGAAAGGCCTCAAAATCCAATTAATTTGGAACATGTTCTTTATCCAAAGTATATATTCACCTTAAGGCTGGCAATCCACTGCTCATCTTCCCTAAGTCAAGATGATGAACATCTGGTCCTCTCTTTCATTTCACTTCATGGAAGAATCCAAATCGTCGCAGAGAATTATAGTTCTCTTAAAAGGAAAGCTGGAAGTTGGATGAGGAGTAGAAGAAGAAGCAAGCAATCGCTGAGAGAAGAGACTGGGTCAAAGGGAATGGTGAGGAATTCTATACTAAATCAAAATATGGTACTTTGCAGGTTATATATGAGCACAGGTAGAACTGTACATGACAGATCACAACAAGGCCTAGAAACAAATCTCACTCCTTCACATAACCAACTGTAATCCAAATATTCCAGACAAAGGTTAGGCTTTACTTTGGTGGGGTGGCACTCCCCTTCTCCAAAGTAAACTAAAAACAAAGTCTTTTTTGTTTTTGCACTTCTTTTGTCCCTTTTTGCACTGTTAAGGTTTGTGATTCAGAATGGTTCAGTCCTGTGAAAGATCTAGATAGCCTATAAAAAGTCTCAGTGTGCTTTTGTTAGGAATGCCATTGATTGTGAGCTTTTCAGAGGCTTCCTTGAGCTGAAGCGCCAGTTGGTTTACGCTCTTCTTTGGAAGGTTTTAGGCACCCTGCAGGTCCAAAGGAAAGGGGAGCCAGCCATGTGCACTGTCACATACTTGAGGTCATATGATCTCCGGCTGATTGAGCTGTTGTTCGGTTTGGGTCCCCAACAAGTTGCAAAAGGCGGGTTCCGCCGCCCAGCGGCCCCCTACGCCTGCCCCATGGTATTGTAGGAGGAAGGTAAATCAGGGTGAATGCTGGGTTGGCAAGTTGATGGTTGTTCGAGGCTTTAAGCCAGCAGACGGGGATATTATCCCACATTGCAACTGGCGACACTCGAACCGTCGCTCCATGTTGCAAACATACCATCAACTTACCAACTGATCCAGCCCCTGGGGGCGGTTTGGGTCCCCAACAAGCACCATAAGGGGGATGAGTAAGTGGATCAATCAGATACTGATCTACCAACAAAAGAGAACATGATTCAAAGTGGTGATGATTACAATAAGGAAAAATAGGAAAAAGATATCCTTTTGTGCAGTGGAACTAACAAGCTTATCTTATCTCTTTATGTGAATTCTGAGTTCATCACAAAGTGATGGAAACGCTGAACTTTCTGACCTTAACAATTTATTGACAGGTCAAAGTCCAACTACCAAGCGAATTCGGGTGAAGAAAAAGGGAAAATTAGACAAACAAAAAAAAAGGAACAAGAACAAGAGCAATAATGGGCAGATCAACATGAGGAGAAGCAGATAGCCATCACTGTCCTACCACATGCCAATATCTAATGCTCCAAGGTTTTACAGCATTAGTTTAATGGAGATCCATCTTTTTCTTTATGGTTCAGGACTTCGTTGTCGTTGATGCAGAAAGGTCCAAGTAAATCCGGCACTGCCAAATGTCTGCTTGGTTTTCTTCTTTAACAGCAAAATCTAGCTGATCCATTGCATTCTTGGCTGCTAACATGCGCTACTACAAAGACAGCCAAATAACTTATTTTATTTAACGTTAACAATCTCTCTATCTCTTTTTTTACAGATCGACCGAGATAAGGTATGATTTGTGCTCCTTGTGCTTAATATCTGCAACTTAGTTAAAGTAAACCCTTTTTCCTGAATGAAACAATGGCCTCTTTTCTCATATATTCAACTGCCAATATGATAGAATGAAGGCAGTTGCAGTGCCATTAATTCGGATAAATTCGAGATAAATTTATGGAGAAAACTCTGTAACATTTCTTTTGCTTTTGCAATAATAGACCAATTAATGGCAGAATTTTGGACAACAAGATCATCAATTGAAGAAAGCAATAGATCATTGCAAGGATAATTTGTCCTGTTCAGTCTATGTTCCTCATTTTTTTTAACTCATAGCAAACTTGATAATGACAATCATCATTCAAATAATATATAGATATAATTAAAAAGTAATCAATACATTTAAAAGGAATATATGAACATTTACCATGTCGATCAGTTTGTTTATTCATTTCTTCCTCAAACTTGTTTTTATCTTTTCAACCTAACCTCTCATTTCTTATGCAATTTCTGAGGAAAAAACTCATATTTTGGAAGGAAAATTGAAGAATTAATTGATCAACAGGTTGCCTTTGGCATTTAGCTAATCCTGGTTTCTTCCTCTTGCGATTAAATTGACACACCACCTACCCAACATAAATCAACACTTCCAGCTATGATGCAATTAAAGTTAGATATTTCCAATAAATAGGAATGTGCATCAAAATTGAAGTAAAAAAAAAAAAAAAATCAAATAGAAAAAATTTTGTTTGAGAGTATATTTTATGCAAACTAATAAGGGTATATATGATATATGTAAGTGTATATGAGTGTGTATTTGTGTGTGTCAAACGAAATTGATAAGATGTTTGTAAACCTAAACCTAAACATGAAACTCTCAAAATATGATCACATGAAAAGAGATATCTATAATTAGTTAGGTATCTGTAAATTTCATCCCTTAAATTATTTCTGTCCCCCCTTACTTAATTTGGGGACACAAAATATTTCATGTCCTTTCCAATGCATGAAATTAAACCTTCATGGGCTTGTCTGCAATCTAAGTTTGTGGCAGGTGACTTCGATACCTTGATCATCAATCACAGCAACCTCAATTGTATGTGTTCTTGCATGGTTGGAACACATCTCACCTCAACATTTCCAATCAACTTGTCACACTTTGTCATATCATATTGATCACGCATTATATTTGCGAATAGAATCATAGCAAACTAGCCAACTCTTGTCCCCTCGCGTAAAAATTTAGGCCACATTGTGTCATCTTGGAGCTGTAGCTCGATAATAAGTATCGATCAAGTTGTTTCAGAATTGTATCATCAAATTGCGTCCAATGCATCCTATCGCAGCCGGTGTGGCTTCTCCTTCTTCACTCATTCAAGGGCAGTGGAACAGTGAATTGGCTCGAGATTAATCACACAGATATACGTCCAAGATATCATGATTGTCATCTGTGATTGAGGGGCCTAACAATAATTAAGATGCAGATTTATTTTGGACACGTTGATTAAGGACAGGAGGGGATTATATGCATTTGTATGTGTGGCTGGTGGCTAATCAAATCTAACTATCTCATTGCCACTGAATCCGACATGACACATCACATCAGAAAATAAAACAGTATTTTGATTAGATATGATGGAAATCTTTCAGGAGATATCAAGAATCTTATGGTGCATAGCCTGATGATTGACCTGCAAATGGCTGATGAACTTATTTGAGAAGATCGAATGGTCATACTCTCTTATCTTCTCAAGGATAAACTTTATCATTATTGATTATAGTTCCTTAGGAATTATAGTTCAAACAACATCTTTGATATTGGAAAGGTTCAAAGATACAAATTGTAATTTTTTGAATAGCTGAAGACAACATCTTTATAATTTAGGAACTCAAACTGGATAAATTTTTTTCAGTATTAGAGAATTTATTGCACAATTACCTCAACAACTGAAGTTGACTGACAAGAAGATAAACTGTGAAAGGTGATTGAAAGGCATTCTTTGATGTGCTGTTAGCACATCAGTTCAGCATTTTGGACATGATTTGACAGTTTAGATAAGGAACAGAGAGTGATGGCAAAGCATTTTCTAGGTAATGGATTGAGTCCCTATATTTCATTTCTGATGTGACACGTGGACACACTTCCACCTCCTGGCCACTGAAGATGCCAGTTTTTTTTGTGTGCGCGCGCGCGCCAAACTTTGATGTGCAAATGTGCTTCAACAAACTAAAGATCCAATGCATCAAGTTGTTGTAAACTTTGTGCCAAATTTTGATGTTGATAATGAAAACCTTCTCAATGTGCCAACTCTCTTGCAATGCCAGAATAGATTCAATGTAGTACTAAAGGGAGCATCTGCTTGTTGTAGTTTCAGAAGGGCTGCCAGCTGCAACATAAAGTTCGATAGAATTGTGCGAAAAATAGCAAACATGTAGGCAATTGTGTGCCCTAGCAACTGGTACTTCAAACTTTTACTTGATTAGTAGGCATATGCAATTTGTATCAGCTAAAATCAGGGAATTGTTCATCGGGCATCAAAATGTAGACACTATTACAACCATTTCAGGAAGTGAAACTGTGAGATAATAGTCTGATCTTACCTTTTATGACTTGTTGATAGGATACATAAAGACACTGCAGGATGTTTATCAAGTACACTGACATAAATATTTACCTGTCAAGAGATGATGGACAGTATCTGGTACTTTGAATTATTTAAACAAAAGATTTAATAAGATTTACATTCTAAAAAAAGATTTAACAGGAGCTTAGATGAACTGCCATGAGTATGTGGACATTCTGAGTCCTGAGAGATGAAGTTCAGCAATCTAGAACACTTATCTGACTTCCACATAGCATCGTGCCGTGTCAAAGAGGCATTGCGATGGATCTTAATCCACTAATTCGTTTCCGTTTCCTAGAAAATTCCTCAGCCAATCTAGACTCTAGATTCTGCTCAAACAATCTTTCCACAACTGAAAAACCCACAAGAAGTCAAAGTCAAAGACTCCCTCGATGAATTAATACCCAAAGGAAAAAAGAAAAAATTATTTCACCACCTTCAAATTTATCCAATGTCTCTCAAGTCTTGAAGCCATTAAAAAGAATTATTGAGGTTGAATTTTTTATTATCATATAATTTAATTAAAATATGAATTTGATGGCTTAAATGTATCTTAAAGGAAGTTCTTAAACTGTGGGGGTATGTTTAAAAAGAAGCTTCAAAAGTCAATCGTCTTTCGTTGACCGCAGCCTCTCATGTCTCAATCTTTGATCCATTCCACGTTCCGATGCCTTCTATTAAGCATGGATTCCATCGATTCACAGCATCGATTGGATTTTTATGCAAGTCATCGTTTGTACCGGCGATGGACGGCGCGGACGACGGATCCGTCGAAGCCGTAAGGATCAGCACCGAGGTCATGGTGGCCGCCGTCGCCTTCCTCTTCATGGTCGTCGTCTTCGCCTTCTTCCTCTACCTCTACGCCCGCCACCGCCTTCGCTCCAACGGCGTCCGCTTCGTCTTCTCTGCCTCTACTGACGTCGGCCGCCGTGGCCTCGACGCCGCCGCGCTCGCCGCCCTGCCCACCACTGTCTACCGCTCCGCCGACTTCAAGGAGGCCGGCGGCCTCGAGTGCGCGGTCTGCCTTACCGAGCTCTCCGAAGGCGAGACGGCGCGGGTACTACCCGCCTGCGGCCACGGTTTCCACCTGGAGTGCATCGACATGTGGTTCCACTCCCACGCCACCTGCCCGCTCTGCCGCCGCCCCGTCGCCGGCGAACCGTCCTCCCCGATAACAGAGCCGCAGAATCCTCTTCCTCCGCCACTGCCGCTGCCGGAGGCTTCTCCCCGTGAACCGCCGGCGTTCCCGACGAACGTGTTGTTTTGGGGCGGCCAAGGTCAGGAAGGGGCACTGGCGATCGAGATCCCGAGGAGAGCAGTCGACGGATTCGGGCCACAAGTCTCCCCGTCGCCGACGACGTCCGCTTCGGAGGAGCTGAGGTCGCCGGTTTCGGCGAGGTTCCGGTCGCTGCGGAGACTGTGGAGCCTGGGGAGGAGGACCGGTGCCGGCCCCTCCACGACTGATGTCGTCGACGTCGAACAGGGAGTGGCCGAGGGAAGAGCTCCTCCGCCCAAGACTCCGACAGCGAAGCCGTGACTCTGCCGGAAATCGAATGTTAGATCGGGCTCCGAGTTGCACCGGCCGCTCGCCGGTCACCGGAACTCGTTATAAAATTTTGATTCTTTGCTGTATACAAAGCAAAAAGTAAACATACTTGTAACAATTACGATACTCTGCCCCTGTAATTCGATTGAGATGGAGAAGAATTCTTCTCATCTCTTTCATTCAATTGATCAATTTTCAGTTATTTAATTCGATTCATTGATCCAAAAAATATATCGTTTTGGGTTCGTGAATCTGTTTGTAGTATTAGCAAATGTTACTTCCAATGTATCAATCGCCATTCATTGTTCTGTCTTGTAAGAAAGGTTTATGCCTGAAGAGGAGCCTATGCAGAAATATTTTGCAAAATGAAAGAAATATATTAAATAAACATTGATGATTTCGAATATATTAAATAAAAAGTTAGAACAATCGATTCCGTCTCAAATCAGCAACTTCTTGAAGGATCAAAGTTTGACTTTGAAGACCAGGAAAAGTTGGTCTTAAAGGTTGAAGAATTGTTCTCTGTCAAACTTTACAAAACAAGGTTAGGCTTCAACTTGAATTTTCTTAATTATTGACTAAAACAATGAATTTTCTATTTAACCAAACGAGGGAGAATTTTATGTTGCTCACCAAATCAGAAGGTCTTTCCATCATTCAATGGTTCTTCAGAATCTCTACCATTCATTCTATTGATACTTTTCTTTGCAACAAAAAAAAAAACATAGGAATCAAAGAATCATTTTAGAAGAACCAGATAAGATAAAACTAAGCTGAATATATTCAGATCATTGACTTAATTATCTCCTCCACAATCCAAAGCTGTTGTTTTATTAATCATTCACAAACTAAAACTCCCTTCTGATTCTATTAATCACAATACACATGTTCAGATATCCTCAATTGCAAGTAAACCTATAAAACTCATCACCTTCAGCCATCAATATTTGAAGGAAGCTTGGAATGCTCTGAAGCTCCCTATTCCTGAGAAGAAGGGGAAAAAAACTCACTTAAAGTACTAAACCATGGTAATCAGTTTTGTTCAAGTCAACTGCACCTCCTGCTTCGCTTCAAAATGGGTTGATCGAACCGCGGTCCTTCGTCGAATCCTTCACAGACTATTTCTCCCTTATCATCTCTGAAGCATATGACACCCGTTTCTTGATCCTCATAAACCTGATCAGAAGATCAACAAGAAACATCTCTGACATTTCTCTAAAATCCAAGAATTCACAGAGAAAAGAAAGTCATTTACATGTATGTATGTACCTTGGCACCTCTGCTGCTAAATTTATTGACTGAAACCGATGCTTCAGACGTGTTGTTGTTGTGGTGGTGGTGGTGGTGGTGGTGGCGGCACAAGCAAGATCTTCTCCTGATCTTCTCAGTTTGGCTTCTGGGAATGATGATATTGGAGTGAGAGAAGGCAACAGCCATGCTGATCATTCTTCTTCCTTCCCCAATTATTTCAGGATGAGTCAAGAAGGGAAACACAAGGGTTTTATCCAAAATGGAGATCTGAAATCAGTTTTCTATTTCCAAGCGGCTTTGTTTGTTTGCTCCGATGCCTTTGTTAATGGTGATGATTCATTAATTGTCCATCTTCCATTGTTTTTTATATATTATCTTCATCCTGTCACTCATGAGAGGTGGAACAATCATGCACATATTGATCATTCATTAATATCTTGCTTCTTCAATTGTCTTTTGGTTGATGTTGAAAAATGTAAAAGATGAAAGAAATTAATTAAGAGGGGAAAATGAAAAACTTTTCAATTTAAGATATTAAAATTATAAGGAGAAAAAGAAGAGATGGCGACCTAAGTATAATTACAAAGTGGATGACAACTAAGACAGAACACAAACTACAATGTACTCAGCACTGCATTAGAATTATAAAGCAAAGAGCCAAAACATTTCGAATCTAACAAAATAAGGACTGTTATGATTGATTTGAAGACACTTCAGCACCAGTCTCCAGGTAGAAATGTTCATCTTTTTCAAACTTCCCAAAGTAGAGAATATGTAACTATGCACACAGTTTGTTAGAACATATCTTTAGTAAACAGACCGTAAGATTTAAATGTTGTTAAGTACGTAACATTGAACTTGGGACGATTAGTCTGACTCTATGAATATTTTAATGAACTATCGGAATAAATCAGAAAGCGTTCATGATGAACAATCGGAAATACCTCTATTTCTCTCAAGTTCATTATAAGGTCTCTAACTTACTCCGAATCACTTCACATTAAAATCAATATATTCTTGAAAACTTCCCTTATATATTTATACCATCAAATTTAAATTCGATAGCATAGATTGAGATGAGTACATTTTCAAACGTTTGATAAAATTTATCACAAACTCATTATAAGGTCTAAAATAATAATGCTCACCAACCAAGACCACTAATGGTTCATAGAACTCTCTTGATTCAAAAAATATTAAATTTTTGAATAGATTCATCAGTCAGTTTCAAACGAAACTCACTATGGACCTAGATGTTAGGACCGATTGAGCTAGGGGGGAGGGGGTGAATAGCTTTTCTCATTTCGATGAAGATGAGTTACAACGGAATATTTGAAGCGAAAAGCTTTCAATGCTAACACAAAGATTTACTTAGTATCCACCTCCTTGAGGTGACTAATCTAAGGATCTGGCTATCTCTCATACATACACTATGAAAGAGTTTTTTCTTGAAAATATACTAGAGGCGGAGAAGCCTCGTACAAGCTTACACACAAAGAAATACAAGAAGAAGAAATGAGAAGCTAATACAATTGAAATCTTACAAGATTGCAACAATAAACCCTAGCTTGCTTTCTTCTTGTTTGAAACCACTTCTTGATCAACTTGGAAATGCACTAGCACTTTACTCTAAGTCTCCAAGAATTTGTCGTGTGTCGTTGAGAAGTTGTGAGCGATAGTTATCTTCAAAATGTCCACGAAAACACTTTTCTAGGATTCACTCAACTCGTCCCAACATATTCAGCTTTTCCCTAATCGATTGTCACATCATCCGATCGTCCAACACCTATAGAACGACTCTTTTTTCGAACCCTAATCGATTGGTGAGTCATCCCAATCGATTCAGAGAGCCTTAATCGATTTTGCAACTCTTTGTTCGCTCGCAAAAAAGCCTTAATCGATTAGCCCAATCTATTAAGCCTTCTTAATTGATTGCTTCAATTGATTCCCTCTTCTTACGATAAAGCACTGCCTAATCAATTGACCAATCAAATAGTAGTGGCTGAATTGATTGGTCAATTGATTCAGTCATTGTTTTTCGTGAATTCTTCTTCGTGGATGTCTTGTAAAAACTTAGTTTAAGTACTTATCTTTATAAAGATTTATAAATCAACTTTAAAAAGATTTTTATAAAAACTTAATTAAGAAAAACATAACTTCTATGTGAATTAAATAGGTCTAAGTGTGGGAGCTCAAGTATTGAATTGGTTCAATTTAGGTTTGTTAGTTTATGGGTTGACTTAGCTTGTTTACCTTGTTAATAAGTATTACAAATTATATTTTCTAAATTTTTTAATTTAGGTAGACCTCTAACTAAGTCATTTTGACTCATTTTTGAAATGAGTCCAATGCGAGAGTAACTCAGTCTTCTATGCCACAATTTGGTTTCCTCTTGTTGTGTCTAGAGATACTTGAGTGAGGAAGTTAGTAGGTCAATTGTGTAATTATTATTTTTCCTAATTCCTTTAAATATAATTTCAAGATTTTTGATATTTTTAATTATACATTTAGAGTCAGAAAATGTTATTAAGTAGCCAGAGTCACACAGTTAACTTATACTAAGTTAAACTTAAATTTCTCAATTGATAAGACCTTTCTAATAATGAAATCGGAACTTAATTCAATATTACTTGTTCCGATAACCTTATGTTTTCTATCATTGTCAAACGCAACCGACCCTAGGTTCTTGAGCTTTAACTTGGTGAACTTCAATCGGTCTCTAGTCATATGCCTGGAGCATCCACTATCCAACATCCATTGGTCTAAATCATTATGTTCCTACATATAAAGTATTTGATTTGGATCTAATAAAAATGGATTATAAGATAGATTGAATTCAATTCCTTATTTTCCATCTCACTCGGTTTAGGTTATCAAGTATGTTACACTTATGGGTGATTGTAGGATATTTTATTGAGTTTAACTTAAGTTTATTTTGATTTAATTTAATTTAATTTAATTTTAATTTAAGTTAGATTTAAATTTATATTGATTTTATTTAAGTTTGATTTAATTTTATTTAGGTTTAATTTTAATTTAAGTTAGGTTTAATTTTAGTTTAATTTTAATTTTAAGTTTGGTTAAATTTAATTTAGGTTTGGTTTACTTTAAATTTGGTTTAATTTAGTTTAAGTTTAATTTGGTTTAGGTCTAGGGCTAATTTTAATTTGATTTAGATTTAATTTTAATTTAGGTTAATTTAAGGTTAATTTTAATTTTAAGTTAGGTTTAATTTTAATTTAAGTTTGAGTTTAATTTTAAGTTTAGTTTAATTTAATTTAGATTTAATTTTAATTTTACTATTTTAACCTAAATTCATCTCACCCTCTTCTAGATTATCAATCAGGAAACCTTATGGGTTTTGTGAGATGATTATTTAATCTTCAATTTAGATTAAAATCTAAGGATTGATTTACATTTGAGTTAGCTTAAAGTTTAACAGTTAGTCAATTAAACATTTATTTCAATAATTGGCTTACAGGCTATGGCGAGGCACTAGATCTTCTTGGATACTGAAACAACAACCACTCCTAGACAAAGCCTTTTAAAGAAATTAAATATTTAATTTTCTTTCTGAGAATCCTTGATCTAACTAAACAAATGTTGATCATGCCTAAGTCCTTATCCATTATAATCTAGGCAAGTATAAGGAAAGCAGTAAATCAAACATTAAATAAATTTATTTAATAATAAAGATGGTTTTTTCATTGGCTTCCCATGGATTGTAACCTCGATAAGATCTATCAAGGTAATGAATTTGATCCATAGGGATCCAATATTAATCAAGTCCAACTTGATTAATTAAGTTGGACTTGGCGACCCATGCTTAGACTACCTTTCTATTTGTTAGATTAATAAGAGACATGTAGGATTTAAATTTATATTTGGCCTTATACCCAAGTTTGGATCGGTTGTATATAGCCCTTTGTTTCCCAAGAATTATGTCAAGGTTCTTGAAACACAAAGTGAACCGTTCCAATGAGTCTTTAAGTTCCTTGACTTGACTTTTCAAGTTAGAATTTTCTTTCTCAAGTTGTTGGACTTGAGTTGAAGTTCCAACTTGAACTGAGTCGATCAAAGAGTGCTTTGACCTCCTCTTGGAGTGACTTGACTCGGAGGTTGGATTTAGCCAGTTTTCTAGACAAGTATGAGATCAGGTTATAAGATCTAATTAAGGAAATCTTACCGAGGATTAGGAACCTTCTAAACTGGATACATATCTGTGGCTTCTCTCGGACTCAGCTTCTGATTCTGTCTTGGACTCAAATTTGACGACTTGCTCTCGGGCCGGAAATGCGAGGAAGCTTGTCTGTTCGAGATCTTCATCGGAGTCTTCTAATGACGATTCATCCCACGTTGTTTGTAGCACCTTCTTCTTTCATTGTTTCTTCGTTTCCTTCTAGTTTAGACAGTTTTCCTTTATATGTCTCTTCTTGTTGTAGCCATAGCAGGTGACTTCAAACTTCATTTTGAGTTGTGGCTTGGTTGCACCGTCTTTGATTAGGTCACCTTCTTGATCTCGCATTTTGTGAAGCTCTTCTTTTTCTTGTACAATTTTCATTCAAGGTTAACGAGCTCGGCAATGATCTCGTCGTCGTCTTCTGAGTCTAATTTGTCTTAAGACTCAGGTTCGATTATGTTAGTGTGGTTTTGCACTAACGGTCTAACCCGGGTTTTAATGAATGACAAACAAGTTAAGTTAGATTCTGTTGTAATCTAACCACTTGATTAAGTGTGCAAGAAATCCAGCTAGGTCGACGGACCGACCGAATATCTGGTATGAAATCCAACTAGGTCAAGGGATCGACCGGATAGCTAGTACGAAATCCAACTAGGTTGACGAGCCGATCGGATAGCTGGTTCAAAATCCAGCTAGGTCGATGGGCATATCGGATAGCTAGTACGAAGTCCAGGTAGGTCGACGGGTCGACCGGATAGCTGGCATGAAGACCAGCTAGGTCAATGGGTCGACCATATAGCTGGCACGAAGTCCAGACAGGTCGACGGGCTGACCGGATATCTGGCAAACTGGTAAGTTAAGGTAAGTCACTAGAGGAGAGTGACCAAGTGATGACGCGTCCCGCTTGAAGGGGCAGTAGGGGTCAGTCCAGTTTAGATCCATTTGGGATACCTAAGCTGAAATATTGACAAGTTCCTAGTCCTGGGAGGACAATAACTAATTACTACTCTACATTATTATTAAATTGCCCTAATACTTATTTTGTAGGGTATTTTTGGACTAACATTATCTTGCAAGGAAAAATAAGAAAATTACCTTCGGATGAACAGTGCCTGAGGGCACCTTCGTATTGTTCATAAAAAGTGCCTTTCATAGGATAAAATTTTGGCGTCGCATCAGATAAGTCCTAGACTATTCGGGATTAAATTTGCCTCATTGGAGGTGCCTTCGATTCTCTATTTAAGGTTGCTCGCCCAAAGCTTCTTTAACAACACCTATATGAGATACCGTGCATCTGATGGAACTTCGGACTGCTCCAGGCTTCTGCTATGACTCAGCTACAAAACTGCTGTGCCTGACAACTGCTCTGAGTGTTAGATCGAAAAGAATTTAGATACCTCCACAATGGTATGACATTGTCCATTTTGGGCCTAAGTCCTCATGGTTTTGCTTTTGGACTCTCCCCAAAAGGCCTCATGCCAATGGAGATATATTTTCTCTTATAAACTCATGATCTTTCTCATGTGTTTTTAATGTGGGACTATGTTTGCAATCTTGCAACCCTAACAATCCCCCCCTCAGACAAAGGACCGCAAGCTTCCCACATCCAATCCTCGACCCATCAGGTCTTCCTGCCCCTCAGTCCACCCGACCTACTAGGACTTCCTTGCTTAGCCACAACTAGGACTTCCTGCCTGGTGTCTGGTTCTCTTGATCTGAACATAAGAGTCTCCACTTTCTTTATTCGAGGTCAATATTGTACCCACATGGCTCAATCAGATCATAGCTCTTGTGCACAGTCGGTGGTTAAACCTTCTGATAGTCCAAGCTCTGATATCAATTGTTGGATCGAAAAGAATTTAGATATCTCTACAATGGTATGATATTGTCCACTTTGGGCCTAAGCCCTCATGGTTTTCCTCTTGGGCTCTCCCCAAAAGGCCTCATGTCAATGGAAATATCTTTTCTCTTATAAACTCATGATCTTTCCCATGTGTTTTTAATGTGGGACTATGTTTGTAACCTTACAACCCCAACATCAAGGACTTCCGATCGTGGCCGGCAGACCGACATCGATATGAATGCTCCCACTTCGAACTTCAAAGTGTCGGTAAATTGTTTTAATATAATTAAATGCTACAAAAGGACAAGTGTAGGGTGTTGCACTTGTTCTGGCTTTCCTTGTACTTTGATTCCCTCTTCTAGAGGTACCGATAGAGGTTTATAGTGAATTACCCATTGATAGCTCCGCGGGACCTGGGTCTTGGAGTAGGAGTCACTGAAGGCTTCGAACCAAGTAAACTGCTTATATTCCTCTCGTGCCTTCTTTTGTATTTTTTTTTTTTGCTACGTTCGCACTCTGATTTTAAAACAACGAAAAGATAAAGATTTGAAAACCACATGATTCACCCCCTCCCCCTCTCATGGTGTATCGATCCAACAGATTTGATGCTTGATTTTTGGTTCCCGCGTTCTGCTTGTACCTACAACCAAAGTAATACCTTTCTCAATCAGTAGTGCATTAGTTTGTTCATGAAGTTCAAATTTTGAAAATAGTGTTAGGACCAAAAGTATCTAGAGGGGGGTGAATAGCTCGTCGCGTTCTCTCGGTGGTCGGCGTTGCTTGTTCCTTCAAAGATGTGCAGCGGAAATACAAAGAAACAATCACACAACGCTAACACGGTTGGTTTACTTGGTATCCACCTCACAAAAGGTGACTAATCCAAGGATCCACACCAACACACACACCCTCCACTAAGTAAAACTCTCCTTTATGGTAACTACCAAGGGCGGAGAAGCCCTACAAGACTCAACACAAGAAGAGAGGGAAAGGATACAAGAAATACAAGCTTACAATGAGTACAAACCCTAACCCTAGCTTCTCTTCTTGACTTTGATCCGCCTCTTGACTTGGAAACCTTCCAAGATCCTTCAAGAACTGGCGATCTGAGCTTTGTGAGTGCTGTGGAGAAGCTGGCGAGAGATCTGAGATGAATCTGCGAAGAGATGTCGAAGGAATCGTGCGCCTGCGGCTTTTATCGACGCCAACGGTCGGATCCCGATCGATTCGATTATTCCCAATCGATCGGGGAGGCCTTGGATCGATCCATGGATCGATCCAGAGCGCCTCTATGCTCTGGAAAAATGCCTGGATCGATCCACGGATCGATCCAGTGCTTATCGCGCGAAGCAGCAGCGTCCCAATCGATTCACTGATCGATTGGGACATCTTGATCGATCCACTGATCGATCCAGAGGCTTTCTGTTCGCTGGGAAAGGTCTGGATCGACCCACTGATCGATCCAGATCCTGGATCGATCCACTGATCGATCCAGCACTTGGTTTTTGCCCAAAACCAAGTCCCAAGCCTCTCAAACCAACATCCGGTCAACCTTGACCTGTTGGTACATCATGCCTAGCATCCGGTCACTCCTTTGACCTGCTAGGACTTCCCACCAAGTGTCTGGTCAATCCCTTTGACCCACTTGGACTTTTCTATTCATGCCAAGTATCTGGTCACTCCCTTGACCTACTTGGACTTCCACCAGATGTCTGGTCAATCCCTTTGACCTATCTGTATTTCCTCGTGCCAAGTATCCAGTCAATCCTTTAACCTACTTGGACTTCCCAACGCCAGATGTCCGATCATCCTTGATCCATCTGGATTTTCCCTTGCCTGGCTTCACTCACCAGGACTTTCACCTAGCTTCACTCACTAGGGTTTTTCAATCTGCCTAGCTTCACTCACTAGGACTTTCCTTCTGCCTGGCTTCACTCACCAGGACTTCCATTCTACCTAACATCCCAGTTAAGACTTCCCAGTCAAGTATCCGGTCAACCTAGACCTACTTGACTCTTCTTCAATCAATTTCTTATTGTCAAACATTTAAACTCAAACCAAGACTCAGCTTGGTCAACCAGGTCAACCTTGACCTGAGGGATGTTGCACCAACAATCTCCCCCTTTTTGATGTTTGACAATACCACAATAACACTTACAATACCACATGTAAGTTAGGCTAATCCTATAGCCTCAATCTTCATGCCACTAGGTAATGAACACATAAATTAAGCTCTTCATTCTCCCCCTAAGAGGGCACACTCCCTCTAGGTAATGAAAGCCTAACTTACACCCATTCACAGGTCCTTTCATTCTCCCCCTATTGACACACATCAACCCATCTTTGGTCACACATCAACCCATGCCCCAATTTTGGGTACACATCAACAAATCCATTTGTTGACGACTCTCCCCTGAAGAGTTGCTCATCGTTGTTCACAACATCACTCATTGTGATCAACACGATAATGAAGGTCCCATACCCTTCATTTTTCCTTAACTTCTCTCTCAATGTAGACAAATACCCAACCTTGAGCATTTTCTAACCACTTGAGTTCCCACTTGAAATAATGAGGATATCCACTCCCCATTTCAAGTTCAAAAGCTCATACATGAGCATTTTCTTTAAAGAAGGTTAACCACCTTCCAAGGTTCATGAAAAATAATTTTTCATGTCTTTAAAGAGTCCCTCCCCGTAAAGACATGGTGGTAACTTCTGTCATTGCACCAACAATGACTTAAAATCCCTAAACCTTTAGGAAACCCAAATTTAGAAGTTTTGAGGTTCAAATACTCAAAATTTGAAACAAACCTCAACCTAAACTTCAATGAAGCCTTCCTTAACCAATCCATCCTAGTTTTCACATGAAAACACCCTTTGTATGTATATAAATGTATTTTAGGAGTTTGGAATGGTTACCTAGACTCAAAGAGGTTCAAAGATGCTGAAATCAGACCTTCCCAGCCAAAGTCAGCAACTTGGATCGATTGGAGTTGGGTTCCAATCGATTAAACCTTTCTGAATCGATCCACTGATCGATTTAGACTACCTAGATCGATCGGCTGATCGATCCAGCGAGCTTCTGCTCGCGGGAGACTTGTCTTCTGAATCGATCCACGGATCGATTCAGGCACTCCAATCGATCCATGGATCGATCGGAGCTCTGATAGTTGCTGAAATTCTATTTCAGTCAACTTTAGAAACCCCTAGAAAATTCCACAAAAATCCAAAAACATGAAATTTCGTGTAGACATTATTTAGGGCATACTTAATCATGGAAAAATAGTTTTCTATGAAAATACATCATATTTTCAAAGATTGACATAAGCTTGAAAACTTGCTAAAACTTTAGCGTTTTCTTCAAGTTTGTGTCTAACTATTCAATGGTGATTACTATCAAAAGATAGCCTTCACCATGGTTTTCCAAAAGCATTTTTAAAAAACATTTTCAAAACTAATATCCCATCATGTTCCTTGGGCATAATGCACATGACTTGTACATTAGCTTTCCCAATGATGGGAAAACACATAACTATGTGTTTTGATGAACCTAAAAACTCAAAAGAATGCACTAAATCAACATCTTGAGCTTTGTTCATCATCCTAACATCTCACTTGTATCTAATGTGCACTAAAACACATACAAGTCACCTTATAGTCTTTGTGAGATGTAGATTTGGTTTTGCCCTAATCTAGGGATCATGCATATCTATCTAGGCATTTTAGAGATACTAGACATCCACCTAGGATGTCACTTGTTAATAAGTGTTGTTAAATGTCATTTGTCCTTAATTACATGGAATTAAACTAGTGCATGATAATGTTATGGCATACATCAAAATAAAATAATTTTCAAAAGAAAGATTCCTATAACTACATGATGTATGAATGTCATGACATGGTATTTTTGGATTTTTCATAATAAAACATGAATGCAAAAATAGACATGATGTCATGGCATATGATGGACAAACAATCATGGCAAGATTTAGCATAAATAAAATATACCTAGATTAACTATCTAAGTATCCTTAAAATCTTAGCTAAACTTACAACTTAAACCTAGATTGCCCTAAAGTGCTTCAAGAAAATGCCAAAGCCTAAATTGGCATTTCTAATTCCCTTGATTAATGTATGTCAATTGAAAATAAGCATATCCTCAAATGTTGGCATATTTCATTTTTCCACAAGAGGAGCACCTTTAAATTAAGGCCCGGATCGCCTTAAATTTCCTAAGAACATACCAAAATCCCAACTTGGTAGTTCTTATGAATTTCCCAATATGTGTCATTTAAGATTAAATCAATTTTTCCACCATTGGGCACTTTTACTCTTTCAAGGAGTAAACATTAGTTCCATTCCATTTTCAAAGGTTAACACAAACCTTGAAAATGCTCCTTGAGTGTCAATTTCCTCAAAGTTGGGTTAACTACCCTTCTAATCGGAGTTGACACTCTCTAACTCATCTATGGGATAGAGAAGATGCTCCTAGGAACCCAACACCTATTGGTGCTCCTTGGATGCTCTAGGTACTCACTAGGGATAACTTCCCTAGATACCTTCCTAGTGACCTTGTTAGGCTTCTTAGAAGCCTTGGTCACATTTTCTAGGTCAACTCTAGGGATAGCCTCCCTTGTGACCTTGTTAGTGACTTTCTTAGACTTCTTAAAAGTCTTAGTCACATTTATTGCAAAAATTCTCTTAGGGATGACTTCCCTAGTATTCTTGGCTTGACCACTAGACCTAGGGTTTGTTCCATAACTATATGAAACTCTATGGTAAGAGGGCACATCCTTCTTAGCCTTTGGTTTGTATCCCAAACCTCTATGGCCATTTGATGGCTTTGATTTTCCTAGCCCTAGGTATTGCTCATTTTGCCCTTTTAGGATATTTTCCATCCTTTTTAGGGTCTTTTCCATCTTATCAAGTCTTGATCTCAAGACTTGATTTTCTATCATTAAATTCTTAGTGTTTGGTCCATGAGCATTTTTGTTTCTAGGCTTGTATCTAAAATCCTTAGAGTTATTGCCTAGATTTTTACCTACATTCCTAACCTTAGGTGTAGTCTTGGCATGTAGGGCCACATGCTTTTCCTTAAAGCCCTCATGCTTTCTATTCTTATGGTAAATTGCATTAAAATGATAAAAATTTGAACTATCATGCTTTTTACCATAGTGTAAAGGGGTAGGCTCAATAAATGTTACCTTCTTCTTTACCTTAGAGGCTCCCCCTTGACTAATGCCTCCTTGAGCCTTGACCATCTTCTTCCCCTTGGGGCATTGACTTCGGTAATGCCCCTTTTGGTTGCACAAGAAGCACACAATGTGCTCCTTGCTCTTCTTTGTTCCGGGAATGGTCTCCTTTGGCTTCTCCTTGCCCTTTGGTGTCACTTGACCCTTCTTCTTGGCCAATTTAGGGCACTTGCTTTTGTAGTGCTCATGTTCCCTACATTCAAAGCATATAATATGGTTTTTATTATTAATTGAAATATTTATATCTTTGCTTGTAGTGGTGGCATCTTTTCCTTTGGATCCGGAGGTGGAATCTTCCTCTTGATCGGACCTTGATTCCCCTCCATTTGATTTTTCTTGACTTGTGGAGGTAGAATCTTCTTCCTCCTCTTCGTCTCTTGACCCGGATGTAGAGGCTTCTCCTTCTTCTTGATCCGGCGTCACCAAGGATCTCTCCCCCTCAATCCTAGAGGTGGAGGCTTCATCATCTTGAATATGAAACAAGGAGTATGCTCCCTCCTTGTTCCCTTCGATGCATTCCCTTGAGGATGAAGCTTCTTCTTGGACTTCTTCTTCGGAGGTTGAGCATCTCTCAACCTTGGAGTCCTCCTCTTGGTCTTGCTCCAAAGAGTCACCCTCTCTAGATACTTCTTGCTCTTGTACAGTGGAGGGGATCTCTTCATGAAGCTTGGCCAATTTGCTCCATAAATCCTTTGCATCTTCAAATTCTCCAATTTTGCAAAGGATGGTGCTTGACAATAAATTTACCAAAAGCTTGGTCACTTTGTCATTGGCCTCGCACCTTTGAACTTGCTCCGAGCTCCATTTGCTTTTCTTGAGAAGTTTGCCCTTGGAGTTTGTTGGAGCCTTGAAGTCTTCCAGAAGAGCAAACCATTGCTCTATCTCCATCATAAGAAAATTTTTGATTCTTGATTTCCAAGAATCGAAGCTCGTGGAAGTGTATGGTGGAGCCACCCTTGTGTCGAATCCGAGCCCATCTCGGAATTCCATTTTGAAGTTGAGCTTGATAAATTCTTGAACTTGAAGAATTTGCTCCAACTTCTTCACCCTCTAGCTTTTCTTGTTATGTTTGACCCTTCCGGCGATGATTCCGGTGAAGAGCGGCCTCGCTCTGATACCACTTGTTAGGACCAAAAGTAGCTAGAGGGGGGTGAATAGCTCGTCGCGTTCGCTCGGTGGTCGGCGTTGCTTGTTCCTTCAAAGATGTGCAGCGGAAATACAAAGAAACAATCACACAACGCTAACACGGTTGGTTTACTTGGTATCCACCTCACAAGAGGTGACTAATCCAATGATCCACACCAACATACACACCCTCCACTAAGTAAAACTCTCATTTATGGTAACTACCAAGGGCGGAGAAGCCCTACAAGACTCAACACAAGAAGAGAGGGAAAGGATACAAGAAATACAAGCTTACAAGCTTACAATGAGTACAAACTCTAACCCTAGCTTCTCTTCTTGACTTTGATCCGCCTCTTGACTTGGAAACCTTCCAAGATCCTTCAAGAACTGGCGATCTGAGCTTTGTGAGTGCTGTGGAGAAGCTGGCGAGAGATCTGAGATGACTCTGCGAAGAGATGCCGAAGGAATCGTGCGCCTGCGGCTTTTATCGACGCCAACGGTCGGATCCCGATCGATTCGATTATTCCCAATCGATCGGGGAGGCCTTGGATCGATCCACGGATCGATCCAGAGCGCCTCTGTGCTCTGGAAAAATGCCTGGATCGATCCACGGATCGATCCAGTGCTTATCGCGCGAAGCAGCAGCGTCCCAATCGATTCACTGATCGATTGGGACATCTGGATCGATCCACTGATCGATCCAGAGGCTTTCTGTTCACTGGGAAAGGTCTGGATCGACCCACTGATCGATCCAGATCCTGGATCGATCCACTGATCGATCCAGCACTTGGTTTTTGCCCAAAACCAAGTCCCAAGCCTCTCAAACCAACATCCGGTCAACCTTGACCTGTTGGTACATCATGCCTAGCATCCGGTCACTCCTTTGACCTGCTAGGACTTCCCACCAAGTGTCTGGTCAATCCCTTTGACCCACTTGGACTTTTCTATTCATGCCAAGTATCTGGTCACTCCCTTGACCTACTTGGACTTCCACCAGATGTCTGGTCAATCCCTTTGACCTATCTGTATTTCCTCGTGCCAAGTATCCAGTCAATCCTTTGACCTACTTGGACTTCCCAATACCAGATGTCCGATCATCCTTTATCCATCTGGATTTTCCCTTGCCTGGCTTCACTCACCGGGACTTTCACCTAGCTTCACTCACTAGGGTTTTTCAATCTGCCTAGCTTCACTCACTAGGACTTTCCTTCTGCCTGGCTTCACTCACCAGGACTTCCATTCTACCTAACATCCCAGTTAGGACTTCCCAGTCAAGTATCCGGTCAACCTAGACCTACTTGACTCTTCTTCAATCAATTTCTTATTGTCAAACATCTAAACTCAAACCAAGACTCAGCTTGGTCAACCAGGTCAACCTTGACCTGAGGGATGTTGCACCAACAAATAGCTCATCAAATTTAATTAATGAAAGATCCTTAGATGCTTTGTAAGCATCTACCATGGATGCCCACAGAGTATTCCTTAGAAAGATATTAAGTGCATACTTGATAATGTCACGATTCTCTACCTTTTAGCCAATTGTGTGTAGTCTGTTAAGCAGGTCTTGGATTCGAGCATGGAGTTGACTTGCAGACTCACCATCCTATATATTAATATTGTATAACTTATTTAAAATCAAGTTGTGTTTTCTTACCTTAGTGTTGGAGGTGCCCTCATGTAGTTCGATTAGCTTTTCTCATAATTCCTTCGTGTTGTTGAAGGGGCCGACCCGGTTCAGCTCTTCTTTGGCTAAGCCACATTGAAGAGTTTGGGTTGACTTTGCATTAGCTTCAATCTTCTTATAGTTTGGTGCGCCCTATTTGTCGCAGGGAATGAGAGCTCCATCTTTGGTGGGATATGTGAATCCCGTTTGGATAATTATCCACATTTCCACTTGCGTTTTAAGATGATACTCCATTCGACTCTTCCAGTACCCGAAGTCTTCACCAGAGAAAAGAGGTGGATGAGTGGTGTTGTAGCCTTCTTGGTAGGCCATTTAGAAAAATCTTGCACACAATAAAAAAATGATAAATGTCTCAAGACTTGGTTTTGGATTAATAGTGCTGTAGAAAAATAAAATAAGGGTGTTTCACTAATTTTGAGAAAAAATAATAAAATAATATTATGACAAATTTTGTTAAATGTAATATTTCACCAACTCTAACTAATGGTAAAAAAATGAAATTGATTTTTTTTTAAAAAAATGAAGGGAAAAAAGATGAAAGGCGTAAGAATATTTTTTAACCAAAAACGATATACACTTTTCTTTTTCAAAAAAAGGAATTCCTTGCTTGATTGGTAGTTTCACCAATTCAGAATGACCTCATTCTGATACCAATTATACGATCGAGATGTGCTAGAGGAGGATGAATAGGGCTTATGACTTTTTCACACTTTTCGGAAAATAGAGAATAATGCAGCGGAAAGAAAGAAAAGAGAAACAATGCTAACAAGACCAAGTTTTACTTGGTTCGGAGCCTATGATGGCTCCTACTCCAAGGCCCGCGATCGTTGATCGCTTTCATTGGGAAATCACTATAATTTTGAAAAAACTTTACAAATTACAGAATTATAAGTGTAGAATTTTATTACAGTAATTTAAAATTATACCAACAACGTGGAATCCTGAAAGTAGATCTTTCGGTCGTCGAAGCAGCGTTATGACTTTATTGGATCGTCTTTTGGAGGAGCATGCAAGAGAAAGATCGCGAAGATGAGTTGTATCAAAGCATCTGCTCATGGTCTCCTTTTATAGATTGTTGAAGGTGCCTTCAACTCCATTGAAGGCACCTCCAGCTCGGATTTCTATCCCCAAATCTACGGTATAGATGAGCTCCGCTTTCTACAAATTTCATTTGTTTGAAGGAGCCTTCAAGCACATGGAAGGCATCTTCCATCCTAAATCTAAGACACCTTCAAGCTCTTGGAGGGCGCCTTTGCACCTCTCTGTGCGGGCGTTCAACCAAGCCTCTTGAGGCGCCTTTAACAACCCCAGAGGCGCCTTCAACACTGTTCACCTGAGCCTTTTATGTGCTTTTCGCTCCCTACAAGGTGTGTTAGTCAAAAATACCAAACATATCCTGTAAAATAAAGCTAGCATAATAAAATATGAATAATAAATTATTTGACAGTCTCTGGACTATCTGGTTCTGACTTTTAAATTTCTCAAAAAGTCTAGGTCGAACCTATGCTTATCTTCCCTTAGTGGGGAACACATCCTCACCTACTACTTTTAAGAGAGTTTACCCTTTGCCAGACCGGTCCTCCAGACTAACTGGACTTTTGCTCAGCGTCCGAGACTTTTGAACTTCATGTTAGACGTTCACTCTATGACTCTTCCAGTCTTCCATCTGGTGTCTGCAACCCCTAGGATTTTCACCTAGAGTCCTCGACTTTAGGATTTCGCCCAAATTCCTCAACCCACCAAGACTTAGCCCAGTCTCTCAGACCATAACTTTATTGCTTAACTGCAGTTAGGACTTTTCTTTGCATAAGATCACTTAAGACTTTCCTACATACTTAGTTCAACTTGTTATATCACCAAACAACTTAACTTTGAACCCTTTTTCATAATCAAAATGTAGGTTCAATCGTCTGATACTTTCTGCACCAACACATTCCATCTTTATAATCTCCAATTTGGCTCAAGATGTTGCTTGACAATAAATTGATTAATAATTTGGTCACTTTGTCATTGACCTCATATCTTTGGATTTGTTCCTTGCTCCATTTACTCTTCTTGAAAACATTTCCTTTGTCATTTGTTGGAGCTTAAAATCTTTTCATTAGAGCAAATCATTACTCTATCTCTATCATCAAAAAAAATTTCAATAATTGATTTCCAAAGATCGAAGCTTGCCGATATAAATAATGGAGGTGCTCGAGTTGTTGGGACACTCCAGAGTTAGGGGTGAATAACTCGTCTTGCTTCATTGAAGATGAATTTAAAGAGGAAAACTTGAAGCGAACTCCTTCAATACTAACACAAGAATTTACTTAGTATTCACCTCAAGAAGAGGTGATTAATCCAAGGATCCACACACGAGCATACTATCCACTAAGAAATACACTCTTCCTCGGAACAATCCAGAGGTAGAGAAACCTCGTACAACACAAGAACAAGAATATAACTCTAAACAAGAAGTAAATGTAAGCATATAACTCAAAACCTCTTCTTGCTTAATCTCTTGTTGCTTGTGAATACCTCTTGTAAGCATGGAAGTGCAGCAACACTTCAGCCCTAAGCTTCCCAGAACTGGTGGTGAAGACCTGTGAGCTTGGTGAACTTGCTAATGACTTTTATCTTTGTATTTTTAGGGTTCCCAATCGATTGGGCTTGCTCCTAATCAATTTCCACGTCAAATCCATGCAATCCTAGTCGTTTAGAGCTCGCAACCTGTGCAACGATCATCTCTCAATTGATCGCTTGATTGATTGGGGGTAGTTGGATCGATCAGCTCATCAATCTAGATGGCTTCTATGTTCTCACAAAAAATCCCATGGAATCGATTCTGGCTTTCTGGCATTATCGAGAGAAATCTGAGCCCAATTGATCGCCTAATCGATTGGCATGTCCTAATCGATGAGTTGATTGATTGGGAAACCCTCTATGTATTTGCTATAAACTTCTAATCGATCAGCTGGCTTTGGGCCAATTGATCAACTGATCGATTGGCCAATCCTATCTTAGCAAACACAAGTCTAGGATGTTAGGATCCTTGGCGGCCGATTAGAGGGGGGGTGAATAACCCCTGCACAAATAAAAATAAAAATATCTTTCTCGGACAACTAACTTAATTAAAGAACACTTGCATAAGAAATGATAAAGAAATCAAAAAGACAAAGGCACAAAAGTTTTTTACTTGGTTGTTAATCTAAGGAAGTGGAGCGCACTAATATCTCCTTCAGGCGGAGAAGCCTCTTTATAGCAATGATCGTACAAAAAGATGAAACTAAATGAAAACTAGAAGTGTACAAGTGTTGTTTCTCAAGATGCTTGTTATTTTTAGCTTCTTGGACCAAGGCTGTATTTATAATCTTGGTTGAGGCGCCTGGAAGGGTTCTAGATGCTTGGAGGGGGATAAAATTTTATTCCCTTCTCAACGGATCGCGGTCAAATGCGATCCGGATAAACTTCGATTCCGGATGCCCGAACCTAGAAAGTCAACCATGTTGACTTTTTCAGTCCGGGCCTTCCGCTCCGGTTTCGCTCGCCTCGGTCCGAGTCTTCCACTCCGGTTCCTCTTGCTTGGGTGATCTCGGCCATCCAGAATAGGGCTCACCCAAACCCAACTTCCAGCCTTCTCGAGCAAGCTTCCGCTCTTGGCTTCTCATCCCTCGGAAACGCCACGCACCTCCTTCTTGTCCGTCCGCGTACTCTTCCGTAGCTCCTTATCCCTCAGATGCACCGAGCCCGTCAGCTCTCTCTCGTGTCGTCCTTCTTGCTAGCTGCGTCTTTTGCTCGATGCTTTGTGCTTCTAAGTTCCTGTACACTTAGACACAAGGTTAAACATAACAGGACCTAACTTAACTTGTTTGATCACATCAAAATAACCTTATGATACCAACATAGGATTCTCTTGCCCAATATCCAGTCAAGTTTAACCCGGTGGGACTTCACCACCAAGTAATCAATCAATCCTTTGACCCACTTGGACTTTTCTCTCTATGCTAAGTGTCCGTCAACCTTGACCCACTTGGACTTACCATCTCATGCTAAGTGTCCGGTCCTCTATGCCCTACTTGGACTTTCAAATACCAGGTGTCCGGTCAACCTTAACCTATCTAAATTTTCATATGCCTGACTTCACTCACCAAGGCTTTTCACCACCTAGTTTCACTCACTAAGATTTTCTTCTGCCTAACTTCACTTACTAGGGGTTTTCACTTGACTTCACTCACTAAGATTTTCTTCTGCCTAGCTCCATTCACTAGGGTTTTCACCTTACTTCACTCATTGAGATTTTCATCTGCTTAGCTTCACTTACTAGAGTTTTCACCTAGATTCACTCACCAAGATTTTCTTCACTGCCTGGTTTTACTCACCAAAACTTCCAACTGTCTGGCTTTACTCACCAGGACTTTCTAGCTATATGGCTTCACTCACTAGGACTTTTCAATCTCTCTGGCTTCACTTACAAGGACTTTCCAATTACTTGGCTTCACTCATTGGGACTTTTCAACACCAAGTGTCCGGTCAACACTGATCCACTCATATTTTCTTCTTCTGCCAACCTTCGCATTGGTCTTTCCCTTTCCTAACCTTCAGTTAAGACTTCCTAGTCAAGTATCCGGTCAACCTTGATCTACTTGAATCTTCTGGTCAACTTTTGACCATCAATATCCCATATGGATAACTGTACCTGCAATATTCATACATTGTCAAACATCAAGACTCAAACTTAAGCGAACTCAAACTCAGTCAACCTAATCAACTTTGACCTAGGAGAAATTGCACTAATAAGAATATCATATCTGAGTCCATATCGTAAATCCATCTTGAAGTTGAGCTCTCTAGATGATAAGTCTTGACTTGTTGACGTTAGGGCTTCAACTTCTTCATCTTCCTTTAACTCGTTGCCCTTTCCGGCAATGAGTCCGGTGAAGAGCTGTCTCGTTTTAATACACTTGTTAGGACCGATTGAGTTAGAGGGGGAGGGGGAGGGGGAGGGGGTGCATAGCTTCTCTTGTTTCAATGAAGATGAGTTGAAGCGGAATACTTGAAGTGAAGAGCTTTCCAATGCTAACACGAGGATTTACTTGATATCCACCTCCTTGAGGTGACTAATCCAAGGATCTGACTCTCTCTTACACATACATTATGACATAGCTCTTTCTTGGAAATAATCCGGAAGTGGAGAGAAGTTTTGTACAAGCTCACACATAAAGAAATACAAGAAGAAGAGAATAAGAAGCTAATACAACTGAAATCTTACAAGATTGCAACAATAAACCCTAGCTTGCTCTCTTCTTGTTTGAAACCACATCTTGATCAACTTAGAAATGCATTAGCACTTCACTCTAAGTCTCCAAGAACTTGCTGTATGTGGTTGTGAAGTTGTGAGCAAGAGTTATCTTAGAAATATCCACTAAAACCCTTTTCTAGGGTTCACTCGATATCTCCTAATCGATTCAGCTTTTCCCTAATATATTATCATGTCATCCGACCGTCTAACACCTGTAGAACGACTGATTGATGAGTCATCTCAATCAATTCAGAGAGCCTTAATCGATTAACCAATCAATTTCGCAACTCTCTATTCACTTGTAAAAAGGCCTTAATTGATTAGCCCAATTGATTAAACCTTCTTAATCAGTTGCCTCAATTGATTGCTTCTTTTTGTGACAAAGCACTGTCTAATCGATTGACCAATCAATTAGTAGTGACTGAATCGATTGTCCAATCGATTCAGTCATTGTTTTTCTCGAATTTCTCTTCACGAATCTCCTGACCCTAATCAATTGGTCCATGCCCAATTGATTCAGGCACTTTCTGTGTTCTCGCAAAAACTCCTAATCAATTACCTAATCGATTAGATTAGGGTCAATCGATTGCCCTAATCAATTGCTTAACCCTAACTTGCTTAATCCAAGTATAGGATTCGCATACCCAACATTTGATCAATCATGATCTATTGAGACCTTTTCATTGAGTGTTTCGTCAACACTTTGACCTACTTGGACTTTTCTCCTCGTGCCAAGTGTTTCCATGATCTACTTGGGCGTCTCTTATAATGCCAAGTGTCCGGTCCTCCATGACCCACTTGGACTTCCAAATACCAAGTGTTCGGTCAACTTTTGACCAACCTAGATTTTTCAATATTTGGCTTTACTCACCAGGAATTTTCCCACATAGCTTTACTCACCAGGAATTTTCCCACATAGCTTTACTCACCAGGATTTTCTCATTGTTTAACTTCACTCACTAAGACTTTTTCCACCTACCTTCACTCACCAAGATTTCCTCATTGTCTAATTTTACTTACTAAGATTTTTTCCACCTATTTTGCTCACCAGGGTTTTTTTTATTGTCTGACTTCACTCGCTAAGACTTTTCCCACTTGACTTCAATCACCAAGGTTTCCTCATTGTCTAGTTTCACTCACTAGGACTTTCCAATTATCTGACTTCACTCACCAGGACTTTCCAATTATCTGACTTCACTCACCAGGACTTTCCACACCAAATGTCCGGTCCTTCAGTTAGTTTCTTCTTCTGTCATGATTCAATTAGTTTTTCTTCTTCTACCAATCATCCCATTAGTTTTTCCCTTGCCTAACCTCCAGTTAAGACTTTTCTACTTAAGTATCCAATCAATCTTGACATACTTGACTACTTTTTTCACATCAAACTAGTCAGCTTTTGACCAGTGAAGAATTATACTAACAATCTATCAAATAGACAATTACACTTACAATCTTCATATATTGTCCAACATCAAAACTCAAACTTGAATTAAACTAATTAACTTTAATCCGAGAACCATTACACTAATACTAGGGAAAACCAATATCGAGACACTTAGATTTGAATTCAATAGCATAAACAAAACATAATATATATATTGATCCGGTGATAAGGATGGAGGATCCTCGTCGGTGGAGGGTCAGCGGCACGTGGAGGTCAAAGGCCGAGGGATTCCCGAGGGATTCCACCAGGAAACCCGTCGACCGGACGAAGCAGGCCGACGACCGGTCACCTCTGGCCGACCGGTCGAGAATCCCCCCCGAACTGAAAGAAAGACAACCCGACTAGGGGTTGGGTTTCCGATGCTCGAGGTAAAAAAGGCTTCAAGGGTCGAGCAGGCTGTCCGTTCGGCCGGTACACAAGGCAACACAGGTAGGAGCAGTTTCATCCGAGCGTATGCCTGATGCAAAAATGATATGCCTACCGAGCGGCCTATCCGCTCGGCCCTGGAACAGAAAAAGAACGGAAGAGGACAAAGGAGACAAGGGATAACATCATCCTCGAGACACCTGCCACCGACAAGTAGCAGAGTTGGTGGCCGAGCCGTACACAGAATCATACGGTGGAAGCTTTCACCGTCACATCCAGGATATGCTCGGACGATTGCGAAATGGCGCCAGAGGTACTTTTCTGACACAGGCTCGTTAAGGTATGTTTGGGGAAGCGTGCATGCATCGGGAAGCGTGCCCGCGTTCCCCCGGGGTCCTATATAAAGACCCCCAGACGTCGACGAAGGTATGCACACATCTATATTGTAGCCTCGTTACGCTGCCTCTCTCGTTGCCTGACTTGAGCGTCGGAGGGTCGTCGCCGGGAAACCCCTCCCGGCTCGGCTTCTTTGCAGGATCATCGGAGAGCTACACCACCAGTCGGAGACAACGGAGCATGCCACGTCCCTAGCGTCCGTCGACTCAGCGCTCGGACAGGATCAAATTGGAGCCGTCTGTGGGAATGCACCTGAATCCGAGCCAAGGAGATGGAAGAAGCTGGACGTCAACTGCTGGTAACGCTCTCTCCCGAGAAGCTCAAAGCACTCGTCCAAGCTCGAGCCGCAAAAATCGTGGAGCAGCAACAAAAAGCTCAGGCTGAGCGGGCAGTGCAGCAAGCAACATCAGCTTCGGGGGGCCGAGCGCCACCCGAAGACCGGCAGGAGCAGCTCTCAATATGGGGGCAAAACAAGGGGCCGACTGGCACTCAGATGGGGGCGCCGCCCGCCCCAATACCTTTTCATCGGGCTCTGTTCCAGACGCCCTCGGAGGTGGCGCAAGCCAATCAAGACAAGGGATCCTCATCGGACGAGGCACCCATCCGGGACGTCAGAAAAGGAAAGGCGCCCCGATCAGACGCATCGCCCGAGCGGACCAACCGACAGTTCTCAGATGCCATTCTTCGCGATCCACTGCCGAGGCATTATGTGCCCCCTACGATCGGGGAGTACAACGGGACAACCGATCCAGACGACCACCTGGGTAAATTCGACAGTACCACCACTCTGCATCAGTACACAGATGGTGTGAAATGCCGAGTGTTCCTCACAACGCTTTCAGGATCGGCGCATTGGTGGTTTTGAAGATTGTCGGACGGCTCCATCACAAGTTTCAAGGAATTCTGAACGGCGTTCCTCCATCATTTTGCTAGCAGTAGGCGCCACCAGAAGATAAGCGTCAGCTTGTTTGCCATCAAGTAAGGCGCGAGGGAGCCGCTCCGAGCGTACATTCAGCGCTTCAACCAGGTGGCCATGGACATTCCAACGGTCACCTCGGAAACAATGGTGAACGCGTTCACGCAAGGGCTCGTGGACGGTGACTTCTTCCGATCACTCATCCGGAAGCCGCCTCGGGACTACGACCACATGCTGCATAAAGCCAACGAATACATCAATGTGGAAGAAGCCCAGGTGGCAAGAAGAAAAGAACCCCAGAGCAACCAACCAGCTCCCGCCGAGTAGAAGCAGCCCATCAGTCACCAGCCACCCAGAGGACCGTGAGCCGAAGCCGCCCGTCCTGATGAGCACACTCGGCCGCACGCCGTCCAGCAAGTCGCGGCTGATCGGCCCAAGCACAAGGGGAAGGTATGGACCTCGATGTTTTGTTCACTACATCAGTCGGCCACTCACAATACCCACGACTGTCGGAGCCTACCCCCCATCGCTCATCCCGCACCGAGGAGTTACCGCCGTCGATCGCCTTCACCAGACCTGCAATATCGGCAACGGAGCCCCGTGCAAAGGAAAGAAAGGCGATCCCCTGAGCGGCACCATCGTCAGCAACACGAAGCCCACCACCGAGCATCAAATGAACGACCTCGACCTTCCTCTCGGGAGGAGGAAAATTGGGGCAACGCATCTCGGGGAGAGATCAACATCATCGCCGGGGCCCCGACCGGCGGAGATTCCAACAGAGCCAGAAAAGCACACGCAAGGCAGCTGAGGATCCACGCGGTCGGCTGCAGCCAGGAAAGGGCGAGCAGACCCGAGATCAGCTTCGGGCCCAGGGACCTCCAAGGAGTTGAAGTCTCTCACGATGACGCCCTGATCATTCGAGCGGTAATAGCCAATTATACTATTCACCGTATTTTCATTGACACAGGTAGCTCGGTCAACATAATATTCAAGAAGGCCTTCGACCAACTGCAAATTGACCAAGTCGAACTACTGCCAATGACGACCCCCCTCTATGGATTCACGAGGAATGAAGTCTTGCCGGTCGGCTAAGTCCGGCTAGCTATCTCGTTGGGCGAGGAGAAGCTCAGAAGGACAAGGACCACCACCTTCATCGTGGTTGATGCTTCTTCTGCATACAACGTCATCTTGGGGCGACCGGCTCTCAACGAGTTCCGGGCGGTCGTCTTCACTTTCTGCCAGAAGATCAAATTCCCGGTGGAGGATTAAGTAGGGGAGGTGCGGGGAGACCAGCTAGCCGCTCGGAGATGCTACGTGGAGATGGTCCGAGCCGAGGCTAAGTCCGCTCGAAAAGTGCCACGGGTCGAGGTACATGCTATCACTGAAAAGCCGCCTTCTTTAGTTTATGAAGAAAAGAAGGAGGTGCAGATTGACCCTTCCCGACCGGAGGCCACCACCTTCATAGCATCCGATCTGGAGGAGAAGCAGAAGGAGAAGTTGATCAAATGCTTGTGGCGAAACTGCGATGTCTTCGCTTGGTCGACCCATGAGCTGCCGGGGGTCTCGCCGAGCGTAGCGCAACACGAACTTCATGTCCGGCCGGACGCTCGTCCAGTGAAGCAAAGGAAGAGGGACTTCAGCGCGGAGCAAAATGTAATAATCCGGGCGGAGGTAGAAAAGCTCCTGGAGGCCGGCCACATAAGGGAACTACAATTCCCGAGTTGGCTTGCAAATGTGGTCTTGGTTTCCAAGCCGGGCAACAAGTGGAGAGTCTGCATCGACTTCCGAGACTTGAACAAAGCATGCCCGAAGGACTTCTACCCCCTTCCCCGGATCGATCAGCTGGTGGACTCCACGGCCGGGTGCTAGCTGATATGCATGCTGGATGCATACCAAGGCTACCATCAAGTGTCGCTCGCCCAAGAAGACCAAGAGAAGGTCAGTTTCATCACGGCGGATGGTACCTACTGCTACAATGTAATGTCGTTCGGGCTGAAGGACGCGGGAGCCACCTACCAGCGTCTGATGAACAAGGTCTTCAGGGAGCAGATCGGACGCAACTTGGAAGTGTACGTGGACGACATACTTATCAAGTCCTTCCGGGCGGCCGATCTCTACGCGGACATGGAGGAGACCTTCCAAACATTGAGGAGGTATGGCGTCAAACTTAACCCTCAGAAGTGTCTGTTCGGAGCAAAAGGAGGGCGCTTCCTGGGTTATATTGTGATCGAGCGGGGCATAGAGGCGAACCCCAGTAAGATAAAGGCATTGTAGGACATGCCGCCTCCTAGAAATCTCCGAGAGGTACAGCGTCTCACCGGTCGGATAACGGCGCTGTCAAGGTTTATCTCTAAGACCGCCGACCGGAGCTTGCCATTTTTCAAGATTCTCCAAAAAACCACCAAGTTTCAATGGGACGAGGAGTGTGATCGGGCATTCGAGGAATTGAAGGCTTATCTGAATTCCTTACCAGTGTTGGAGAAACCAGTCGTAGGTGAGCCGCTCCGCATTTATTTATCTTCAACTAAGCATGCTGTGGGCTCAACACTAGTAAGGTCTGTTAGGATCCTTCGTACGGCTAGAGAGGGGGGTGTGAATAGCCGACCCCAAATCGATCGCGTTTCTTCCTACAATTCGTTAGCGCAGCGGAAAAACAAACAAGGAAACGAAAACAAGAAGATCAAACCTCAACGCGTCGATGTAACGAGGTTCGGAGATGATACTCCTACTCCTCGGCGTGTCCGTAAGGTGGACGAAGCCTATCAATCCGTCGGTGGATGAGTCCCCGGAAAACCGGCTAAATCAAACTCCTTCTGGGTGGAGAAACCTCGCCACAATGTCTTGCAACAGCAAGATAAACAGAAGTACAAGAATACAGCAAGAAACTAAGTACAATACAAGAATGTAATAACCCTAGCTTGCCTTCTTGTCGATTGGATGAAGCAACAACTTCAGCCCAAACGCAGCAGGTGATCCAATTGGAAGCTCACGCGAAGCTTGGACGAGCTCAACAAAGCTCAAGCACGACAGCACATTAGTGAAGGAGGAAGAAGAAGAAGAAGAAGTCGCACGTAAGATGCCTCGATCCTTTTATACCGCCAAGAAGAAAGAAGAAACTAGCCGCTGGCAACGGCTAGAACTCGATCGGCCCGCACCGATCGCCCCAGGCGCAAGAGCTCGTTCGACACCGATCGGTCCCTAGACCGATCGTGTCGAAATCGATCAGTAGCGGGCTCTGCGTCCAGGCTTTCCTGATCGGTCCCCGCACCGATCCGAGGTCTCACCCTGATTGGTCTGGGGCTGATCTGATCGGTCGTGGGGACCGATCAGGTACACCGATCGGTCCCTGGACCGATCAGAGCTTTTCTCCGTGCCAGTAAGATCTGATCGGTGCGGACCGATCAAGAACTCCACAAGATGCTATCGGTGGAATCTGATCGGTCACCGCACCGATCAGAAACATCGAGATCACCGGATCGGTCCGAGACCGATCCGAGCTTGGTTTTGCCCAAACCAAGTCCAAACCAATATCCATCAACCTTGACCTATTGGTTCATCATGCTTAGCATCCGGTCACTTCCTTGACTGCTAAGACTCCCCACCAAGTGTCCGGTCAATCCTTTGACCTACTTGGACTTTTCAACACCGAAGTCCGATCATCCCCGATCCATCTGGATTTTCCAACACCGAAGTCCGATCATCCCCGATCCATCTGGATTTTCCTTGCCTGGTTTCACTCACCGGACTTTCCAACCGCCTAACATCCCATTAGGACTTTCCCACCGCCTCGGCTTCACTCACCGGGACTTTCCTTCTGCCTAACATCCCAGTTAGGACTTTCTCATTGCCTAACATCCCGCTTAGGACTTTTCCACCGCCTCGGCTTTACTCACTGGGACTTTCCACACCGCCTAACATCCCGATTAGGACTTTTCCTCGTGCCAAGCTCCTTGCTTGATCTCTCCGCCAAGTCTCCATACTTGGACTTTTCTAGTGCCAAGTCTCCATACTTGGACTTTTCCTGCCAAGTCTCCATACTTGGACTTTTCGCGCGCCAAGCTCCCTGTTGGACTTTTCCAAGCCAAGTCTCCATACTTGGACTTTTTCCGAATCAGTCAACCAGGTCAACCTTGACCTACGGTTGCACCAATAATCTCCCAAACATCTATTCTTGTTCCATATCAAGAATAGAATTCTCTCACGAGTGTCAAACATCAACATGCAACTTAACTAGGTCAACCTTGACCTAAGGTTGCACCGACAATCTTCCCAAGTCAAACATCAAAATACAACTCGAGTCAAGTCACCTCGAGTCGGGTCAACCAGGTCAACCTTGACCTAAGGTTGCACCAACAATCTCCCCCTTTTTGATGTTTGACAAAACCATAATCAAGTTAGGTTAACCCGATAACCTAACTTAGGTTTTCAATCATCTTCCAATGTCCAATGTTCCTTCCTTGAACATTCTCTGGACATTCTCCCCTTAGGTTAACCCGATAACCTAACTTGGGTTCTCCAATAATTCTCCCCCTTTTTGACACACATCAAAAAGAATTCCAATGTTCTTCCTTGAACATTCCTAGACATTCTTCCCCTAGCTTAGGTTAACCCGATAACCTAACTTGGGTTTTCTGATAATTCTCCAATGAACACTCTCCCTTTTTGACACACATCAAAAAGAACAAGGAGGGTATCAAGGTCAAGAGTTTCTTCCTAATGAAAGTCCCATACCTTTCATTTGAAACTCTTAATTTCCTCCTTGATACTAAACTCAACAATCAACTTAGTGATAATCTCATATCACTAATCCTTAAAAGTCTTTTGGAGTAAAAAACTCCCCCTAAAAGTCAACTCCCCCTTGACAATTAGGTAAAACTCCCCCTCAAGGTCAACTCCCCCTTGACCATTGCACCAACAATGTCTTAGAGAGTTCCAAACCTTTAGAAATCCAAAAACACCACTTCCATAACTGAAATTTCAGACACCAGCTGAAAAATCAGAAATTCGGCACGCCCTGATCGGTCCCCAGACCGATCAGAAGCCCCCTGGATCGGTCCCCAGACCGATCCGTCCTTCACCAGATCGCATCAAGCTTTCTGAATCTTACTGGATCGGTCTGCAGACCGATCCATGCTTCACTGGATCGGTCCGATCAGATCTTCCCTGGATCGGTCCCCGGACCGATCCAGCCACTGAAATCAGAATTTCTGATTTCCCCTTCCGGAAATTCAGAAACTCCTAATAAATTCCAGAAAATTCCAAAAATCGTGAAATTTTGAGGATACACTCCTCATACCATATACTATCACGGAAAAATAATTTTCTATGAAAATAGTTTCCATTTTTCAATCTTGATACAAAGTTCAAAAACTTTGAAATAGTTCAAGTTTAACTCAACTTTGTATCACAATGTTCAATGATGAATGCAATCACTAAGATGGCTTCATCAAGGTTTTTCAAATCAATTTCAAAATGATTTTAAACCTTTTAATTTAGGACCACAATCTTAGGGCTAAATGTACATGACTTGTACACAAGCTTTCCCTATGATCCTTAATTTCTTGAATTAGGGTCATCTAGGTACAATGACTATGCACCTTGATCCTAACTCATGATCCTAATATCTCACACACATCTAAAGTGTATCAAACACATCCAAGTCAATTTTGATGTGAGATATGGGTTTAGGTTATCTTAGACTAAGTTCTCATGCATTTGCTAAACTACACTTTGATCTCAATATCAAAATGTGTTTTTATCCTTAAATCAAATTCATTGATTATTAATGCAAGAGATGATGACATGACATAAATGATATCATAAATGGAAAACATGTGCCAAAGTCATGATGTCATGGCATAAAGTATGAAACTTGACTAGAGCATGACATATAGATAACCTAAGCATTATCATATCATGACATTTCAAATGATAATAAAATAAATATGATGTCATGGCATGGCATATGGCAACCAATCATGGCAAGTTAGCACAAATAAAATACCTAAATTCCCTATCTAAGTATCCTTAGCTTTAGCTAACTTAAAACCTAACCCTAGATTGCCCATATATCCCTAAGAGAAAAACCAAAATCTCAATTATGGTATTTCTCTAGGTTTTCTTAAATTGTGCCAAATAAGATTAAAATATTCTCACTTTGGCACACTTTACTCTTCCAAGGAGTGAATGATAAAGATTATTCCATTTCATTTTCAAAGGTTCCAAAAACCTTGAAAATGTTCCTTGAGTGTCAATTTCCTCAAAGTTGAGTTAACTACCCTTCTTATTGGAGTTGACACTCTCTAACCCATCTATGGGGTAGAGAAAATGCTCCTAGGAACCCAATACCTATTAGAGCTCATTGGGTTCACTAAATATTCACTAGGGATAACTTCCCTAGCAACCCTCCTAATGACCCTCTTAGGCTTTGAAGCCTTGGTCATTTGGGTCTCATCAAGGTCAACTATAGGGGTGACTCCCCTTGTAACCTTGGTAATGGTCTTCCTAGCCCTAGGTTTTGTTCCATAATCGAATGGAACATTATGATAAGTGGGCTTGACCATTTGGGACTTAGGTTTGTGACCCAAACCTTTCTTGTCCTTGGACTTGGGTTTTTGACTCTTAAACCCTAGAGATGACTTCTCCATGTTCTTAAGAGTCTTTTCCAAAGTATCAAGTCTTGACTTCAAGACTTGATTCTCCTTCTCTAATACCTCAATTTTTGATTTATCACTCTTCCTTGAGGTATTCCTAGGCATATGTCTAGTTGATTTAGGATTCCTACCTAGGTTATCCTTAGCCTTAGATGGGTTGATCCTAGGGTTAGCCTTTCTAGAATTATCCTTATCTAGATTCACATGTTTAGCTCCTAAGCACATGTATTGATTCCTAAGGTTATCATGCTTGTTATTATCGACAAGTGCAATAAAATTCCTAGCATGCATTTTATTAGAATTGTAAAAATGAACCTTAGAGGTTACCTTAGGGTTTGCCTTAGCTCCCCCTTTACATGTGTTTGGCCTCTTGTCCTTGTGAGGTTGCCTCCCCCTTGGACATTGACTCCTATAGTGTCCCCTTTGCTTGCATTGGAAGCACACGATGTGCTCCTTGCCCTTGCGTTTCGAGACTCCGGCTTCCTTGACCTTTGGCGCCGGTGGAGTCTTTCTTACCCTCTTTGGACACTTACTCTTGTAATGTCCATGTTCCCTACACTCAAAGCACATAATGTGCAATTTACTTGAACTTAAAGTGTTTGAGTTACCTAGGGTCGAGGATGGATGGATGCTCTCTTCTTCATCCCTCCCGGAGGTAGAAGCTTCTTCTTCGTACTCCGATCTTGAAGAAGAACTCACCTCCTCTTCTTCTTTAGATGTTGAGTAGCCCTCAACTTCTAATTCCTCACCTCCATGATGTGAGCTACTTGATGACTCACTTGTCTCCTCTCCATGATTTGAAGTGGAGCTCTCCTCATGGAGTTTGGCCAAGTTGTTCCACAACTCCTTAGCATTATTGTATTCACCTATCCTACACAACACATCATTAGGTAAAGAGAATTCAATAATTTTCGTTACCTCATCATTGATGGTTGATTGGTGGATTTGCTCCTTCGTCCACTCCTTCTTCTTGATAGGTTTTCCTTCCTCATCCATCGGAGGGGAAAACCCTTCTTGTACACAAAACCAATTTAACATATTAGTCCTAAGAAAATACATCATCCTTACCTTCCAATATGTGAAGTTGTCGTGAGACTCGTAGAAGGGTTGAATCGTGACATCTTCTCCGTAGAGATCCATCTCTAGCCCGTGCTCCCCCGGGTGTTGATCCGTTGAAGAGCGAACCTTCGCTCTGATACCACTTGTTAGGATCCTTCGTACGGCTAGAGAGGGGGGTGTGAATAGCCGACCCCAAATCGATCGCGTTTCTTCCTACAATTCGTTAGCGCAGCGGAAAAACAAACAAGGAAACGAAAACAAGAAGATCAAACCTCAACGCGTCGATGTAACGAGGTTCGGAGATGATACTCCTACTCCTCGGCGTGTCCGTAAGGTGGACGAAGCCTATCAATCCGTCGGTGGATGAGTCCCCGGAAAACCGGCTAAATCAAACTCCTTCTGGGTGGAGAAACCTCGCCACAATGTCTTGCAACAGCAAGATAAACAGAAGTACAAGAATACAGCAAGAAACTAAGTACAATACAAGAATGTAATAACCCTAGCTTGCCTTCTTGTCGACTGGATGAAGCAACAGCTCCAAGCACCTACAACAGCAGGTGATCCAGCCGGAAGCTCACGCGAAGCTTTGGACGAGCTCAACAAAGCTCAAGCACAGCAGCACTTAGCAACAGGAAGGAGGAAGAAGAAGAAGAAGAAGTCGCACAGAAGATGCCCTCGATCCTTTTATACCTGCGAAGAAGAAACAGAAGAAACTAGCCGTTGCGTCGCAACGGCTAGAACTCTGATCGGTCTGCAGACCGATCAGCCTAGGCGCAAGAGCCCTCTGTTCGACACCTGATCGGTCCCCAGACCGATCAGGTGTCGCGATCGAATCCCTGATCGGTCTGCGGACCGATCAGGCTCTGTCCTGATCGGTCCCCAGACCGATCCCAGCTCTCCCAGCTCTCACAGACAGAGAATCGCACTCGTCTCCTGATCGGTCGTGGGGACCGATCAGGAGCTTCTTTTCTCCGCTTCTGATCGTTGCCTGATCGGTCTGTGGACCGATCAGTAACTCCACAGTATGCTACTGAGTGGAATCTGATCGGTCACCAGACCGATCAGGAAACACTGAGTATTACTGGATCGGTCTGGAGACCGATCCAGAGCTTGGTTTTTGCCCAAACCAAGTCCAAACCAATATCCGGTCAACCTTGACCTATTGGTTCATCATGCTTAGCATCTGGTCACTTCCTTGACCTGCTAAGACTCCCCACCAAGTGTCCGGTCAACCTTTGACCTACTTGGACTTTTCAACACCGTAAGTCCGATCATCCCCGATCCATCCGGATTTTCCAACACCGAAGTCCGATCATCCCCGATCCATCCGGATTTTCCAACACCGTAGTCCGATCATCCCCGATCCATCTGGATTTTCCCTTGCCCGGTTTCACTCACCGGACTTTCCAACCGCCTAACATCCCGCTTAGGACTTTCCCACCGCCGGCTTCACTCACGGGACTTTCCACACCGCCTAACATCCCAGCTTAGGACTTTCTCATTGCCTAACATCCCAGTTAGGACTTTTCCACTGCCCGGCTTTACTCACCGGGACTTTCCACACCGCCTAACATCCCGATTAGGACTTTTCCTCGTGCCAAGCTCCCTGCTTGGACTTCTCCGTGCCAAGTCTCCATACTTGGACTTTTCTAGTGCCAAGTCTCCATACTTGGACTTTTCCCGTGCCAAGTCTCCATACTTGGACTTTTCGCGTGCCAAGCTCCCTGCTTGGACTTTTCCAGTGCCAAGTCTCCATACTTGGACTTTTTCCCGAATCAGGTCAACCAGGTCAACCTTGACCTACGGTTGCACCAATAATCTCCCAAACATCTATTCTTGTTTCATATCAAGAATAGAATTCTCTCACGAGTGTCAAACATCAACATGCAACTTAACTAGGTCAACCTTGACCTAAGGTTGCACCGACAATCTTCCCAAGTCAAACATCAAAATACAACTCGAGTCAAGTCACCTCGAGTCGGGTCAACCAGGTCAACCTTGACCTAAGGTTGCACCAACAAGGTCGAGCGGAGAGGAACAACCAGTGTATTTTTTGAGTCATATCTTAAAGGATGCTGAGTCTCGCTACACCAGTCTCGAGAAGTTGGCTTTCGCCCTGGTACTTGCCGCTCGGAGGTTGCGCTCTTATTTTTTGGCGCACACCATTATTGTGATGACGAATAGCCCGCTAGCAAGAGTACTCCTGAATCCTGAAGCATCCGGACGGCTCATCAAGTGGACGACGGAGTTGAGTGAATTTGACATCCAATATCAATTCCGCCCGGCGATCAAAGCATAGTCTTTGGCAGATTTCGTGACCGAGGTGCAAAAGCCCAAGCCCGAAGCTACATGGAAAATATATATGGACGGATCGTCCACTCGGCTCGGAAGCGGAATTGGGATCCTGTTACTTTCGCCTCAAGGAGAGTGGATGCATTTTTCCGTCCGACTGGACTATCGGGCAACAAATAATGAGGCAGAGTACGAAGCCCTCATAGTCGGATTGCAGGCCGCACGACATGTTGGAGCCAGCCGGGTGGTGATTCACTCAGATTCCCAACTAGTCGCTCAGCAACTCATGGGTGCCTTCGAGATAAACAATGCAAGACTCAAGTTGTACGCGGACGCCTTTGAAAAACTCAAGACTAGTTTCACTGAGGTGGTGGTCCAGAAGATACCCCGAGCGGAGAACCAGACGGCAGATGAGTTAGCCAAGCTCGCAACCGCCGGTCGTCATCCAGCAACCAATCGAGCAGGTATCCTTGGTGGCGCATATAGACCGGATGGAAGGCCTCACATTCCCTAGTGATTGGAGAACAGCCATCATGGAGTTTCTGCGCTCAGGGGCCTCACCGTCCGATTGGAATGAAGCTCAGTTACTAAGGAGGAGGGCCGGCCGGTTCACTCTCATCGGAGATCAGCTTTACAAAAAGGCTTTCTCCCGACCGCTGCTAAAATGCGTCAGCTCAGAAGACGCCGAGTACATTCTCCAGGAGGTACACCAAGGATCTTGCGGAGGTCATCCGGGCGATCGATCTTTGACTAGGAAGATCCTGCTGGCCGGATACTTCTGGCCAACGCTACATGAGGATGCCGCTCGGACCGTCGCAACGTGTCTCTCCTGTCAGAAGTACCATAATTTCTCGCATAAGCCGACGGAAGAAATGAAAGCGTCCACCGTGTCTTGCTCATTCGACCAGTGGGGCATGGACATCGTAGGACCCTTCCCTATGACGACCGGACAACGGAAGTTTCTATTGGTGGCAGTAGATTACTTCTCCAAGTGGGTGGAGGCTGAGCCATTGGCCAAGATAACCGAGCACATGGTCAAGAAATTCATCTGGAAAAACATCATCTGTCGGTTCGGCATTCCGCGTCTGCTCGTGTCGGACAACGGACGACAGTTCGTCGAAAATCAGCTCGAAGAATGGTGCAAGGGGTATGACATCGAGCAGCACTTCACGTCCGTGGCGTATCCCCAAAGCAATGGTCAAGCCGAAGTAGCCAATCGGGAGATACTCCGAATTCTTCGGGCTCGGCTCGACAACATGGGAGGAACCTGGGTGGACGAGCTGCCGGGGGTCCTATGGGCGATCCGCACGACCCCCAAAGAGGGAACGGGAGTAACACCTTTCCATCTAGTGTATGGAGGTGAGGAAGTCGTCCCAGTCGAAGTCGGCGTAGAGTCCGTCCGGATCCAGAACTACGACGAGGATAATGCCGAGCGGAGGCAGCTAGAATTGGACTTGATCGACGAGGAGCGAGCCAAAGCGTCCGTTCGGCTGATGGCCTATAGGCAAAGAATGAAGCAGAACTACAACCGCCGCGTGGTTCCTCGAGCATTCCAGGTGGCGACTTGGTCTGGAAGAAAGTCAAGCCGATCGGGGACGTAGGCAAGTTGGAGGCTCCCTGGGCGGGACCGTTCAAAGTCATCGAGAAGCTCCGATCGGGAGCCTACTACTTGGAAGATGAGGATGGACGAAGGCTAGAGAGGCCGTGGAGCGCAAACCACCTCCAACCCTATCGGGCTGGATGAAAGGTGCGCTGATGTAATATATTTTGAATATTTTGTTCGGATGTATTATTTGGTGGCAGGAATGAAAGTTATGAGAACAAAGCAAAGGCATGATTCGAGCGCACAAAGTGGATAGCAGAATGATGCTGTGGCAGAGACCCCGTGTCGTTCGGCCGGAGGAATATTATCCGAGCCGAGTGCTCGATGGCGAGGACCCCGTGCCGTTCGGCCGGGCGTATATTATCTAAACTAAAAGCTCATTCCTGAAGACCGTCGAGCGGCGACGTTAAACTCTAGAGTCGGACCAGTGACTATAAACCCCCCGGCTTGAAGACCGTCGAGCGACGACGTTAAACTCTAGAGTCGGACCGGCGACTATAAACCCCCCGGCTTGAAGACCGTCGAGCGGCGACGTTAAACTCTAGAGTCGAACTGGCGACTATAAACCCCCCGGTCGGAAGACCGTCGAGCTCCGACGTTAAACCCTAAAGTCGAATCGGCAACTATAAACCCCCCGGTCGGAAGACCGTCGAGCTTCGACGTTAAAGCCTAGAGTCGAACCGGCGACTATAAACCCCCTGGCTTGAAGACCGTCGAGCGGCGACGTTAAACTCTAGAGTCGGACGGGCGAATATAAACTCCCCAGATGAGGCAGCGTCGCGTCGAATTACTTCAACGACGCATTGGCAGAGAATCCATGAAAGAATGGAGATTCGTCGACCAATCGGCGCGGTAAAGGAAAACACCGAAAAACTCATGAAAGTCCACGGTGGGGTGGATGGTCGTTTGGCCGATCGACGAGACAAAGAAAAACACTTGGAGCGAAAAGCTCATAGAAATCTCAGATAAGATGGATGGGCGTTTGATCAATCAGCAAAGCAAAGAGGTTAAGAAATTCCCTGCGGGTAAAAGGTCTAGTAACCGGTCGGCATAATAAAAAAGAATACGAAATAAGAGGATAACACAGTAAGAGTGGGCATTCATTTAAATATTAGCGTTTAAGGGTTACAGATGCCACGTGATAGACACGCCGATCGGAATCATTCTTGAAAACACATTCACTCAAAATAATTAAAGATATGCTTGGGAATGGTTGTAAGAAGCGCCGCATGTTCCCGGGCGGGAATTTCCGCTGAAGTTGGGAGGAGACCCTTGGCCTTCAAGTAATCCGACGTGGCAGTGATGGCCAGTTCAAAGGCCTCGGCCATCCGGTTGCAAACCTTCTCAGCGAACTCGTCTGAGCGGATGTAGTTTTGCCTCAGCACGATGAACCGGCTCGGCTCAGCCTTTTGATATTCCTTGAAGGCAGCTTGGGAAGCTTCGAGAAACTCCTGCAAAGTCTTCAGTTCATCCTTATGTTTAATCGCCTCGGCCGAGCGGCTCGCCTTCTCGCCGTCCAGCTTCTCCATCAGCTCTTTGACTCGTTGCTCCAGGCCCCCGACCTCGACGTTTTTCTTCTCCAGATCGGCGATAGCCGTTTTCTTCCGATCGGTTACCAAGCTTATTTTCCGGTCCAGTGACTTGACCTGTCGTTCGAGTTCGGCCAGAGAATGGGCCTGGTCGGCCGTCTTCTTTCGCTCAGCCTCCAACAAGTCTTGGGTCTTCTTGAGCTCTTTTTGCAGCTCGGCGTATGAGGGACCCTGGGAGGGCGCGCCACCCGAGCTCTTCAACCTCTTGAGCTCCGCGTCCACCATGGCCAGACGATTGGAAATAGCGATCTCCTCTACCCACCTCTGACATAAACAAGATTATTAATAGCCGATCGGAGAAAGTGCGTAGAAGACTTCAAAGAAAACATACTTACCCCAGTGGCCTGCTGCATATGGCTGTTGGCCAGATTACCGAGCGGAATCATCGCGACACGTGCCTGAGCGTCGGCCCACATCTCGGCGAGAGGCCCCTTCATGGTGATCATGTGCTCTGGCGCGGTCGACTGATCAGACTCAGGCAAAAGCTCCTCGGTATGAAGGTGCAAAGTGGCCCTGATGGTGCGGCTCTGGCCTGGAGACGTGTGAGCTGACACAGAAGGAGCGGAAGCTGGGGCGGTGGACTTGGACAAAATAGCCGAGCGCTGGACCCGGCGGGGGGCAGGTGGAAGAGTGCTGACCGGCACAGCCTCAATAAGGATGGCAGGCAAGTTTAGTAGAGATGGAGTCCGATCGGAGGATAATGCCTCCACCATTGGAGTTTTCCCACGAGAATCGGACCCCACCCGCTCGGACACGCGAACATCAGAAGTAGCCGATCGCAACAGTGTATCCGTCCGACGCCTCTTTTGCCTGAGTGGCTGCTCGTCTTCCTAACCGGAGCCTTCCTCTTGCATGGTTGGCTCCCTGTTTGAAGTGTTGCCTCCCGTCACCTCCACAGGGGAAGCCTGAGTGGCTGACTCTTCTGCGTGTGTGTCGCTCTCACCCTCGTGAGAGCCGACCGGAGCGATGCCCAGTCGCTCCATCTCTTTGGCGGCGGCCGCCTCGAGTGCCTCGGCTTTCCTTTTCAAAATCCCTTGCATCACGGACTCCATGACGATGTTTGCTACAGAGGGAAAAGAAGAAAATCAGTTAGCACTCAAAGTACATGTACAAGTGAAATTCTTACCGAAGCTGCTCGGAAGTGGAGTGCGACTCGGACTCAGGCCGAATATGTACAGCACGCCTTCGGGCAGAAGCTTGTTGATATCTAACTTCAGACCGGCCAGCAGATTCGCGGCCTCGAGATAGTCCGGTCGGGTCTTAAATCTTTTCAGCTCGGGTGAAGTAGGCGGTCCGACCCGCCACTTGGTTTGGAAGAGAGCCCGCTCAGGGAAACGAAGGTAAAAGTAATACTCCTTCCAGTGTTTATTGGAGGAGGAGAGTTTATCAAAAAAGACAAGGCCGGGCCGAGCCTGAAATAGATAGGTGCCCAGCTCGGACTGCTTGGGATAATAAAAATAGTAAAAAATCTTCGGTCGGAGAGGGATGCGGTGTATCTTGAACAGTACCACCACTCCACACAAAAGTCGAAAAGTATTGGGAACTAATTGGGCGAGCGGAAGACCAAAGAAATTGCAAACGTCGGCGAAGAAGGGATGAAGAGGAAATCGCAGACCGGCTGTGAATTGGTCGCGGAAAAAACAAACGGCTCCTCTCGGCGGTTTGTGAGGCCGAGCGATTGGTGAAGGTAGAATAAGTTCAATGTCAGATGGAATATCAAGACTATCGAGCAGAGTCTCGGCGTCACGCCGGTCGAAGCGAGACTCCATGGTAGTATACCAGGGACCTAAGGTGGGTTCTACGGGTCGGGATGAACGGGCCATTATCCGATCAGGCAAAAAGCAAAAGCCAAGGGAATAGAAAATGACACAAGGCAGGGAGAAGATGGGAGAAACAATGACCAGAAGACGGGAACCCGACAAAGAAGACGAGGAAAATAGAGAGGAGAAGAGGAGGAACCTTACGAAGAAGCTGGGGATCGGAGAAAGGCGGCGGAGAATCGTTGAAAAACGGAGAAGCGGGGTCGCCGGAACACCGAAGCACCGAAGAGAGACGGAGGAACACGAAGGCAGAAAATGCGGCGGAGGAAGGAGGCGACGACTTTATAAGGTCGGGCCCGATCGGCCTCGACCGTCCGATGCAGGTCACAGGAACCGAGGTCCCCATCGGGCCGTTCATTTCAAACTGCCGATGTCCCATCGGACACACCGCCGAGCCGTACGATGACGCCAGCAGAGGCGCCACGTGGCATCATGTCATAAGGGCGCATTTAGTGAACGCCATTACGGCACGCAGCGCGCATGCTCAGTCTTAATGGAGAAGATTTGCACGAATCCCGAAGAGATCCGGAGGCGTCAGCGGGGACCGTCGACGCGGCAGCAAAGCCCGAGCGGCCGCTTGAGGAACATTCCAGAGTGGCAGGGCGATGTCATTCAAGCCGACCGGCAGTCCAGTCAGTTGGACTTAGCGCCTCCTTCGACTAGACTTGAAGGTGAGACATGTGATCCGGTGATAAGGATGGGGGATCCTCGTCGGTAGAGGGTCAGCGGCACGTGGAGGTCAAAGGCCGAGGGATTCCTGAGGGATTACAAGCAGGCCGACGACCGGTCACCTCTGGCCGACCGGCCGAGAATCTCCCCCGAATCGAAAGAAAGACAACCCGACTAGGGGTCGGGTTTCCGATGCTCGAGGTAAAAAGTCTTCAAGGGTCGAGCGGGCTGTCCGTTCGACCGGTACACAAGGCAACACAGGCAGGAGCAGTCTCATCCGAGTGTATGCCCGATGCAAAAGTGATATGCCTGCCGAGCGGCCTATCCGCTTGGCCCTGGAACAGACAAAGAACGCAAGAGGACAAATGAGACAGGGGATAACATCATCCTCGAGACACCTGCCGTCTACAAGCAGCAAAGTTGGCGGCCGAGCCGTACACAGAATCATACGGTGGAAGCTTCCACCGTCACATCCGGGATATGCTCGGACGATTGCGGAATGGCGCCAGAGGTACTTTTCTGACACAAGCTCGTTAAGGTATGTTTGGGAAAGCGTGCACGCATCGGGAAGCGTGTCCGCGTTCCCCCGGGGTCCTATATAAAGACCCCCAGACGTCGACGAAGGTATGCATACATCTCTACTATAGCCTCGTTACACTGCCTCTCTCGTTGCTTGACTTGAGCGTCGGCGGGCCGTCGCCGGGAAACCCCTCCCGGCTCGGCTTCTTTGTAGGATCGTCGAAGAGCTACACCACCAGTCGGAGACAGCGGAGCGTGTCACGTCCCCAGCGTCCGTCGACTCAGCGCTTGAACAAGACTATATATATATATATATATATATATATATATATATATATATATATATATATATATTAATCCGAAAAGTACGTCAAGGTTCGTGAAATTGTCCCTGGTTGAAAGTATTTAGATTATGTTTTGTTTATGCATTTACGAAAATTGAGTACGTGATTTAAGTAATACTAAACTTCTCAAGTGATTCAGTAAACTGCCACTTAAAAAAAAGAATCTAAATACTTTCAACCAGATCTTCGTATTCCAACCCGAATCTAATTAACAACATTTTTTCTTCTTTTGGCAAAAACTTTTTTTGCCATATTTGATTGAATCAGTGCTTATTATAAATTCTTGGCGCAGGCGCAGTCGTCTTTATCTTATTAATAAATGCCATGGCATCTGTAAATTATGGCTTCCAAAAATATCTTAAATGAGACACTAGGCCATTAATGCTGATGAGGAACTTGTTTAGTGTTGATGATAATTGTAGATGGATGTAGATAACTGATAATATTCTTCAATCATTGAAGGGCCCTCAGCAAATTTATTATGTTTGTTTTGCACGTAACTGAACTGAAGTGTTTTAAAATAAAGTAAAAAATATATATTTGTTTATGCCTGGATGTGCATCTTACTCATCATATCACAATAAAAAGTGTTATTTTATAATTTTGAAAAAGGGAAAAAGAAAATATCTCAACACTTTCCCTCAATTACTTTTAATTTTTATAAAGTATTTCGCGAGAAAAAAAAGTTTAAAGCACTTTTACGAGACATTTAACCACTCTTCCTAGGCAATTTGGTCTCCCAATAAGGGCAATTCCGTCATTTCATAGATCCGCCCTCTATAAATTCCCGCCCCTTCCACTGTCGCGCTTTTTCAGATAAACCCAAAGTTTTCAGAAATACTCCGCAGCCGAGCTCTTCTCTCGCCGGAATCTCAAGTTCCGGCGATGCCCCAGGAAATCTCGCTGTCCAGATCGCTTCTTCCTTTACCTCATTCTACTGTTTGGTTCTCTGCCGCAAGGAAGTGGTGTTGTAGGCTCTCTTCTTCTTCTTCTTCTTCTTCTTCCTTTCCTTGCACGTGAGGGCTGTGGTGTCTCGGATCGCTACCCGGATGATGGGGTTTTCTCTCTACCCCATGAAAACTTCGACCCCTCTTCTGTGGAGTACCAGCTTCTTCCGACACAAGATTATCTCAATCATCGTCTTCTTCTTCTTCTTTTAAACCGATCTACTCCGATCGATCTCCAGATCGGCAATCGAGAGATAAAGAGTACCGTAAGAGTCTATCTAGAACGAGTAAATAGGAAAGGATACGTACTTGGGAAACTAGATCTGACCATCGCCCAGCTCCGATTCAGTTCAGAGGATGGATTCCGGCCGTCTGCTCTTCGATTCGCCTTCGACTTCCTCCTCCCGCAGCGGCTTGATCCTCTTGGGCAGCGCCAAGTCGGACTTCCAAGGTACTAATTACACCAATCCTTTGTCCAATTGCGTTTGTATCTGAATTCCAGCACATGATTTCGAGTGTTCTATGTTAGGATTTCAAGGGCTGAGGTCGGCGGTTGCGGGATCGACGGAGGCGAGCGGGGCGTTCAAGATCCGGCCTTTCTTCACGTCGAAGTACGAGATTTACGAGGGGTTTCCGTCGGAGAAGAAGCGGCGCCTTACGTCGGAGCAGGTAAGCAGTGCACTCCGACGAAACCCTGTTTTTGTACATAGTTTAACTCCCTTCCTTTCCATTCGAAAATAATGTGGGCCCATGAGGAAGGGTCCCATACACGCAATGATGTGAATTTGTTGCCTTCTAGGCTCTAATCTAATTGATGAACTCACAAGTAAATACAAAAACATATATTTCCCAGTGATAAATGCAGAGTAAAAAACAACAAACATATTTTCATGTTTCGGGAAGTTCTTTTGTGTAACTTTACTTTCAGTTCTTCCATTCCATAAAGATTATTATTGTTTGATCGATCACATATGAAGTCGCAAAATAGATACGCATGCTGGAGCGGAGCTTTGAGGAGGAGAACAAGCTGGAGCCGGAGCGGAAGAGCGAGTTGGCCAAGAAATTGGGGTTGCAACCGAGGCAGGTGGCCGTGTGGTTCCAGAATCGGCGTGCACGGTGGAAGAACAAACAAGTGGAACGTGACCTCGATCTTCTCAAGGCCTCTTACGATGCTCTCCTCATTGATCATGACGCCCTTATCAAGGACAACGAACACTTGCGTTCTCAGGTGAACTACTTTCCCTGTTCTAGTTTAACGAAGAAAAAATAATAAGATCGAGTCCCAATTCCCCCACCTCTGATATTGCCACAGATGAGAGAACGAGCTGATACCATGTTAAAAAGAAGAGAGAATTTAATTCAACCCAAAATGCTAAGAAATTACTTAGGTGAATGAAGTTTTTACCTTTTCCTTCCCACTACTTTCATATGTAATCCTAAATATTCAAAAGTGCAACACGGAGTCTAAATCGTTCATTGTATGTCTTTGAAGGTGAACTTACTGCTCGAAAAGCTGCAAGAAATTGAGAAGGGGGCATCTGAACCGAGCAGACTGAACCCGGCTGATCAGGCAGCCTCCTCCACTGATGATCTTCTAATGCCCCTGAGCATCCACCAGAAGGTGGAGGACCTTCTGAGCACAGGGAGCGGTGGAAATGCATCTGCCGGCAAACCAGAGTCTCGTCTCCCTGTGGAGCCTTTACTCCTGGAGTCAGGGGGCCACCACGCCGGCATCCATTGTGAGGACGACATGAGCGATAAGGGGTACAATCACTGTCGTGATGGTGTCTTCACAGGACACCACCATAAACTGCTGCAGCAGCAACATGAGGCAGCGCTGCTGATTCAGTGGTTGGATCGTGTCGAAAGTACTCTCCTCCACTAAGAAATTGGAACCAGAAAAAAAAAAATTAAAATCAAAATGCAGTGTTCTACTGTCACTTCATCTTCTTTGTTTAAGTTTAATGTTGGCAAGTCAACGAGTTGTTGGACGTGTCTAAGTAGTTGTAAGGTACGGTGCCATGCGACCAGCGTATAAGACTGGATGGTTGTTTTGTATTTAGGGTGTATTTGGTTCAAATTATTATGTATAATTTTAGTTACGTGATTATCAGGTAATCACATATTTAAGGTTATGGGGAATAAAATATAACCAAATACTGTTTGGTTCAACTTAAGTAATGCAACAAAAATATGTTTGTTTGGAGGTTTTAATGAATATCCTAGTTTAATATTTTACCGTATTACCCTCAGTTATAACACCAACTATACATAATATTATTATTATTATTATTATTTATTTTTTTATGTTTTTTTACTTTTCTTTTTTCTGTATTTTTTTTTTTTACTTTTTTATGTGTTTTTTTATTTTTTAATGTTTTTATATTATTTATATTTATATATATTTTTTTACATTTTTTAAATTTTAATTTTAATTTATTTTTTTTATTTTTATAATTTTTTAAAAAATTTTTATTTTTTAATTTTTTAATTTTTTTTAAATTTTAAATTTTAAATTTTTATATATTTTTAAAATTTTTTATTTTTAAAATTTATATTTTTAATTTTTTTTAATTATTTATTTTTTTAAAAAATAAATTTTTAAATTTTAAATTTTTTTAAACATTTTTTTTTTACATTTTTTAATATTTTTTTACATTTTTTCTCTTTTTTTCATATTTTTTCTTATCGGAGGGTATTTTTGGTAAAAAAAATTCGTTAACCCCGGAATCAAAAAAAACCTTAGGGGGCGTTTGGTACGCGCGTTTTCCATTTTCATTTTCTGGAAAACGCGCGTTTTCTGAAAAACGGTGTTTGGTTTGCGTTTTCTACGCGCGTTTTCTAAAAATTTGGCTATCGTTTTCTAGAAAAACAAATAATGACAAAAAGTCATTTTCTGTTTTCTAGAAAACGCGTATTTTTCAGAAAATGAAAATAAAAATGGTGCAAACCAAACGCACCCTTAATTTTCTGAGGTTTTCCGATTCCGGACTGCATGACCCTTTTGCTGACGTGTCGGGCATGGAACATTACTCGGGAATCATCGAATACCTAAACCAAACAAGATTTTTATTGATAACCTTGGATGGATAATCAAGGTTATCAAGAATAATCCCGAACCAAACACACCCTTAGTGTTCTCTGGCTCTTTACTTCGCCAATACATCTCTTGCAAACCTGATGCTTGATTTTTAGTCCCTTTTTTTCATCATTGTAAAGAGTAAAAGAGATTGTGTAGACTATACTAGTTAGGAATTACAGGCTGACTTAGATAGTTGGGAGTAGAAAAGGATCAAGAATTTTTTATTTGTTTTTTATATTTTCTTCTTCAGACTTTTCCTTTATTCTGGCTTTATTCATATAGAAAATAAAACCAGAATGAATTGGAGCTAATCGGATGGGAGGATCAGAGCTATCCTTGACAGATGACCTTCAACCTTTTTCAGGTGTTGCTGTTAAGAACAGGAAACTGTCCACACAGAATTGGAAACAAAAAATCATGTCGCTGTTTAGGAACACATGGCTTGTTTACACAAATCATGCAGAACCACATGTGTTACTTTCCCATTTAATCTTCCAGTTGAGAGATATGACTAGATGTGGTTCTCAATCCACGCAATTAAGCTCAAGAGACTCCTGCTGCCCTACTGCACGCAATTATGAGACGCATATCTCTTACTAACTTGCAATTGTTCTTAAAATTGCTTGGAATTATGTTGAAAGAGTTCAAGTGGACAAAACAAGTTCTACACTTTTGAGAAGCTATAAGTTGTCCACCAAAACTAGACTACAAATGCATAAATTCATGTTAAACTAAAGCTTCTCAGAAGAAGAAACAAACAAATTCGACAATAAAAGAAACCTTGAAGTAATAAGAATTCAATCTTACAGGGAGGTGAAGCTTGGCCTTCCTAAAGCATATTCTATTTACAACAAAATTTGCAAAGGATAGCAGGTATTCACATTGGTGTTTTAAGTCATATTTACAAGCTTTATGTACATTTTGCAATGGTCGAAATCCTCAACTGGATGCAGAAAATAAGGGGATAAAAGAATGAAACAATTCCTAACTTCACCAGCCCCCTTGCAAAATAATCTCAAGCTTCACAAGGTTGCAAAGCTGTTACCGGACAATTCCTACTTTCAACTATCGCAATGTAAAATGAATTGTACCTTATAAAAGTTTGAAGCTGTTTGTCTGAATTAACTTCTCTGATCATCTTTGTGGGGTAAGAAACAATTTCCTTCCAAAACATCATCACCAAGCAAATGTTCTCTAGTAGGAAATTTATGCACCAAGAAAACCCATTGCTTCATGATTCTACTTCTTTCAAACTGAAATTTTGTTTTTTGTTTTCCCTTTTTCTGAGTTTATGGTCTATACTAAGAACTCACAAAGCCAAGCTGCGTAGTAGTATTTACAAAGTCAGGCGCCTTCAAAGGGAAGAAAGCCATTCTTCCATACGCTTGTAGCCATCTGTGCCAGTAAAAACAAGAGTGAGATAATACTAGTATAAAGTTCAAGAGATCAATTTTGTAGCATTGTAAGAGTCACGAAAGGAAAGATCAAGAAAATGTTGTGGAAAATCAATTACAAATAACTAGTTGTGATTGATCTTACAAACAAACTGGACCAGCCAGCTGAACCTGGAATCAGAATCCAATCTAGTTTGGGTTGAAACAGAAAATGCATACCTGTTGAACTGGGTTTTTAAAGCAGTGACTACGTTCTAGCAACAAATATGATCATCGTGTTAAAGAAGAATATCAGGTAAAAATAAACGATAAACTATTGTCTGTGTCCACAGAGCAAGGAAGAAAGAAATCAGGAAATCCAGCTACTTCCAGCAAGAAGAATACAGCAACAGATCCAATTTAGAAGTGATACATAATGAGCTCACATCATGTCCGATAAAAGGAGCTAAAAATCAGTTACTGAACATTGGCTTCTGATAGATGATAATAAATAGCCAAAAACATTGATGCGACAGGACCATAAACTTGACATTCAGACTACACAGCAGGAGTGATACATAATGAGCTGATACCATGTCCAACAAGATATGCTAAGAATCAGTTACTAGCCATTGGCTTATGTCGGCTGATCTAAGCATAATAATGAATAGCAAAGGGCCTTCAACAACTGAGCGATACACTTGAGGATTGAGACATTTAGACTACACAGCAGGAGTGAGAATTATAGCCATGTTTACTATAAAAATTTATCAAGAATCACCAAGGTAAATATAGCTAAGTAATAACAGCTATAGGTTGTTAACTTCATAGCTCGACATGCCATCTGAAGATTGTAACAAAATAGATAGTAGCTTATTAACAAGATGATAAACAAGATTGAATCCTTGGAACAGGAACATGAAGAAACCTTCTTTATAGCCCTACTGTTATTCAAATCAAACGAAATTGAACAATGACCAGCTGAGAGTCACACAATTGACATATAAGCCAAACTATGTCTTGTAATATAGAACTAAAATAGAGCATATCAAAGGATACAAACTAAAAAAAGAACATGCTGAATAACTTCTTAGCAAAAGGAAATAAGAAAATAGCAATTCATATGTACCAAAATGTAAATATAAATCAACTAAGCTAGACGAAATACAAACGCAATCAAAGGAATGAGATCTAAAGATAAACAGTCTAGTCAAAGCAACATGGAAAAAAGAGATAATGTATGTGAAAGAAGAAACACTAGTTTTCTTACCAGAAAGATCATCCTCAACATAGTTGATTGCTCCCAGGACATGAGATCTGGAGTTCTTTGCCTCCGCAGAGCAACCACGTCCGTAGCACCGTACCAAGACTGAGAAGCTGTTCTCCGTTTCAGAATCGTTCTGAAACTCAGGGCCATGAGGTTCCAACCACCCAATAGACCAATCAGAATCATCAGACTCCGACCCTGACATGCATCCACCATCTGATGGCACAAGAACAATATCATACTCCTTATCGATCCGCCGTTCTTCACGGCTTTGCCACCTTTTCTTAACTCTTCTTGAATTTGACCTTGCCCTAGGTCCACTGACTGGCGGAAACCTCAAGCAATCCAGTTCCTTGGATCCAGAGGGGAAATCAGAAGTGTTGAGTGGTGAATTGGGGGATTCCTGATCTTTCCCGCCCCAAATCCAGAAAGAAAAACGTTTAAAAGCCATAGACATCTATGTTACAGGGGGAAAAGCCCAAATTTGGTGGAATCGCCCCACAAAACTTGCTCTCAGAACGATCTAGATACAGGAAAGCGATCGAGATAAGAATATCCCTTTCGAATCCGCTGAAACAATTAAAAAAAAAAAATCAACCCACTGGTCAAACGAGCAACTTTTCCTTGACAGATTAAATTCGTCCTAGTTCTACCCCAGGTAAAAGATTGTTCAACGAAAAATTAGCCAAAAAAACCATCTTTTCATTCAACATCCCTCTAATATCATAACAAATTGAAAAGAAATATCACACACACACACAAAAAAAAAAAAACAATACTGGTCAAAACGAGCATACCTATGAATCCACGATGTACCGAATAGTCCAATAAAGAATATTTCTTGTCGAATTGCTACAAAATCGAATTATTTTCCGACCTTAACTCCACAAACTCGCAAAAGAAGCGTCCGGGATAAGAGATCCCATTAAAAAAAAGGAGAAGTTCCAGTCTGCCGATAAAAAATCTCAGTCACAAAGAAGATAACAACCGACGAGACGATCGGATCCGGCAGTTCTCAGACCATCGCGGCCGAGCGAGTGAGATCGGGAGGCGCCGGCGAGAAAAGCAAAAACGGCGGAAACCAGCGGTCCCGATGGGGTCGAGCTTCCCCATCATCGCCTTCATCGCCTTCCTCTTTTATAGCCCTCGGGCCATTGCTTCAAGATTCACGTTCCCACAGATCGACGATCTCCGCTTGATTTGCGGTGACAGATCACTCGAGGAACAACAGCGCATACAGGGATCTTATGCGACGGAACATCCATCGTACGATCTAGATATCTACGGCCGATCCAGCGTAGCTCTTCAGTTCCTGTTGGGTCCCACGGCGCGTCCAATCATTTTCTATTTTGGGGACCAATTTGAAATAGAGGTGGTGGCTTGGAGGGTTTTCTTATTCTTATGAGCTGTTTAGCTATTCTTATGACCTCTTTACTTATTTACTAATTAAGCAAAGCAAAGTTTTGAGAAATAAAATGAAGTTTTCTTTATTTTTTATTAGATCGTTCTCACTTAAAATAATAAATTCGACTAATAGGTTGCATGGCACCATGAATTCTTGCTAACCAAACTATTAAGAGGTCGCCATCCCTCACAAGTCACATGGAAGGTGACTCAATAATAGTTGTCAAAATTTGGTAGCATTTACATTGGTTTTGTTCATTTGATGCAAATCATGAACACGTGAAAAGACAAGGAAAAAAACTTGAAGTGGGATCCCAACCACCACGTTCTTAATAAGAGAGGAGGAGCATCATTAAAGTTATTGATCATGTGTTTATGACTTGGCTCTTTGTCATTTACTGTATGATGGTTTGAAAATTATACCTTGTTGGGTTCATAAAAGAGGCTTCATTTATAAATTTCATGTTTTTTTGGTGTTAAGTAGTTTTCACTAGCACTAGATTCAATCTAAACCGGACGAGCTAGAAACGGAAATCTGCGAATCTAGTGGGAGTGCCTGGCCCACCTCGAAGCACTATCCTCTTCAACCATTTCTCACCTCCGCCTCATACTCAAGTTGTTACCTTCGTTTCATTGGACGAGGAGTTCATCTCAATAGGTTTCTTTTCGAGTACTCTTTTGACATTCTACTCTTCTCTAGATTTACCAAGATTTACAAATCAAATTTGGGGAGCAAAATTAATTTTTCTTTCTTTTCGTTTTTTTTGGTCGCTAGGAAGAAACTTTGAGAAGAGGCCGCGTCGAAGTGAGATCTGCTCTAGCGCGACGCGATGGCTCAGGGGCAGGGCGAATCGGAGGCGGCAGCGGCGGCGGCAGCAGAGGCAGTGACGGGACAGCAGCAGCAGCAAAAGGGTTACGCGGTGGAGTTGTACTTCGATCCGGCGCTGGAGAACCAGGTGCTGAAGGCGTGGAACGTCCTCGCCCGCCGCCAGATCAGCACCAAACTCATCGAGATCTCAGCCCGCCCCCATCTCACCCTTCTCTCCGTTCCTTCCCTCGATCCGCTCCGCCTCCAGCTCCCCATCCGAACCCTCGCCGCCCGCCTCGACCCCCTCCCCCTCTCCCTTTCATCCGTCGGCGCCTTCCCTTCCACCTCCCCCTCAGACGCCGGAAAAGGAGGAGGAGGCGTGCTATTCCTCGCCCCTACCCCATCCGCCGCCCTCCTCCACCTCCACTCCCAGGTGTGCGACGCCCTTCGCAAGGAAGGGATCGAACCGCCCGAGGAGTTCCGCCCTGATTCCTGGGTTCCACATTGCTCCGTCGCCCAGGATGTGCCACGGAACCGCATCGCTGACGCTTTCTGCATCCTTCGGGACCTCAAGCTGCCTGTCTCCGGGTACGCCATGGACATCGGACTCGTCGAGTTCTCCCCTGTGCAGGAGATATTCTCCTTCCCTCTCGGAAGCAATTCTGAATCTTGAGGTATGCCAGCGTTACTTTTCCAACTAGGGCATCAAAATCGTATCTTGCATGATACATTCACAAATTCCCTGTCATGGAGAGTTAACTTATAAGTTCAGTGTCTTTTAGTAAAGTTTCTCCGATCTTTGAAACCACTTTAAAGTACCTCTTTGATGAGTTATTAAAATCCTATGAATTCACATCGCGTTCTAAAAAGCTTCCATTTTGTTCATGTTTTCCATATTAACATGGATGTTCTATGTGTTTCAGTAAGACCTTTAGCTTCATTGTTTCATAAAGGTGGATATATTTGTGAAGTTTAGAACTTGACAATTATCATTGATCTTCTTGTTGTTAAAGTTTTCAGCATATAACGCTATTTTTTTCATGAATTCTGCATGTCCTTGTTCTGCATTGTGCTTAAGTAGCATTTTTCTTTTTTGCTTCTAGAATGCTCTAAATGATCATAAAGGTTGATGGCATTGTCTCTCTGCCTAGGGTTGCTAAGCATGCTTATGTTCTTATTGCATGATTTCGGTTCACCAACATTAAATTTCTTGACATGGAGGATAGATTGTGCACAAATTATCAATAAAGAAGATCAAACTACTAGATAATTATTTGGTGAGCCTCTCTAGATGTACAATCACCTGAAGCTGTAATGTTTGAATTGAAAAGAGTTCTAAGTCTGCCAATTAACTAATAGAACTAAGTGAGCAAATCTATGCTTAGAAGTCAGTTCATGAGACAATTCTCATTATAGCACTGCCTATTTCGTGTTTTATTCAACCATCAAGGCTGTTGGATACATTCAGTCTTAATGACCCTCTATGACTTCTAAACAATTTTCTAATGCTACGATTGGTCTTGATGAAAATTTGTTCCCTGTATGATTTTAAGTTATTTCCTTCACTAATGATGATTTGAAATCAGCCTAGTGAAAGCAATAATAGATACATGGAACTTAATCAATCATGCATCAATAACCGGATCTAGCTATCAGACATCAATAAGGCAAAACTGAAAACCGAAACAACGAATGAATGGGCTAACTTGAATCCATCGCTTCTTACTTGTTGCCTGAGTTCTTGCAAGCGCGGAATGATCTTGTGCAGTATTGGGCGACAACCTTAGGTCCTTCTTAATAGGTAAGAGAGGAGGAAGAAGAAGCTCAAGAAAACCCTCTTGATACAAGATCAAGATGATGCCAAAATTAGAAAGCTTTTTCCCTTATATACCAAGCTCATCATGCATGGACCATCTACCTTAAAGTCCATCCATCATTAATAGTTCATCAATGTTAATGAACCAAATTATTGGATCTATACATTGAATCTACATTCATTTAATCCAAAACCCCTTTATATGCAATCAAGCATTAGACCACTGAATTGGAGTTTAGTTCCTTAATGACAATTAATTGTGTGTTAATCAAGTGTAAGTCCATCTTATGGAGATTAAGTCCACCCATGTGGACTTAATCGAATTGAGTCCACCCATGTGGATTTAATCTTTCAATCTCCCAGTTGGGCTATATTTGATCTCTTATACACCACAACCCTTTAGTTGAGCTCAACATGCTAAAACTTTATGAGTTAAATATCCCTTTAAACAATCTGATCCATTAAATTAATTAATATATGACTAAAGAAGGCAGAGTTACTATAACTATAACAAGACCCAATAATCATAGTTTTAATATTATTAACGACATAAATCAAATGTGGATGTGTAGTACATGAATGACACGAAATGTGATGCCCATTCTCAATAAGTCCTTACGACCCAAATCAGGTCCAAATTATATTTACCAAAATCTTATGCTAAATCACAGTGGTAAAACATGATTCATCCATATGACTTGTATTTATAAAATCATATACAAAACCACAATAGTAAATAGAGTCTCACATCATATTTATAAAACCATATGCAAAATCACAATAGTAGATCATGATGTCCATATGTTTAGAGAGTTAAAACTTCATACACATGTAAAAACTTTAGTATGTACAATAAACTAAAAATACATGTGTTAATTAATATAGAGCATCACACAAATATAGATTCTTACAAAATGATTACCGCATCAAAAGGAAGAACCCCATATTCAACACATGATGATGAAACACCTTGGGTGACAAGCTTTGGTGAGCTAATCCGCTAACATAGAATCTGCCCTTATATGCTTTATCATAATTTGATCATTCTGAACTCTTTTTTTAATTGTTAGAAACTTTATGTCGATGTGTTTAGATTTCGACAAACTGTGGTTGATCTTAGAATATAATTCGCTTTATTATTGATCCTACCTGTCAATGCCTCCAATGACTTGTGATAAGGCTCCACATCCATATCTCGTGGTTGGAAGCTTCGTAACATTTAATAAACACGGCCTCCATAGTGGAATTAGCTATTAACGTTTGTTTGACGCTTTTCCATGATATAACCCTTCCTGCCAACATAAAGACATAATCTAGGTGGACCTTCTGCTATCTAAGCATCTAGCAAAATTGAAGTATGAATATCTAATGATCTCCAGATGACCTGATCTCTGGTGCATGTAATCCTTCATTCTTTACAAATACCACATAACCCCCTTGACAACTTTCCAATGCTTTGGTCCAGGTTACTCAAATATCTGGCCAACATCTCCACAATGTACGTAAGATTCAGACGTGTACATACCTGAGCATACATCAAACTCTTTACTGTCGATGCTTAGGGGAATTGCTGCATTTCCTTAATCTCAAGTTCATGACGTGAACATTGTTGCTAGCTAAGTCTATCATCCTTTGATACAAGAGTGTCGTCGGGAGCACAATTCTTCATGTCAGACCAAATGAGCACCTTTTGTATATAGACTTTTTGTGATAGTCCAAGTGTGCACCTTGAATGACCACAAACAATCTATATGTCTAAGACAAAGGATGCATCACCAGATCCTTCATTTCAAATTCATTGGATAGAAATAACTTAGTTTCTAGCAATAGAAACTTATCATTGCTTGCAAGCAATATATCATCTATATAGAAAACAAGTATAATAAACTTGCTCCTAGTGAACTTAATTTACAAACATCGATCAATTGGATTCTCCTTGAAACAGTATGAAGAAACCACTTAATCAAACTTCCTGACTGGATGTCTGCTTTCAACCATAAATGAACTTTCTTAATTTACATATTAGGTGCTTTAAATCTCTCGGTTTAAAGTTCTTCCGTTGCACCATGTATATAGTTTCCTCAATATTTCCATTGAGAAACGCAGTCTTAATGTCCATTTGGTGTAGGTCTAGGTTATAATGAGCGACAAGTGTCATAATTACCTTAAGTGAATCTTTCGTCGAAACCGGCGAAAAAGTCTCCTTATAATCAATGTCCTCTTTCTGAGTGAATCTCTTGGCGACTAGGTGTGCCTTATACTTTTCGATATTGTCATATGAATCCCATTTGGTTTTATCTATTTACAACCAACAAGTTTCACACCTTTAGACAATTCGACAAGTTCCCAAACATCGTTGTCCGCCATAGACTTCATCTCTTCCCTTATGACATCGATCCATTTTTACAAATGAGGGCATTGTTTGACTTCTTGAAATGATGTGGGATTATCTCCCAACCCTATATTAAACTCATGCTCTTGGAGATATACATAATCACGAGGATATCCTCTCTCTAATGGATCTCCTTAGTAGCATTTAATTTTAAGATGGTTCGGAGTCATTCTCAACCGTAGGAGGGAATATCTCTATTTGATATGACGTACCTTCCAATTGAATTAGAGGGGATATGGAAATATCATGATCAACTCCCCCTTCTGGATCTACAACTTCGATTATATGTGGAATGGTAACCATTTCACTATCAATTGCATCAGTAGTATTATATCAAGATCACCAATATTCACCTCAAATGATATTTTCCTAACTTCAGTGCTCCCACTATCCTCAGTAAATTGGTATTTCCCGTCTTGAAAAAGGATCTACTTAGGGGGTTGTTAAACTTGAAACCTCTTAAGTTTTCAGAGTATTATGTAAAATGACAGCTAACGATTCTTGAGTCAAATTTACTTTGATTAGGCCTATAAGGCCTAGCCTCAACTGAACAACCCAGACATGTAGATACCTAAGACTAGGCGCTCTACTTGTCCACAACTTGTATGAGGTTTTTGTTATCGCCATACTAGGAACAGAGTAAGTGAATCACAATCTTGAGTGTCTCACCCCATAATGACTTCGGTATAGAAGACAATACAATCATACTTCTCACCATGCCCTTTAGAGTCCGGTTTCGTCACTCGACTACACCATTTTGCTAAGTATTGCGCCACGATTCCACACTTTGTAAGGTAATCTGCAAATGACCCAGGATCCGTCAGATCTACTATAGTATTCACCACCACGGTCTAATCTTATGACCTTAATCTTTTTGTCAAGTTGATTTTCAACTTCGACTTTGAAGGTTTTAAACATATCCAGGATTGCGACTTTTCATGAATAAAGTATGTGTATCCGTATCAGGAATACTCATCTATGAAGCTTACAAAGTATGCTTGATCATTCAAGAACCCCTAGGGAATATATCTGTATATATAAGCTCTCATTCCATTACTCTTGCCTTAAACCCTTTAGAGATATGCCCTAAACGCCTATGTCACAACATGGATAAATTCTCATTTATCACACCACGCTTTACACCTCTACTATGCATCACAATATTATCCGTTTGAGTTTCAGTGTTCAATCTGTATAGTTTGTCTATTAATGAACCAGTGCCACACAATATAGAATTTCGAAAAATACAAAACTTTTCATTTCCAAATGAACAAGTGCATCTAGATTTATCCCAACATGAAATAAAAATTAAGTTCCGTCTAAAACAACACTACAAATGTATTTTTCAAATTCAAAAGTACATTGTTCCTTAAATAAACTCTAAAGACACAATTCGTCTCTACTTTTGTCTTCTTGCCAATTCTTGTATAGATGAATATTTCAGCAGCAATTGACATTCAGCTCTTAAGGCAACCTTGCATAGTTACACTTTTGTCAATAGTTACATCCATATTTATCCATCAAGTGTTATAAGGTACAGTAGCTAAGGTTGACTTCTGAATTGACAAAGTTGGGAAGTATACATTTCTTAAACGTCAGTTGACGTATTTGAGGCAATCCTTCTTTTTCTTTTTATAAAAAAAATAAATTGTATTCGGATCTTGTTGCTTTTGCACCTTATTACCCGGTTATTGCAAATTGTTTATCTTTTATTTTTTCTCTTTTTCTAGTTCGAATGCTGAGATGAGGGTGCAAAGTGAGCATTACGAGTGTCATTTCTTAATCTCTCTTCTTCCTGTACACACTTAGCTATGAGCTCATTTAATGTCCACTTCTCTTTTTGAGTGTTGTAACTTATCTTAAAGGCAATTAACTATGTAGGCAGGGAGATTAGGATAAGGTTCACAACTACACTTTCATACATATCTAACTTTAATATTTTAAGCCTTATAACCAAGTTTGACATCTTCATGATGTACTTTCTAATATTACCCTTTCCGTTATACCGCATGGACATTAACTTCGTGAGAAATGTAGTAGTTTCGATCTTTTCTTTTGAGGCGAATCAGTTTGCTAACTTCCTAATGAAGGTCTTAACATCTTTATTCTCAGTAATTGAACCTCTAAGTGATTTCGAAATAGACATCTTCATAATTATTAAACTCATGCGATTTGATCGCTTCCACTTGTCAAAGATCACATTTTGATCCGCAGTGGAATCACTAGTCAAAAGTGTAGGGCAATCATGCCTAAAATAAAGGCTAGATTTATGCAGCCAAACAATGTTGTTATATGCTCTTTCCATTGCTAGAGTTTATGCTAATAAGCATAGGGATGTTGTTCAAGTTAGCAGACATTGAGAGCACTACATAAATAAAAGCAAAGAACATAGCTTAATTCAACTAAACAAAGCATGTATCTTTATAGTTGTGTAGTAACATAATGTAAGAAACAAAAGATGCAACTTTATGAGCATTAGTTGAGATATCTAGTGCAGCATTATATTAAGTCTTTGGATTAAATTGTTACTCTCTAAATAACTAATGATCACCTTCAGTTGTCACATAACTCACCTTCCTTTGATCTGACGCATTATGCGCATGTTACTTTATTCATGAGCTTCCTTAGTTAACTTATGTTGTCTAGCATTACTCACAATACTTCTAATCGACTACATAGTGCCCCTTCCTTTGGGCCGACACACTATGCGCATGACTTAGAAATTTAACTTAATTTGTGAGCTTCCACCCTAAGTATGGATATGCATCACTCTACGGTAATACTCCTAGCGTCCCTAATAGTTTTTGCTTTGGTGATAGTATAAGTTTGACTAAGCAGAGCGAGGAAGAATTTAGGAGTCTCCACGTTCTTCCTTGCTTTGCTTAGTCGAGCTTGCAAGCGTTGAATGATCTTGTGCAGGATTGGGCGGCAACCTTAGTCCTTTTTGTTGGGGTTGCAAGGTTGCAAACATAGCCCCATATTGGAAACACATGGGAAAGATCATGGGTTTATAAGAGAAAAGATATCTCCATTGGCATGAGGCCTTTTGGGTAGAGCCCAAGAGCAAAACCATGAGGGTTTAGGCCCAAAGTGGACAATATCATGTCATTGTGGAGATATCTAAATTCTTTTTGATCCTACAATTGGTATCAGAGTCCGGACTGCGTCCGCCAGAAGGTTTAACTGCCGACTGTGCACAAGAGCTATGGTCTGATTGAGCCATGTGGGTACAATATTGACCTCGAACAAAGAAAGTGGGGGCTCCTATGTTCGGATCAAGAGGACCAGACACCAGGCAGGAAGTCCTAGTTGCGACTAGGCAAGGAAGTCCTAGTAGGTCGGGTGGACCGAGGGGCAGGAAGACCTGGTGGGTCAAGGATCGGATGTTGGAAGCCTATGGTCCTTTGTTTGAGGGGGGGATTATTGGGGTTGCAAGGTTGCAAACATAGTCCCATATTGGAAACACATGGGAAAGATCATGGGTTTATAAGAGAAAAGATATCTCCATTGGCATGAGGCCTTTTGGGTAGAGCCCAAGAGCAAAACCATGAGGGCTTAGGCCCAAAGTGGACAATATCATGTCATTGTGGAGATATCTAAATTCTTTTTGATCCTACACTTTTTAACGGGGAAGAGAGGAGGAAGAAGAAACTCAAGAAAACTTTTTTGATATAAGATCAAGATGATGCCCAAATTAGAGAGCTTCTTCCCTTATATACCAAACCCATCATGATCCCACCTTAAAGCCCATCCATCATTGACATTCCATCAATGTTAATGAACCGGATTATTAGATCTACACATTGAATCCACATCTATTTAATCCAAACCTCCTTTATATACAATCAAACATTAGATCATTTATTTGAGGTTTAGTTCTTTAATGATCGGATTGAGTCCACTCATGTGGATTTAATCCTTCACCTGATGATGCAGAACGATAAATGGCACACAAGATTGGATTGAAATTGATGGAGGAATAACTATCTCACATAGAGAAAGAGAAGTCATAAAAAGACTAAGGGGAATTTTATTAATCAAAAGTTGAAAAATAAGTAGAGATGACGATTCTTTTTTAGACTCAACACCTACCAAACAAATAAAAGTGTCAATTCATGTGGATCGGATCGGGATCGGGTCAGGTTGATTTTTTTTTAAAAAAAAATCCAATCCGAACCCGACCCAAATCCGAATTCAACCTGAAACCCCTAAACCCAAACCCAACCAACTCGAACCCAACCCGGATAATCCGAAAATCCGATTCAAAATATTTATTTTTTGACTATTTTTCCTGTAATTCTTTGCTTTTATCTCAATACTTCATCATATTATACTAACATTGATATTAATATATATAAAAACATCTTAATTTTCAAAATAAAATTTGATTTAATAAAAAAAACCCACTAAACCCTATATTTAGGTCAACCCGGGTCAACCCAACTTGAAGCATTTTTAACCCGAAAATGCTTCAACCCGAACTTGATTTTTTTCGGGTCAACCGAAGTTGGGTCGTCGGGTCGGGTTCATTTTTGACAAACAAGGAAAGAAATACCATTGAGAATGACAATAATCTCAATAAACTCTTACCAAACCAAAGAATACATATTAAATTACTACCAAATTATAAGATACCAATGCCCAAGACAAGATTATTACCAAAGACAATTCCAAATCTCAAATTTGTTATTTCTTTCATATCACCTGAGTTGGTCAAAATTGATTGATTCCGACTCATCAATTTTTGGGAAGATTTCTTCCTCTTTATTTTTTCAAGTCCCTTTCTTCACTGGATGATAAAAAGTGAAATCAGCCTAGAGTTGCAAAGTTGGTTGACTCTGATTTGATCATGTGCATGGTGGCCATGAAATAGTGGGTGGAAAGATAAGTTAGACAAAGAAAGAAAACAAGTTTGGAAGAAACTAGGTTGGTGGAAGAAAGAACAGATGGACTTACACAGTTGTGACAACTGAATCTTTGAACCTAGGTGTTGGGGTGTGGGTTGGCATGCTATTTATGGAAGTCCCTTTCCTCTGGTTTTGTTGGTGTGTGGTTTGGGATAATGTTTACTTCTATTATATGACCCAAAATGTTTCCTTTTTCTGTTAAATAAATTCCATATTACAGTTCGCTGTGTGGTTAATCTATCATTTTTACCAAAACCAATACTATTCCATCAGCTTGGCTTTGAAACTAATCTTCGGTTATCATGAATGCCTATCCACCCTGTGTAAACCATCAGCCCTTTGTGTTACCTGTATTACAATGAATCTTGCATAATATTTACAAACTAACACAGTATGACACAAACATCTTCAAGATTTGTATGTTCCACGATGAAGATTGTTAAAAACTAGCGGTTGAGTTTTCAAGTCCTGGAATTGTGCTTTGCAAAACTTGACATGCTATTTATATGTTGTTTCATTTACTTGTTATCGAACAATCATCTGGATTTTCTTTTTTATCCTTAGGCTTTTATTACCTTCTATCTAATTTGTTGTTGGTACTCTAGTTCTGACGATTTATGAAAAATACTTACAAGTTGCTATTAGCAGGTAAACATTTGAAGGGCATCAACAATTCGGGCAGGTAGAAAGAGCTGCGAGTACATCATTTTGGTGTTTACTTTTGTGGGGCTTATTCTTCTAATCCAGTATTTATTCAAGCCATAAAAATGAATAGGAATATTTGATCTTCTTGAATGATGTATGAAGTGTTCAACTTATCTTGATTAGGTTTCCTGCAAGCATTTGTATGCCACTAAATTGGTGTCTTGTACCAGTTCTCTGTTTATACAATTTAGAGGCAATGATCAATTTGCTGTCTAAAATATAATCATTTCTTTATGCTGATGATAAAATAAATAAATATAGAGCACAAAATGTACTTTCACTGAATCTGAGAGTTATTTATTTCTTTGTAATGTTATGTCAAAACACAGATATACAAGTTCATACAAAATTAAGGAAATTAATTTTTTAAACCTATAAACAATTACCTGAAATTATTCGTTGTAGTTAAAGAGTTTACATAAATAAAATTAACGAAAAGATTCATGGAATGGTTAGTCTTTTTTAAATAAAGAATAGCATTTCAGTTTATGTGAGAAGGCCAATAATTGTTCTTAGACTTCTATCAATGAAAGTCTACAAAATAGGGGTGGATACCATAAAAAAAAAAATTTTAAACCGAAACTAAACTGAACAATTCAATCAAGATTCAAAATCGAATTGCTACTCCAATATGATTTAATTTCTTGAATTGATGTGTTATTTTTTAGTAGTAAATTGACATGTTTTAGGTTTATTTTATGATCCTAAACCTAACAAAACTGGATTAACACTAAAATTCCTAAGCATCTTAATTATAATGTCAGACCAAGTCTTAGAGATGGAGACAATCACTGGTATAAAGATTCTCACATATCTCTGTGCCAAGTTCCAGTGTGTTCTTTTGTCCTATTTTTCCCAAATGATTGTTTGTTCTTGAATTGGCCTCAACTTCGATTTGCTTCAGCTATTTTTCCCAATTGAATTGGCCTCCATTGTTCTTGAATTGTCCTATTTTGAGATCATATTGGATTCTAGATGATGAGATCATATTGCAATGTTTATGTTCTAATTCATCTCCTTCCTCCTCATCCATCACATTGCCAATTGGCTCGTTCTGCCTAATTTGTTCATATATTATAATCGCGTAAAGAGCTTTGAGCCAGTCTCTGCCTCCTTTCTCATTAAATAAGACAATCAAAGCAGCGCAAGGCATGCAGCAGCTGCAGTCGGTCGAATGCTCCGTTCTTCCTTAGGCATGCAGTTTCCTCCGTCAGGAGAAGGGAAGCAGTAGGAGAAGGAGCGATGGGAAACTGCCAGACAGCCGCCGATGCGGCGGCGGTGGTGATCCAACACCCCGGAGGGAAGGTGGAGAGGCTGCACTGCCCGACGATCGCCGCGGAGGTCATGAGGAGCAACCCGGGCCACCGTGTGGCCCTCGTCACGCTCTGCGCCCCGGCGGAGGAGCGGCAGGACGGCGGTCGGGTCACCAGGGTGAGGCTGCTCGGTGCCAAGGACGTGCTCCTGCTCGGCCGGGTTTACCGGCTCGTCACCTCCCAAGGTTCTTTCTTATTCATTTCTACACTTTTCAATTTTGTTTTTTCTCTCTCTTTCAAAAAATTATCTTCTTTGTCAGAAATCGCAAAGGCTCACGAGAAACTGAAGAAGAGCCGAGCTGAATTGGTGAGGAAACAGGGACACGAGCAACAGATAAGAGAAGGAACAGGAGAGGATTCAGAAACAAGATGTGAGGTACATGATGCTTTCTCAGCAGATTGGAAGTAGAACAAATCAGTCAAGTCAAGATCAAGCATTTCGAGTGTGTTTGTTTTTCTCACTATTCTGTTATTGAAATGAACAGATAGCAAAGCAAGAGAGGGGTGGGCAGAGGACCATCACAGAGGTTAAAGTGAGAGGGAGACATTGGCGCCCTTCTCTTCAGATCATCTCAGAAATGTCGAGCTGATTGTGTGTTTACAGTGACCATGAACATATGAAAATATTGTTGTTGAGATGAAGACTTGTAATTTGAAGCATCTTATTGGAGGAAATGATTTATTTTCTGAAGATTTGTGTGTGTTTCGGTTGATTTAAATACTTCAAACATCTTCTTTTCAAAAAATAGCTAAACGATATAATTCCCTTTGCCATTGATAATCGCATCAAACACGAGATTGTTAGCTTTTAATTACCAACAGCAGCCTTCTCACGTTGACTGATCGACCTCCCTTTCACAATGATGCGGGGCTTTTAGAAAGCGAGCGCCGCTAGCGCGACTCTGCCGAAGGCTGACGCCGCAGCGGGGCTGCTTCGCTGTGCTCCTCGTTGCTCTCCCCGCCCGCTGGACCAGGCGCGGCTGCCGGTGAGGTTCTATCTTTGGTGGAGGCCGGAGTCTCTGCATCTCCTTCCGGCGCGGCGGCGGAGGGGGAGGTGGCAAGGGAATAAGCCTCCGCTTCTGGGTGAGAAGCTGGGGACACGCTGGGAGCTTTCTGGAGAGATTCTTCTCCGTGGTCAGAACTTTGGAAGGGTCCCAACTGCGGCGGGCGCGGATGCCTTCGGTGACTCCGAGGGAGCCTTGGGCGGCCAGGAGGAGTATGACGAGACCAGCGCCGCTGATCTGTTTGAAAGTGAGGGTGATGCCGCGTTAGGTAACGTAATTGTACTACTGACTGGGAGAAGATTTTGAACTGAAAATAAAATGATTCCTCTATATATATCAAAGAGAGGGTAAAAGGAACGATAGAGTGAGAATCATGGAGAGGATCTTCAGTACAGACCCTCCAATATTCAAATTAGAATGATGACTAAGAGTGTAAATGAACCAAGTCGTTATTCGAAGTTCGATTCAATAAAAGCTCGTTTGAGCTCGTTTAATGAGGCTCGTTAAGATAAATAAATCAAACTCAAGTTTCACAATAGTCGGCTTATTAGCTCGTGAACATGTTCATTAAACTCATGAATCAACTTTTAAATAAAAAAATAATAGTTTTGATATTGAATTTATAGATTTTATATTAAACATATATATTAAATTTATTTATTAGAATAAAATTATAAATTTTAATAAGAGTATTATAATTTTCTCTAAATATATAATTTAATTTTTAATGAATATTTAAATTTATAATTTATATTTATTAAGCTCATTTAAACTCAATAAAAGTTCAAATAAGCTCGTGAGCCATGAATATATTCGTTAAATAAAGTTCGAGCTCAGCTCGATTATAAACAAGCCAAACTCAAACATTCAAGAGTTCGGCTCGGCTCGATTACACCCCTAACGGTGGTCGAACAAAAAGTAGAAAAGCTACTGAACAGGAGATGCATATGTGCAATGTAAAGCGTGAGAATATTTTTTGCGTACCTCGCCAACAGAGAGAAACCCTCCTTTTATGTTGCCTCTCATAACCTTCATAATAATGAGATGACAGGAAATATTTGGTGTCACAATATGTCTGGTGATGGAATATGTACAACCTAGAAAATGTGTAGTCATCCTCTGAGCAATCTTCTGTTATTGGTATATGAATCGCTTCTTATAACTTCTACCATCAATGAGACAGTTGACAGAATATGCCGTTAGAATGTTAAGTGATGGAAAATGTATAGTCATCCATCGAGGAAGGTTCCATCACACATGTATATGTTATAGAAGCAGAATATTCTCTGATAGGTTGTTACAATTCACTGACAATGTTGTCCCCTGTAGATAGTCCGACTGACCTAATAGTCGACGGGCTGTATGATGGGAGACTGACAATAGAAATGGGGAACTAAGTCCCTTAAGTACAACCAATTCTTAGACCGACCAAGTTTATACTAAGAATTGCCTCATACATTTGCCTTATATATAAGTCGGGGCATTGAGCCTCGTAAGCCCGACAGACGTTGTGATTGACCGACCATATGCTGAGAGATATGGAGCTATGCCCTGTAAGCCCGACCAACGCTTGGGATGACCGACCATATGCTGAGAGTTACCTTAGTACTGCAAGATAGGGAACTATGCCTTGTAAACCTGACTAGCCCTTGGGCCGATCAGACATATGTTGAGAGGTAGGGAGCTATGCCCTGTAAAACTGACCAGCGCTTAGGTTGACCGACCATATGCTGAGAATTATCTTAGTGCTGCAAGAGAGGGAACTATGCCCTATAAACCCGACCAGCCCTTGGGCCGATCAGATTTATTCTGTGTGTCTAGGAACTGAGGTGTAGAGCACTAAGGCCCTTAAGTCCGACCAGCTTTAAAGTTGATCGACTCTGTACTGAATGTCTTAGCGTTGAGGAGTGAGGAGCTGAGTCTTAGTGAGAGTGACTTGGTCATCTGCTTATACTCTTACCTTGATTGTCACCTCAACCTCACCCTGACTTTGACTGTCACCTCATCTTGATCTTGACTTCCACCTCACTACTGGGTTCGCTCATAATATTTAGTATCACTAGTCTCCTCTTTAAGTCTAGTCGAAGGAGGTTTATGATCGACTGACTAGACTCGAGTCTTATTTCTGCTCGATCACCCAATTGGCTGGTTCGACCGGATGACCATGCTTATGACCGCCTCTTAATGTTATTCAATTTTATTCGTCTTGGAAAAAATGCATGTCAGACGTTTGATATGCTAAGTCATGCGCTGGTGATACATGGGAAGGTGATTATTATCGAAATGATTTAGCTATCTTATCTATCAAAAATATCCTTTCTTGGATAAGCACCACGTGTCCCACGAATTATTAATTCTCTGCCCTGACAATTGACGCATGTCTTTTTGTACGGATCCGCCTCAGTTCCACGACTCTAATCTAATGGCTACAAACAATCGTGTTATTTTGATCGGACAACTAAGCTTAAAAAGTCTCTTATGGCTAAGGTTTAAAAAACCCTAAGTGCCTTAGAGGCAAAACACTTGTGTTTCGTTTTCCTCCATATTCTTTTCTGGCAATTTCTGTCAACTTCTTTCCCTCTTTCACGATTTGCATCCGTAAGTTATTTCTTCGATCTTTCTTTCTTCCTCACTCATCCATGGCTCAAGAAACCTTTGCTTCTTGGTACACTTTCACTCGCTCTGATTTTGACAATTGTGACCTAGAGATGATTCATCTATCTTTAGAGATTCCTAAGAGCCTTCACATTTGTATTCTAACCTCCCAAGACGGCCCATACTGTCCTTCACCGGGCTATATGACTTTCTTCAAGGATCAACTTTCTGCTGGTTTGCACTTTCCCATTCCCACCTTCCTATCCGAAATAAGTCATTATGTTAGCATTCCACTCCAGGAATTCACGCCTAACACCTTCTGCTCTATGTACGACATGACCATTCTATTCCGCCTATATGACATCCCCTTGATCTTGCGGAGTTTCCATTATTATTCTTATCCCAAGAAATTGGAACTCGGGGTCTTCTTAAACCAATTGTGCCTTAAAGCAGTTTTCTTCAAGAATCTACCCTCCACTCTAATAAGGGATGGAAATCTCATTTCATTTTCATCCAAGTAGTTGATTCTACTACCTGGTCGACTATTCTTTCGTAGCACCTCATCTCTCGGATGCACCAAGCCTATCGACTTCTTTTTCGTGTCATCCTTCTCGCTAGCTATGTTTTCCACTCGACTTCTTATGTTCTTAAGTTTCTTTACACTTATACACAAGGATTAAATACACATGACCTAACTTAACTTGGTTGATCATATTAAAACTGTTGAAACCCCAAGGTTGTTTTGGTGTGATCAACAAGTTAAGTTAGATCTTGTCAGTTTTTAACCTTGTGTCTAAGTGTGCAGGAACTTAGGAACACAGGTAGTCGAGCAGAAGACGCAGCTAGCGAGAAGGACGGCACATGGTGCATCCGAGGGACGAGGCGCTGCCGAAGAGTACACCAGCGGACGAGAAGAAAGCGTGCGGTGGTTCCGAGGGACGAGAAGCCGGAGCGAAAGAATGCTCAAGGAGCAAGAGATGCAGCTAGCGAGAAGGTCGGCACGGGGTGCGATCGAGGGACGAAGACTGCGGATGAGTACGCTGGTGGATGAGAAGGAAGCACGCGACGATACCGAGGGACGAGAAACCGGAGCGGAAGACTGCTCGAGAAGACCCGAAGTTGGATTCGGGTGAGCCCTATTCCGGATGGCAGAGATTACCCAAGCAAGCGGATCCGGAGTGGAAGACCCGGACCGAGGCGAGCAGCACCGGAGCAGAAGGCCCGGAAGTGGCTTTTTAACCGGATCGCGTCAAGCGTGATCCGTTTCGTTGGGGATAAAGTTTTATCCCACCAGGGCGCTCGGAACCCATTCGGGGTGCCCGACCAAGGCTATAAATATAGCCTTGGTCCAGAAGCTTTTGATCAATCCAAGCAATTCATTCATTCAACACTTGTGCGCTTTATTTGTAGTTTAGCTTCTCTGTTTTGCGCTTCATTGCTGTAAGAGGCTTCTCCGCCTAAAGGAGATATTTAGTGCTACACTTTCCTTGGATTAACACCCTACTCGGTTGTAGCCAAGTAAATCTCTGTGTGCCTCTTTCTTTAGTTTCTTTTTCTTATTTATTTTATGCAAGTGTTAGTTTAAGAAAAGTCGAGAAGGGTTTTGTGTTTTTATTTTTTTGCAGGCTATTCAACCCCCCTTCTAGCCGGCCGCCGTGATTCAACAAGTGGTATCAGAGCCAAGACGCTTCAAGAGGACTAACCGTCGAACGAAGTACCGAACTAATAGTCGGACTAAGCATCTACCCGTCGAAGTTTGAAAGGGAATTCGCTAGCTGGAAAAAGCGAATGCAGGTATTCTTTAAAATCGATTTTGATTTAATGTTAATTATGGAGTTCGGTTTTACAGCACTTGAAGGTAAGGAGAAATACCACTGGATGAAAAAGTAGCAGGCTGACTACGTGGCAAACGGCAAAGTAGAGTACCATCTACTAACCGTTCTTCCGCCACAAGAAGTCAACCGGATCGGCGATTACGACTCTGCTAAGGAACTTTGGGAGAAGTTCCTCGAGCTTCACGAAGGAACGTCCGAAGCCAAGCTCGAAAATGTGATTTACGCCACAACCAGCTCACTGACCTGTGACTTGGGGAAGACGAGACAGTTGCACATCTGCACTTAAGAATAAAGGAAATCATCACCGGACTTTTGAATCTCGGAGAGACGGTAAGTAACCGAGATTCACTAAGGTACGCACTAAATTCCTTTCCTAGAAATTCAAAATGGGCGTTACTAGTAGATGCCTTTTATATTTCAAAAGACTTAGAAAAAATTACATTAGAAGAATTCTTTTCCACATTTGAAATGCATGAATCAAGATGTACGGGTACGAAGGAGCCCAAGAACAATGTCACCTTCAAAGCATCGAGAGACGAACTTGAGTCGGAGTCTTCTCTCGACGACGAGGAAATGGGTAAAAAGAAAAGGATCATCCGTTGCTACCACTGCGACGAAGAAGGGCACGTCAAGGACAACTGCCCCAAGCTAAAGAACAAGGACAAGCATAAAAGCAAGAAGGCTGCCCAAAAGTGTAAGGCATTAAAAGCGACCTAGGACGACACGTCGTCCGAATCGAAAGTCGAAGCCTTCTCCGGACTTGCGCTAATGGAAAGTCATCAAGACGACGACTGCGAGTCAAGCTCTTCTGAAATGAGCATCGATGAAGGGAGAGTCATGTCGGAAGATAACAACAATTCAGAGGGAGAAACGGACAACAAGATCGACAAGGTAAGTCAAGTACGATCTCTTCCTTCCGACAAATTATTTAAGTTCGTTAAATTATTAACAAAGGATTGCTGTAAATTAGAAAAAGAAATTAAGAATTTAAAAGTAATATTAGCTAAATCTTGCTCAATATAAGAATTCGACAGAATTAAATTATAAAATGAAAAATTAAAAGTAGAAAATGATAATTTAAAAGTACAAGTAAATAACTTGAAAAATCATGCATGCTCATCTAATACCAATGTTAGAAAATATAACAATTTAATTTGGTATTTTAGATATCATAAGGGATAAATTAGGAACATTTCAAAAAGATATATCCTTAAGAAATTTTTAGTCAATCCAGTAGGCTGGAACCTATATTGGGTTCCAAAGTCCTGTCTGACTTGAACTTGAACTAATTAGATTTAGCGCTTTTAGCGAGAAAATTAAATAGTGAGTTTCTTTATGAGGTTTGTCTAAGGAAATGGTTGTTGCTCTAATAACCAAGAAGACCTAGTGTCTTGCCACGACCTGGAAGACAAAATATTGAAATAAAATGTTTAATTAACCTTCTGATAAAGCATTAAGGTTAAAATTTAATAATACTTTCAAAAGTCTTTTAAACATTTTTTTTACTTAGAAATTTTTTTGCATAAAACTTATACTTAGAAAAATAAGTTAAAAGTTCTTCTGAAATTAGAAATTTCTGCTTAAATTTTTACTTAGAAAAATTTTTCAAAAATAATTTTTTGAAAAATTTCCTAATTCAGGATTTTTTACTTAAAACTTTACTTAGAAAATTTTTCATAGTTAGAGTATTTTTTACTTAGAAAATTTTCTTACCTAAAGTTTTACTTAGAATTTTTTTTTAACTTAGAATACTTTTTCGTTGAAAATTATTGCAAATTTTTTTCAAAGTTTCAAAATGTTCCCTTAGAGTTTGTCTTTGAACCCAATTTTTTTTATGTGATCAAAGGGGGAGAAGGAAAAGTATAAGTCTAGGGGAAGGTAGACCAAAATTTTCTATCTTTTTTGCACTTTTTTGCAAAATTAGTTAGTTTATTTTTATGTCTATTTACCCTAGCTTAACTTTGGTTGCTCACATCAAAAAGGGGGAGAATGTTGGAACCCCAAGGTTATTTTGGTGTGATCAACAAGTTAAGTTAGGTCCTGTCAGTTTTTAGCCTTGTGTCTAAGTGTGCAGGAACTTAGAAACACAGGTAGTCGAGCGGAAGACGCAGCTAGCGAGAAGGACGACACACGGTGTGTTCGAGGGACGAGGCACTACGGAAGAGTACACCGGCGAACGAGAAGGAAGCGTGCGGTGGTTCCGAGGGACGAGAAGCCAGAGTGGAAGAATGCTTGAGGAGCAAGAGATGCAGCTAGCGAGAAGGTCGGCATGGGGTGCGACCGAGGGACGAAGACTGCGGATGAGTACGCTGGTGGACGAGAAGGAAGCACGCGATGATTCAGAGGGACGAGAAGCCGGAGCAGAAGCCTGCTCGAGAAGATCGGAAGTTGGGTTCGGGTGAGCCCTATTCTGGATGGCAGAGATCACCCAAGCAAGCGGAGCCGGAGTGGAAGACTCGGACCGAGGCGAGCAGCACCGGAGCAGAAGGCTCGGACTAGAAAGTCAACCTGGTTGACTTAGTGGTCCAGGCGCCCGGATCTATTCCAGGCACCCGGAAGTGGCTTTTTGACCGGATCGCGTCAAGTGCGATCCGTTTCGTTGGGGATAAAGTTTTATCCCACCAGGGCGCTTGGAACCCCTTCGGGGCGCCCCGACTAAGGCTATAAATATAGCCTTGGTCCAGAAGCTTTTGATCAATCCAAGTAATTCATTCATTCAACACTTGTGTGCTTTATTTGTAATTTAGCTTCTCTGTTTTGTGCTTCATTGGTGTAAGAGGCTTCTCCGCTTGAAGGAGATATTTAGTGCTACACTTTCCTTGGATTAACAACCTACTTGGTTGTAACTAAGTAAATCTCTGTGTGCCTCTTTCTTTAGTTTCTTTCTGCTTATTTATTTTATGCAAGTGTTAATTTAAGAAAAGTCGAGAAGGGTTTTGTGTTTTTATTTTTTTATAGGCTATTCAACCCCCCTTCTAGCCGGCCGCCGCGATCCAACAAGTGGTATCAGAGCCAAGACGCTTCAAGAGGACTAACCGCCAAATGAAGCACCGAACTAATGGTTGGACCAAGCATCTACCGGCAGAAGTTTGAAGGGGAATTCGCTAGCTGGAAAAAGCGAATGCAGATATTCTTTAAAACCGATTGTGATTTAATGTTAATTATGGAGTTCGATTTTACAGCACCAGAAGGTAAGGAGAAATACCATTGGACGAAAAAGGAGCAGACTGACTATGTGGCAAATGGAAAAGCAGAGTACCATCTACTAACTGTTCTTCCTCCACAAGAAGTCAACTGGATCGGCAACTACGACTCCGCGAAGGAACTTTGGGAGAAGTTCCTCGAGCTACACAAAGGAACGTCCGAAGCTAAGCTCGAAAACGTGATTTACTCCGCAACCAGCTCACCAGCCTGTGACTTGGGGAAGACGAGACAGTTGCGCATTGCACTCAAGAATAAAGGAAATCATCACCGGACTTTCGAATCTCGGAGAGACGGTAAGTAACTGAGATTCGCTAAGGTACGCACTAAATTCCTTTCCTAGAAATTCAAAATGGGCGTCACTAGTAGATGCCTTTTATATTTCAAAAGACTTAGAAAAAATTACATTAGAAGAATTCTTTTCCACATTTGAAGTGCACGAATCAAGATGTGCGAATACGAAGGAGCCCAAGAACAGCGGCACCTTCAATGCATCGAGAGACGAACTTGAGTCGGAACTTTCCTTGGCAACCCCTCCTTTAGGTTTCATTACCTTGCCTTTGCCCTTGGCTTGGAACTTTCCCTTACCTTTAGGCTTGCCCTTGCCTTTATGCTTTTGCACCATCAAAATGGAGTTGGGCTTTACCTTCTTGAGGTTGAACTCAGCAGTTCACAACATGCTTAGCAGCTCAGGCAGTGGCTTATCAATTTTGTTCATGTTGTAATTTATGACAAATTGATTGTAACTTTCTGGCAAGGATTGCAAGATCAAGTCAGTGGCCAGTTCTTGGCCAAGTGGGAATCTCAACCTCTGTAAGTTCTCTATGTACCTAATCATCTTGAGTACATATGGACCTACGGGAGTCCCATCTTGCATCTTGCACTGAAACAGTGCCTTATAAATCTCGAATCTCTCGTGCCTTGCTTGTCCTTGATATAGTTGAAAAAGATGTTCAACCATATCATAAGCAGTCATCAACTTGTGTTGCTTCTGAAACTCATAGTTCATGGTTGCGAGCATGAGGCATGACACATCTAATGCATCATCTTGATGCTTCTTATAAGCATCTCGGTCGCCTCGCGTGGTAGTGGCAGGAGGTGCCTCTGGAATGGGTGGCTCCAGGACGTACAGTTTTCTTTCTTGTGTGAGAACGATTCTCAGATTCCTGTACCAGTCCAAAAAATTAGCTCCATTGAGCTTGTCCTTGTCAAGGATAGAACGCAGGGAGAAAATGTTCGTGTTCGTCGACATGGCAATCTACAACATAAATAAAGCAGAAAGTAAATATCATATTCCACTTATCATTTAATAGGCCTTTAACTAAATGATGCTCTCACTGAATTATAGAGTTTTTGTAGAATCAAGTCATGGATGTGGTCAAACCACACTACTAGATTCATACCAATTAGCTATAATTCTCGCGGGACAAGATCCACATCATACTACGTCTTGAGTTAGCTTTGGCTAAATCACCCAAGACTTAGTATGATCGGTAGATAACTAATTATCAATTACATCTTTATGCAACTCTTGTTTATAGGATCAAGATAAATGTGATCTTTATCCTATCTTCCCAACCGTTGGAAAATACCTATAGTTTTACCCGATCCAATTGAGTTAACTAGCTATACTCAATCTAATTGAGTTTGTTCTCACCCAAGCTTTGATAGGTGAGACCAAGATTGTCCCTCCACACCCTACCAAGATAATATGCGTTGCTCTGCTTTGGCAGATTCAACAACAACAAATGATCGAGGTAGTGATAGGTATCAAAACTTGGTAGGCATTTCGAGTTGACTTGATTAAGATCTAATCTAATCATGAATGTGCATCATATACGCATTAAGATACTAATTATCCAACATTAGCATGCATCACATCCACACAAGCAATGATATATATATATATACTAATTAATCAATTTGTGATGAGGTCATGGCCCTACTATAATCTTCTCAAGCCAATGAAAAGATCAGACGGTCAACTTAGGGTCAACGACTTCTTCAAGCGCCTCCTTTTGACCGCCATGTGTTAACAGCACCCTCCTCGTAACTCCTTCTTGAGTGGACCTTCCACCGCTTCATTTTATACATTACAAATATGAAACTCTAGTTACATTCGAGTCTAAAATCTATTTATAACAGGAACATAATAAGAGAGGCACGACGCGCAGGTCGCATATCGTATACAACACGCACAATAAAAAAATGGTGCGTAGGCCATATTATGAATTACAACACAATTTTAACCAATCACATTGGGATTTTTGGGTCATGACCATCACAATATCATACATAATTCTAAATTATGTATTTTACATAAATTTCTATAATTTTACTACTGTTTTATCAATTTTATGAGTCACAACTTCTCAGCGGTCCCGTTTAGCGATTTTCGGGCGCGATCGCGAGACAATGCCCCTTGCGGGGTTAGGGGCAGCGCCCCTTCTCGCGAAATAAATATTGCGAGTGTCCTAAACTGATCTAATAGTGCCTTAAGCCGCTGTCCCTAAAAAAATAATTTTATTTGGGCGAAACCTTGCCGTTTCGGAAGGTTTTTCTTGGTATTTGAAGCGTACAAGTGTCCAAACACTTGTTGCTTCGCCTCTACAAGAAAAATACTCACAAAATCTATAAACATAGAAAAATTACAGAAACTTACAGATCTGAAACATTTTCGTAATAACAAATACAAACATGTACAAGCTTCGCATGTGGCTCTGATACCACTGTTAGACTTTCGAGTCACAAAAATCATTTTTTGCGTTGCGGAAACCTCGAAGCTAGCCATGGATCCATGCGAAGATAACTAAAAATTCATGTACATGTTTGTCTACACTAGATCTACCTTAGATCTACATGAAAAAGAAGTATTACCCTTGTAGCGATGCCCTTCGCTTATCCCGCTCGTCCAAATGATTACCGGATCTCGTAGAGTGTCAAGTGTACACTCCTCTACACGTATCCACACGAAAAAAAGGTGGAGAAAACCACTTAGAGTGTGCTAGCACTCTTGAGAGGTCTCGGCAATGGAGGAGAAGGAGAGAAGAAGAAGAGAGGAGGAAGAAGAAGCCTTGAATTGCCTTGATTCAATGTGGTCGGCCACTTATTAGAGCTCTTATATCTCCATGTAATACCAAGAGTCATGGCTCTTGGTCTTCCTCATGAGGTGGCACACAATGATGTAGCCTTGATGATATGGAACATCATCATTAGCCGGCCCATGCCAAGTCACAATGAGGTGACATTTGGTCAAGTCAAACTTAACCCTTCATCTTCCCTCTCAAGTTAAGTCAAACTTGACCTCTTATCTCCCATGGTTGATCAAATCTAACCTTTGATTCAAATCAATTTAATTTAATAAATCTCTATTCATTGGTTTAAATTGATTCAATGAATCATAGTCTAAATTAGACTCATTCGACACATGAATCAAATTGAGTCCAACTCAATTAGTCTAATCTGGATTACTCTTAATCCAATTTGGTTCATCACATGAATCTAATCCTCTTGGTCCATCTTATGAACCTAATCTCCATCTAACTGCCCTTTGTGTGTGACCCTATAGGTTCTTGTAACGTCGACAATGCTCCTAAACCCATTTAGAAACATAAGTAATGAGCGGTATCTAGCAATACATCATTACTACCCAAGTTATAAGAATGCTGAGATCCAACATCACCATTGTGACTACTAATTGTGACTCTCACAATATGTGACAATGTTCTTCTATCCTTGACATCTAAATTGATCAATTGAGACATAGACCGTGTCATCCTCTAATCAATTTATGTCTTGAACTCCAAGTAGAGTTACTCTAATCAAATGAGCTCAATATCTCATATTGACCTATTTGGGCATGGTCATGCACTTAGTGGTCTCACTCTATCAAGAATCATGATGTCACTCCCGTCATATATGAGTGATAGATCTCATCTACATCACTACATCCCTCCGTATAATTTGTTACATACCCAGTAGTCGCCTTTATAGTCCACCCATTTATGGGTGACGTTTGACGAAGCCAAAGTATGCAACTCCTTATGTAGGGAACCACGGTGACTTCAGGTCCAAGGACTGATAGTCATACTAATAGTCACATGAGAAAGTATATGACACTCATATAATGATCCATGATACTTTCTCATGGTGGGTAATGCAGTATACATTCTCCAATGTATACCCATGTGTCAACTTGATATCTAATATCCATGACTTGTGAGATCAAGTCATCGAGTTAACCTACATGCTAGTCTCATCGCATTAACATTGTCCCTGAATATTAATATTTGACTAGGAATGATTAAGAGTAGTGTTCTCTATATCATCTCATTATCAATTCAACCAATCGATTGATATAGATAAGAACATTCTACTCAAGGACGCTATTATACTCAGTTATTTGGCACCAATACAAGTAAGTATAATAACCATAAAGAAATACATTTATAAATATATATAGGAATATGATACATCGAGTCCATACAACTATCATCACATGATCGGCTCTAGGGCTCTCACTAACACATATAGCTATGGGACCAACCCTAGGTGCAAAGGTCAGGTCAAGGATACTAGGGAAGGAATCCCTAAAGGCTCTTTTGGCAATACTAATGATCCTGTCCGAAAGCTGAATCAACGGACGCTGGGCACGTGGCGATCTCCAGTTGCTGACGCAGATCTTCGACTGATTGTGTGGAGCTCCGGCGAACCTGCAAAGATGTCGGGTCGGGAAAGTGTTCCCGGCGACGACCCTCCGACGCTCAAGTCAGACAGATGAACAGTAAGAAAGTGGCTCCAGGGATCCTTGATTGCATACCTCCGGTGCAGTCTAATGGTCTTTATATAGAGCCACGGGAACTTGGTGCACACAAACCAAGATGTACACGTGTCCTACACCATACCGCAACATGGGATTGTCAGAAGAGCATGTCTGCCGCCATACTGCTACAGTCTGAGCGTCTCCTTGATGGGACAGCAGAACCTTTTGTCGTACGATACTGAGTGTGGTCCGATTTTCAAACATGCCGGTTGTCATCAACAGGGGTTATTGAGATGACGTACCCGCTGTCCCATACTTTTTGACTTCCTCTTCCCAGATCGGCCATCAAGCCGCTCGGCCAGAATATTCGCCTTTGGTCCGGCGCAGGTGGTTGTCCGTCTGGGAAGGTTCAGAGTCGTCGTCTGCTCGGCTCTCATAGCCCGACGTTCTGGCCGAGCGGACAACCGCTCGGCCTTCACTCTTGATTTGCAACGCGGCCGAGCGGACTATCCGCTCGGCCATATGATCCTCTCGGCATGTCCCGCCCGCTCGTCGAGCCCATGGGGTTGACCCCCCTCTGACTGTTGACCTCCACGCGTCGTTGACCTTTCCCTCAGGAAGGTCCCCCGGCCTTACCACCGGATCACTTGCCTTCCCCTCAAGTCTAGTCGAAGGAGGCGGAGTCCGACTGACTAGACTGCCGGTCTGACTGAGTGATCACCACTATGCTGGGCCCGGGAAGGTTCGTCCGTTCGGCATACCTTCTTCTTCATGCCCGTTCGGCGCTACCATGCTGACGCCTTCAGTATCCCCTCGGAATTTACACCGAATCTCCTCCATTAACGCCAAGCACGCGCGCTGTGTGCAGTAAGGGGCGTTAATTAAATGCGCCCTGTGTCCTGCTGACACATGGCGCTACCCCTGTCGTCAGCGTACGGCGCCGGCCTCACCTCCGATGGGACAACTGCCGTTTGAAATGAGCGGCTAGATGACAGCCTCGTTCTTTACGACCTGAATCGGACGGCTGAGGCTATTCGAGGCCAACGTTATAAAGCTCCCGATATCTCCTTTCCGCCGCATTTCTGCTCTATCGCACTTCGACGCCCTGCTGCTTCTTTCTGCTCTGACGACTCCGTTTCTCAGCTCTCCGACGACCTCGCAACCCCTTTCGATCATCCTTTTACTCGTAAGCCCTTCTTTTCTTCATTTCCTCATTCCTTTACACTTTCTGTTAGCTGCCCTTGTCGTTCTGCCACCTTTCTTCCCTGCTTGATTTCCCTTTCTTTTTGTCCCGCATTTCTTTTTTACTTTCGACCATGACTAGCACTTCCCAGCCGACCGCCGGCGCTCCTGGTCTTTGGTACACGACCATGGAGAGCCGGTTTGACGAGGAGGACGCCCTGCGCCTCACTCGGACATATAACCTGCCTGTCGACCACCACATAGTATTAGCCACACCCACCGACCGGCCTCATGACCCGCCGCCCGGCACCGTTCTCTTTTTCCGAGACCAATTTTTGGTCGGGCTGCAATTTCCTCCACATCGATTCTTCTTACAAGTGTGAAACTACTTTCGCGTCCCGCTCGGCCAGCTAGTTCCGAACTCCATTAGGCTGCTGAGCGAGGTGGTAATTCTCTTTAAACTGAACGACATCCCCTTGGACCCCAAAGTTTTCCACTACTTCTACTATCCTAAGCAAGCCGAGTGGGGTACCTTCGTTTTCCAATCTAGGATAGGTTTTGTTCTTTTCGATAATATGTCGACCTCCAACAAACACTGGAAGGAGCATTTTTTCTATATGCGTTTCCCCGAGCCACCGGCTTTCCGTATCAAATGGCAGACGGCGATGCCGGCACAACCGGAGCTCTGCAAGTTTAGGGGCGATCCGGCCTATCTTCATGCAGCCGACCGGCTGGTCGGCCAGCGCTACCACATCGACAAGCTGCTCCTTCTGGGAGTGTTGTATACATTCGGCTTGCCCCCCTTCCCAGCCGACTTGCCTTGCAGCATGAGTAAGTGCTCTTATCGTCCTCTTTCTTTTGTTCTAACTGATTTATTCTTTGCTTCTGCAGCCGAAGTCATGTGGCGTGCCAAGGCCACCGAGCGGCTGAAATTGAGAGCCGCTGAGATTGAGGCGGCAAAGAATAGGGAGATCGTTGAATGGGGCTTGGTCTTAGATGGCCTAGCCACCAGAGAGGGTGAGGGGACTCAGATTGTCCCTGAGGCCTTAGCCGCCTCCACCTCTCTCAACGAGGCTGCGGGCGATATAGCGTCTGCTCAAGTCGGGGTAGAGAGCCGCTCTGCCGATGAAGCTCCCCTAGCCACTCGGAAGCGTAGACGGCCAAAGCAAGTCTCTCAGCCAACTCCATCTGATGAACAGCGGTCCGAGCGGGGTGATGAAGCTCCAGTAATCTCCGGGATAGTCTCCATAGAGAGTACCCCCACGCCGCTCGGCTCTCCTATGGCCACAGCCGAGGTGCCGCCCTCCAGTCTTCCCCGGACTATGCGTCGCCTTAGACGATTGGGCGACCTTCCTTCCTCAAGCGACGAGCCGTCTGGTAAAGCAACTGCACCTCAAGGTGACCCGAGCGGCCAAGAAGCTATTGGAAGCCGAACGGAATAAGTCCTCTGACTTGTCGAGTGAGGTGGTTCGACTTGAGGCTTTGGTCAAGCAACGTGACAAGGAGATAAAGACCGCGACCACCCGGAAACACAAGGCTATCGACGATATGGACATGACGAAGGTGGAAAACCGGGGGCTGGAACAGCGCGTGAAAGACTTGGACGCCTTGTTGAAAACTGAACGGGAGGGCCGCTCGGCTGACCAGGCTAAATCGGAAGGGGCTTTGAAAGATCTCCAGGCTGCCTTTGACGCTTCCAAAGCCACGCTTAAAGAATATCAAGATGGAGAGCCCGGTCGGTCGGCAGAAGTGCGCAAAGCTTTCGTCCGCTCGGACAAATTTGGTGAAAAGTTCAGCGACAAGCTGTCCCTAACTTTTGAGGAGGCCATCAAGGTGTCGGTTAATTATCTGAAGACTAAGGGCCACCTACCAGCCGAGCTGTCTGTCCCCCCCGAAGATTTGGCAGTCATGATGGGCTCTATCCCGGACGCCCTTTTTAACTTCGATGAGTGAGGAGTATTTGAATCGCTTTTTGTACGCCCATAGTTCGGCGCTAACACCCTTGTTATGCATGCTTTTGCTTGTCCGTCATTCGGCGTAAATGAAATCTGCTTTTGCTTGTTATTTGCTTGCTGGCATAATATTCATCCTTAGCCTTTGTTTCAGTCATAATAATTTTTTCGCGCTAAGTATTCTTTATAAGGGCACCGATCGGCCGTGCGTTGTCTTTATCCTTGCCTTAACGGCAGGCCCGATCATGGGTCGACCTCTACAACCGAGCAGGACCACGCAGAAAGCTATACGTCCGGAGGCTTTATAGACTCCGGTTGCTCGCTTCTTAACGTCGATTTTTACCATCGGCGCTCGACGGTCTCTCGATTTTTAACGTCGGCGCTCGACGGTCTTCCGGCCGGCGGGTTTATAGACGCCGGTTCGTCTCTCGATTTTTAACGTCGGAGCTCGACGGTCTTCCACTCGGAGGGTTTATAGACGCCGGCTCGTCTCTTGATTTTTAACGTCGGAGCTCGACGGTCTTCCACTCGGAGGGTTTTTAGACGTCGGCTCATCTCTCGATTTTTAACGTCGGAGCTCGACGGTCTTCCGACCGGCGGGTTTATAGACGCCGGTTCGTCTCTCGATTTTTAACGTCGGAGCTCAACGGTCTTCCGCTCAGAGGGTTTATAGACGCCGGTTCGTCTCTCGATTTTTAACGTCGGAGCTCGACGGTCTTCCGCTCAGAGGGTTTATAGACGCCGGCTCGTCTCTCGATTTTTAACGTCGGAGCTCGACGGTCTTCCGCTCGGAGGGTTTATAGACGTCGGCTCGTCTCTTGATTTTTAACGTCGGAGCTCGACGGTCTTCCGCTCGGAGGGTTTATAGACGCCGGCTCGTCTCTCAATTTTAATGTCGGAGCTCGACGGTCTTCCGCTCGGCGGGTTTATAGACGCCGGCTCGTCTCTCAATTTTTAACGTCGGAGCTCGACGGTCTTCCGCTCGGAGGGTTTATAGACGCCGGCTCGTCTCTCGATTTTTAACGTCGGAGCTCGACGGTCTTCCGCTCGGCGGGTTTATAGACGCCGGCTCGTCTCTCGATTTTTAACGTCGGAGCTCGACGGTCTTCCGCTCGGAGGGTTTATAGACGCCGGCTCGTCTCTCGATTTTTAACGTCGGAGCTCGACGGTCTTCCGCTCGGAGGGTTTATAGACGCCAGCTCATCTCTCGATTTTTAACGTCGGAGCTCGACGGTCTTCCGGCCGGCGGGTTTATAGACGCCGGCTCGTCTCTCGATTTTTAACGTCGGAGCTCGACGGTCTTCCGCTCGGAGGGTTTATAGATGCCGGTTCGTCTCTCGATTTTTAACGTCAGAGCTCGACGGCCTTTAAGGCTAACTTTAACACTGCCGTTCGGCGAAGTTATTTGTCATCCTTTATTATTTTTGCTGCCTGCATTACAAGCACATAGGCAACCGAAACGTATGCAAAAATTACATCAGCGCACCTCTTACACCACTCGGTATGGCTGGAGATGATTCGCGCTCCATGGTCGATCCAGCTGCCGCCCGTCTTCATCCTCCAAATAATAAGCACCCGAGCGGAGCTTTTCGATGATTTTGAAGGGACCCGCCCATGGAGCTTTCAGCTTGCCGACGTCGTCGACCGGCTTTACTTTCTTCTAGACAAGATCGCCAACTTGGAATGCTCTAGGGATTACACGCCAGTTGTAATTCTGCTTCATTCTTTGCCGGTACGCCATCAGCCGGACGGACGCCTTGGCTCGCTCTTTGTCGACCAAATCAAGCTCCATGTTCCTCCGCTCAGCGTTGTCATCATCATAGTTCTGGATCCGGACGGACTTGACGCCGACTTCGACAGGGATAACCGCTTCGCCGCCATACACCAGGTGGAAAGGCGTGATGCTCGTTCCTTCCTTTGGGGTTGTTCGGATGGCCCATAGGACACCCAGCACTTCATCCTGTTGGTGCAATCATGCCCTGGAAGTTTCAATGTGTTGACAATTATTTAAGTTTAGGTTAATACGGTGGAACTAACATGCATTGTGAGTTTGCAGGAGGAGTTTCTTGCAGGTCAGAAGACCAGATGCAAGAGAAGTCCAAGAAGGTCGAGGACTGGATTCTTGGCAAAAAGAGTTTTTGCAGGTCAGAAGACCAGATGCAAGGCAAGAGAAGTCCAAGAAGGTCGGGGACCGGATTCTTGGCAAGAGAAGCTTCTGCAAGTCACAAGATTATGTGTGTGAGAGGCTCACTGTCAGAGATCGACTGGTAAATCGATTCAGACATGGCTGTGCGGTAAATCGCCTCTGAATCGATCAGCCGATCGATTGAAGGTAAGGCAATCGATTGGCTGATCGATTGGTAAGGTTCTGCGCAGCACAGAATGTGTCTGGATCGATCAGCCGATCGATTTAAGGTACTGAATCGATCGGTCGATCGATCCGTGAACATTCTGTGCGAAGCACAGAATCGTTCTGAATCGATCATCCGATCGATTCAAGGGATTGAATCGATCAGCCGATCGATCCATGAACATTCTGTGCAAAGCACAGAATCATTCTGAATCGATCAGCCGATCGATTCAAGGTATTGAATCGATCGGCCGATCTATTCACGAAGCTGCGATTTCATGAGCAAGTGGCTGAATCGATTCAAACGCTGCCCCAATCGATCCAAGTCAAATAAAAGAATCTGCACCGTTGATCTTGACGCGATGGCTTCCAACGGATACTTGTGAATCGATTGGGATATAATCCCAATCGATCCACGGTGACGGCGGCGTGAGAAACGGCTAGTTTTCTCAACGTTTAAAACATGGGAAGAAACTGGAAAATATACAACAACAAAAAAAATCATACTGTTCCATTGCTCTCCAAGTCTTTTGAAAGCTCTCAAGTGATCAAGATTCAAAGAAAAGGGTTCAAGCTCCTCTCCACTACTTACTGAAGTCTCACTGCAAAGAAGAAGCCTGTTAAAGCTTGTAATCCTTCTCTTCTTCTTCTTTGTAGTGTTTGTAATATTTACTTTGAAGAGAAGGGAGAGTTGTATTTCTGTTAAGGTTTCTCCACCTTCGGTGTGATTCTGAGAAGGAGGGTTTTTGATAGTGAAAGAGTGTGAGTGGTGTGGATCCTTGGACTAGTCACCTCCTTGAGGAGGTGGATACCAAGTAAATACCGGTGTTAGCATTGCCTTCAAATTTTCACTGTGCAAAACAAAGTTGGTCAGCAAAAAGAAGTTAGCCATTCACACCCCCCCCCTCTAGCTCAACCGATCCTAACAAGTGGTATCAGAGCATTGGTTTACTTTTGAGGATTCATCATCAAGAAAGCACAAGTTAAAGAGCTACAAGATGTCAATGAAGGAGGGACATAGTACTTCACGACCACCATTCTATGAAGGCAGCAATTTTGCTTATTGGAAGAGCCGCATGGAACACTATCTCATGACCGAAATTGATATGTGGTTCTCAATCACGGAGGGATTCATGGCGCCAAATGAAAATGTAAAAATGCTTGAGTCATCAAGGTGGACTGTTGAATAAAAAATGAAGGCTCAAGCAAATGCAAAGGCGATTGTGACTCTTCAATGTGGATTAAGCTCGGAACAACTCAACAAAGTTGGACCCTTTAAGAGTGCCAAAGAATTGTGGGATAAGCTTATTGAACTAAATGAAGGCACCAAGAATTCAAGAATTGCAAAGAGGGATTTGTTGATAAATCAACTTCAAAATTTCACCATGAAGGATGGAGAAACGGTAAGCTCACTACATGGGAGATTCAAGGAACTCCTAAATGGTCTTCATTCAGTTGGAGAGAGTGTGGAGAACCGAGATCTCATAAGGTATGCTTTAAAATCTTTCCCAAGAAACTCTTTATGGTCATCCATGGTGGATGCTTATAAGGTTTCAAGGGATTTGTCAATAGTAAAATTGGATGAATTATTTTGTGAACTTGAATTGCATGAGCAAGCTAACACAAGCCATAAGGAGAAAGGTATAGCCTTGGTTGCAGGTGAAAAGAGCAAAAAGAAGCACAAGGAAAAGAAAAAGGAGAAGAAGGAGTCATCTTCAGAATCCGAACAAGATAGTGATAATGATAGTGATGAAGAGCTATCATCAAGTGAAATGGCAAACTTCGTTCGAAGAATGATGAGACATTCAAGGAAGTTTGACAAGAAGGATGTTAAGAAAATCTTCAATGATGAGAAAAGAAAAGGTAAATCTCTTGTGGATTCTAAGAATAAGACTGATGTAATTTGCTATGAATGTAAGAAAAAGGGGCACTACAAAACGGAGTGTCCAAAATTGAAGAAGCAAGAGGAAAAGATCAAGAAAAAGAAGAAGGCGTTGAAAGCCACATGGGATGACTCATCATCAAGCTCATCGGAAGAAGATGAAAGGAAGAGCTCAAAGCACATGGCTCTCATGGCCTTAAGTCATGTAGAAGATAGTGAAGATGAAGATAGTCATGAAGAAGATGTGGAGTCTTCATGAGTCATCATCTAGTGATGATGAGGTAATTTCTCCCAAGCTTGATAAGATGTATGCCACCATTGCATGCTTAACCAATGCACTAGCTAAATCAAAAGGGAAGGTTAAAAGATTGCAAAATGAATTGAAATCACTCAAAAATGAAATTGTGCCATGTGAAAGTTGCATGCTTCATGAAAATGACAAAAATTATGTTGATGATCTTGAAAAAGAAAATGTATCATTGAAATCACAAGTTGATGATCTTAGATGTGCTCTAGTAAAATTTACTTCAAGCTCAAAATACTTAGACATGATTCTAGGAGCTCAAAGAGGCGTGTACAACAAAGCGGGACTAGGTTTTAAATCTCAAGATAAGGAAGTTAAATTCATGTCCCTAATTAGTAGAAACCATGCTTCAAGGGTTAAGGTTGTTCAAGCTTGGGTACCCAAGCAATTTGTTATTGATGCTACCGGACCCAAAGTGTGGGTACCAAAACATTTGGTTCATCGTGTTTAAACAGACATGCGTAAAGGGGGAGCATCCAACAACATGGTTCGTGGATAGTGGATGCTCTAAGCATATGACGGGAGACTCATCAAAATTTTCATCATTTAGACACAAAAGTAAAGGTACCGTTTCTTTTAGTAATAGTGGTGAGCTAAAAGTTATAGGAATTGGAGATATTAGAATTTTCGAGAAATTTGTAATAAAAAATGTGTTACTAGTAAAAGGCATGGCTTTTAATCTTTTGAGTGTTAGTCAACTATGTGACTCGGGGTATATAGTTGAGTTCAACTCATCTCAATGCCTAGTCAAACATAGTGAACTAAACACCAATGTTCTTATAGGCCACAGAAAAGAAAATATATATCAAGTTGAACTATTTGGTGCTACTAATGTGTTTGCTAAGTGTCTCATGTCCAAAGAAGAGGAGACGTGGCTTTGGCACCGGAGACTCGCTCACACCAACATGAAGAATATCAAAAATCTTTCAAAGAAGGAGTTGGTGCACGGATTGCCAAAGTTGAAGTTTCAAAAAGACAAAATATGTGATGCATGTCAAATGAGTAAGCAAACCAAAGCTACTCATAAAGGTAAAAATGTTGTAAGTACTTCAAATGCTTTAGAGCTCATTCACATGGATTTATTTGATAGTAGTAAATATATTTCTTTAAATGGTAGTAGATATTGCTTTGTGATTGTGGATGATTACACTAGATATACATGGGTGTTTTTCCTGAAACACAAGGATCAAACTCTAGATACCTTGATTGCTTTTTGTAATAGAGTAGAAAATGAAAAGGCTCATAAGATAAACAAAATAAGAAGTGATCATGGAGGTGAGTTTGAAAATGATAGATTCACAAATTTTTGTATGGAAAAAGGCTACAAACATGAGTTCTCAACCCCTAGAACACCTCAACAAAATGGAGTTGTTGAGAGGAAAAATAGGGTGTTACAAGAGGCCGCTAGGAGCATGTTAAATGAATATTCACTACACAGTTTCCTATGGGCCGAAGTAATTAATACGGCTTGTTATGTCCAGAATCGAACTTTAATACATAGGTTTCTAGGAAAAACACCTCATGAATTATGGTTTGGTAAACAACCTACAATTAAGCATCTTAGAGTATTTGGGTGTAAAGTCTATATTCTAAACACCAAGGATCACTTGGGAAAGTTTTCTGCTAAGGCGGATGAGGGGATTCTTGTAGGTTACTCAAGTCATAGCAAGGCATACCGAATTTACAACAAGAGATCAAAACTAGTTGAAGAATCACTAAATGTTGTATTTGAAGAAAATCCCTCTTTAAACTCTATAAGAACAAACGATGAAGAATTACAATTTGAGTTAGAGAAACTAACACTAAATGAGGTAAATCATCAAGGAGAAGAAAATCAAGAAAGTGATGGTGAGAAAAATGAACCTTTGCCTCTTGAACCCGAAATTATAACAAATCAAGACTCAAGACCTACTAGGACTCATGTAAATCATCCCTTAGATCAAGTAGTAGGAGACATTACTCAAGGAGTGAGAACTCGATCTTTCTTTAGAAATGAAGGAAGTCGAGTTGCCTTAATATCTCAAATAGAACCAAAAACCATTGATGATGCCTTGTTTGATCCGGATTGGATTTTAGCAATGCAAGATGAATTATCTCAATTTGAGAGAAGTCAAGTTTGGGATTTAGTTCCTAGGCCTGCCAACAAATCAATTATGGATACAAAATGGGTCTTTAGGAACAAACTTGATGATAAAGGGATAGTGGTGAGAAACAAAGCTAGATTGGTCGCTAGGGGTTTCAATCAAGTAGAAGGGTCGGACTATGATGAAACTTATGCACCCGTAGCAAGATTGGAGTCAATTAGAATGATGTTGGCCTTTGCCGCCCACAAGGGGTTCAAATTGTACCAAATGGATGTAAAATCAGCATTTTTAAATGGTGTCATAAAAGAAAAAGTCTATGTTGAGCAACCCACCGGGATTTGAAAATTTGGAGTGTCCAAACCATGTATATAAGCTTAAAAAGGCCTTATATGGGCTAAAACAAGCTCCCCGGGCTTGGTATGAACGGTTGTCAACCTTTCTAGTATCGAAAGGGTTTTATAGAGGAAAAATTGATCCCACTTTATTCTTGAAAAATAGTGGTAATGATATATTTGTGGCCCAAGTATATGTAGATGACATTATTTGTGGTTCCACAAATAAAGATTTTCTAAATGAATTCATTAATCACATGGAGAGTGAATTTGAAATGAGTTTGGTTGGTGAGTTGACATTTTTCCTAGGATTACAAATTAAACAAACAAAAGAAGGCATTTACATTCATCAATCCAAATATGTCAAAGAGTTATTTAAGAAATTTGGGATGGAAAATGCAAAGGAAATATCTACCCCCATGGCCACAAATACTAAGTTGGATAAAGACATTGAAGGGAAAGAAGTTGACTCCAAGGTGTATCGTAGTGCTATAGGAAGTCTTCTCTATCTCACAGCTAGTAGACCGGATATACTTTTCGCCGTAGGTATATGTGCTAGGTATCAATCTTGTGCCAAGGAGTCACATTTGAGTGCCGTTAAGCGAATTCTTCGTTATCTCAAGGGGACTCAAAATGTTGGTCTTTGGTATCCTAGAACCGAAACATTTGACCTAGTGGACTATACCGATTCCGATTATGCCGGATGCAAATTGGATCGCAAAAGTACTAGTGGTAGTTGTCAATTTCTAGGATCTTCTCTAGTAAGTTGGTCAAGTAGAAAATAACATTGTGTAGCTCTCTCCACAACCTAAGCGGAATATATTGCCATGGGAGAGTGTGTATCACAATTATTGTGGATGACTCATACTCTAGAAGACTATCAACTTACCTATAACAATGTTCAAGTTCTTTGTGATAATGTGAGTACAATCAACTTAACCAAAAATCTCGTTCATCATTCAAGAACGAAACACATAGAGGTTAAACATCATTTTATTCGTGATCATGTAACTCGAGGTGATATCATTTTAAATTATGTTGGATCAAAATCAAATTTAGCCGATATCTTCACCAAACCTCTTCCTGAAGTTGAATTTAGTTTTCTTATAAGAGAATTGGGAATGTGTTGTATTGATTAAATCAAATCCTCCATGGTCACTTTATAGGTAAAGCTTTTAGGTTCTTCACCTTAACTTTTGCCTCTCACAAACACATAGGGTTGGCCTCTTTGGGTGATTTAGATGGGGGTGAGAGGTTAGGAACATTTATTTTGGTCATAATGCTTGTTATGATGCATTAAGTTGGTCAAGAAAAATGATTTTCATATGAAACATTCATTTGTCCAATCATAGGGAAAGCAAGTGTACAACTCATGTGCACGTTGCCCTACGATTATGATTGAAAATTTTAAATTTACCATATAAAAACTCACTTCTGAAACATTGGTTGAAGTGTGTTATTGGGTGGAGATTATTGTGAAACAGGTAGATACAACCTTCCTCATATCTTTGAAGTTTTCAATAATTTTCGGTTTTGTGTAAGTTTTCACTAAGACGAGTTTATTTTTATTAAACTTTATTTTTCATTGATAATATAGGACATATATAGTGTCTATGTAAAATTTCGTGATTTTTGGAGTAATGTACAATTTTCTGTTTTTGTTCGAATCTGGGTTTTGAATGGTCTTCAGAAGTGCAGAAATATCAGGCTTCTCAATCGATTGGTCAATCGATTGGGAGACTCGCACTCGGTCATAGAAGGCATATGAATCGATCCATGGATCAATTCAGAGCACCTCGATCGATCAATGGATCGATTGAGACGCCATTTCGGTTTTCCACAGAAGGCATCTGAATCGATCAATGGATCGATTCAGAATACCTCGATCGATCAATGGATCGATTGAGATGCCCTTTTGGTTTTCCACAGAAGCGTCTGAATCGATCTATGGATCGATTCAGCCATTTTGTTTCGATTTTCACAGAATCATTGTGAATCGATCGACCGATCGATTCACTTACTCTCAATCGATCGGTCGATCGATCGAGACCTTAAAACCCGTCTTAAACCCTTAGATCCGAATCGATCCCCTCATTCTATTTCTTCCTTTTTCTCTCTCTCGACGCGGTCTTGCCCTAGGTGACTTCCCAGGCGACGTTTTTCGTCTGTCTCGATCGTCACTCCGGCGTGCTTCTCCGGCGAAGGGGAGCTACTCCACTTCTCTTCCAGTTCTCTCTCGATGCACTGGGCAGCTCCTTTCCTCGTCTCCGCGTCCTCACACAAAATGCGGACTCCAAACCCTAACCCTAGGTAAAATTCTTTGCTCCACTCCTTGTTGTTCTTTTTGCTCCTATTTTTGACCTAATCTATATGTTTCTTGTGTGTCTTTGTGCATTGCATTATCCCTCGTGCATTACACTACTTGCATTACCCTTGAATCCTTGCTTATCCTTCCCGTTCACTGTCAAACCGTGTGCATCTCTTGTATTTGTTTTCTATTTCACAGAAAGAAACAAAAAGTTCATGAATCGGGCGAAGGATCGTCTGTACCTTCTGTTGGAGTGTATACTAAAAGCCTAGCTTTTGGTATAAACATTTATCTAGAAATAAGAATCACATTGGTCAAATGTCTACATTTATGATAAATGTAGTTGTTCAATTAATTTATATTGTAGATGACATGGTGTGTGGTGTCACACACAGAAGATCATGTTATCAGTACCTTATAAATTATAAACAGTAGCTCACGACCATGATGGAAAGGAACAAACCATTGGAAGGTCGTAGTGTAATTAGGTATTAGTTTATCTTGACTATATAATTACACTAGTACACTCAGAGTGTATTGAGTAGGACCATTTGAGGTCGTTTCTTTTATACTGACTTTATAAAGAAACAAAGACCTCGGTTATTATGGAAATGTGTGCTCTTAATCCTAATGTAATAACAAGCACATATATTTGATATTTATTTCTTTAATTTATCAATGGGTGAGATTTAGTTCGTTGAATCAATATACCCGATAAGTTGGGAAATGGTATCACTTATAGTGTGTGTTGTTGATTATAGAAGGAAACTGTGTCCTAGAGATACTAGGTTGATAATGTCCTCAAGAGGAGCTCATAAAGATTGTCATGTTAAACCCTGCAGGTGGACTTAGTCCGACATGATAATAAGGCTGAGTGGTACTACTCTTGGACTTAGATATTAATTAAATGAGTTGTCAGTAACTCACTTAATTAGTGGACATTCGATATCTTAAACACAGGGAGACTAACACACTCATAATAAGAAGGAGCCCAAAAATGTAATTTGGGATTGGTGCGGTAGTTCAATGATAGTTCTCTAGTGGAATGAATTATCATTGATAAAATTAAGTTGTGTGTTAGGCGGGATGCTTAATTTTATCGGGAGACCAAAACCAATTCCTCCTCTCGGTCCCTATCGTAGCCTCTTATTTATAGAGTTCTATACCCACCTATACCCACCTTCTATACCCACCCAATAGGGGCCGGCCAAGCTAGCTTGGGATCAAGCTAGGGCCGGCCTAGGTATGAGATTGGGTGACCGGCCCTAGCTTGAACCCAAGCTAGTAGGGCCGGCCAAATAAATTTTAAAAAAAAAATTAATTTTAATTTTTATTATTATGTGGAAGATATATTTTAAAGAGAATTAAAATTAAAATATCTCTCTTGTAAAAGATCTACAAAAGATTAAAGAAAGAGATTAGATCTCTTTCCTTATTTGTAGATTGGAGAGATGTTTTATTTTTTCTTTAAAAATTATTCACATGTTGATAAAATTAAAATTATAGAAATTTCCTTTTATCAACCATGAAGAGATTTTAAAGAGAAATTTTATTTTTTAAAATTTCCGGAAACAAATTAGGAAGTTTTAATTGTTGATTAAAACTTGTCCTCTTTTGTTATCCAATGATGGCCGGCCACTTGAAATTAATTGGGGAAATTTTATTTTATTTCTCTCAATTAAATCATGTCAAGGAAATTAAGGAAAATTTATTGTAATTAAATTTCCTAATTTGCCTAGGCCAAGGAATATAAAAGAAGGGGTGAGGGTGCCTTCACAAGATACAACATCTATTATTCCTCTCCCTCTTTTGTTCCTTGGTGTGGCCGGCCAACCTCTTCCTCTCTTCCTCTTGTGGTGGCCGAACCCTACCCTTCTATTGGAGCTCTTGTGGTGGCCGGATACTACTCGGAGAAGAAGAAGAAGAAGGAGAGAAAGCTAGCATCTCTTGGAGCTTGGTTAGTATTTTGTTTTTCTTCCTTGGTGAAGCTTCCTCTTTGTTGGCCGAACCTAGCTAGGAGGAGAAGAAGGTGATTGGTGGTTTCTCGTCTGGAAGATCGTTGCCCACACAACGTCCGAGGTTAGAAGAGGAATACGGTAGAAGATCAAGAGGTTTTTCTACAAGGTATAACTAGTAAATTTTATTTCCGCATCATGCTAGTTATTTATGGAAATAATACCAAATACAAGAGGCTTACGTTCTAGAATTTCGAATATGTTTTTCAAGTTGTGTTCTTTGTTTTCTTCTTTTCCTTGTGATTTGATTGTTCTTTTGGTTAACCTAAAGTTATTTTAGGAAATTAAATATTAGCTTTCTATTAAAGGTTTTGTCTAGTCGGTGGTGGTTGCTCCCATATCCAAGAAGGTCATGTGCCTCGCCACGTCAAGATTGGGAATCTTTTATGGAAATTAATATTTAATGGAATTAATAACTTAAGGAGACTTGGGTCGAACGTGTTAAGTTCAGGAGATCCAAGTCAAAACCTAAAAGAACGAATAGATTAAGTTTTGGATCAAACGTGTTAAGTTCCGCAGACGATCCAAAATTTAATTTAAAAGAACACATGGTAGCTAGGAAAAAGGTTCAGACATTTGTACAAAATTTTGTACAGTGGAACCTCTAGGTTTTCCAAGTAGCAACCAACAATTGGTATCAGAGCTAGGGTTTTGCCTCTGTGTATTTGGTATTAATTTAATTATGCACATGTCATATATAATTTAGGCAGGATAATAGTAGGATGTGCTAACTTTGTGGATGCAGGATCCAACTATTATGGCTTTTAGTTAATTATGTGTGTGATTGGACCTTGGACATGTCAAGGGCAATTTATATGTGTGTGCATGATTGTATTAAAATACAGCAGGAGCTGTATTTAGTTTTATTAGGATTTTATTTTGATCTAGATACATGTACATTCCTTTTATGGAATATAGGATCAAAATGTAAAATTCTATTTATGTCATGGATCGAATCTTGCAAAGCGTGGAACCTTCTAAGGACCAGAGGCGCAGCGAAACTAGTAGATGCGACAGCTAGACCCGGTGGCGGTGGCCAAATATGGCAGCAGCTTGGGATGACAACACACGGAGGACAACTAGAGATAAAAGCCATAATAGTTGAAAATTAGATTTTCTATTTATTGCTTTTATATTGTCTTTGTGTGCATGTTAGTATACATGACTAGTAGGCTAGCATAGTTAAAATTCCTCGTTTATAAATAACTAAGTGGGAGAGGGATTTTAAATAAATCCCATGGTCTCCATTACTGGTTTGTAAGTGATGCAAACAAGCTTGCGCGTTGGCTCGAGTGCCTTCCTCCATAACGGATGAGCTTGTTTGTGGATCACTAGAACAGACTTCCATTTTGGATGACTATAGGAAGTTAATTAAGGCGTGTGATCTTCCCAACGGAAGGGCATAATCTTATTAATGGACTTAGTGTCAAGTAATGGTATACACTTAGACACATCTAATAGTATCCTCCCCAGAGTCACTGCTATTATTTGTGTGACCAAATGAAACCAACTATTAATTTGTCATAAAACTAGGTTGACAAGATAATAAAATTAAAGGGTTAAAACCCCTCTTACAAATGATTGATTTTGTATACATCCACACTAACGTGGCATACAAAATTAACGGTGTTTGAGATAATTTTATTTGTCATAAAGATACGTTGACAAGATAGTTAATGGGTAAAACCCTCCTTTTACAAATGTTGAATTTGTATACGTCCACACTAACGTGGCATGCAAAATTCACGGTGTTTGAGGTGTTGGTGAATTTAAATAATATTGTTTGAGGAATCAATATTTTATTTTAAATTCAAAGAGTTTTGACCAAATATTTGATCAAAGACAGATCAACTATTAATTTTATTCGTCATAAAGTAAAGTTGACGAGATAATAAAATTAATGAATAAAATCTCCTCTTCGATTTTGTATACACAAAATTCATGGAGATTTTAAGGAGTTGATCTTGACCAAATATTTTTGTGATTCTTAGGATGTTTGTCAATCCCTAGTAGTCATACTATAGAAAAAAAACTTATTAGTCCCAATTGTAATGATTGGAAATAGGACTTGGACATTAAGGTAGACTGTCTTCTTAGAACTAAGAACAATTTAGATGTATTTAATTCATTAGTTGAAACATGTCCAGTGGTATTATCTACTAGAACCTGGAGTGTAGATACAAGATGCCATTAATCATGTCTGCAATTCATTGCAGGGTTCCAGGAAACCCGACAACTAAATGAAAGGTAAATCACCGTCCACATGGGCACTACTGTAAAAGTGGTAGCTGTTGCAGTGGGAGATGTTTATCCTTTGATAAGAATAAAATATGGATTTTAAGTAATTGTCTTTACGTACCAAGTTTAGAAAGAACCTGATTTCAGTTTCTAAACTATTATAGATATTGTGTCTATTTTGATAACAAAGTTGTTATCAAGAAAAATAGGAAAGTTATCTATTCTGGTATGATGGTTGACAATTTATAATCCAATAACTCCCACGATGCAACAAATGGAAATTAGTAACACATCTTCTAATTTTAAGAGAAAGCAACCTTCGGAAATGAACCAATTATATCTTTAGCATCTAAAGCTAGGTTATACTTGAGTAGGATTCATTGGTAGCTGATGAACTTTTGGGTTCATTGGTAGTGGAAATCTTTCCAACTGCGAGTCTTACTTGGAAGGAAAAATAACCAAGAAGCTTTTAAGTCCAAGGGGTATAGAGTCAAAGATATGTTGAAATCGGTTCATTCTGATTTGTGTGATCCTATGACTATCCAGACAAGAGGTAGTATTGAATATTTTGTCTAATTTATAGACAACTATTCAAGATACAAATAAATTTACTTAATGTACCGCAAGACTAAGTACTTTGATTAGTTCAAAGAGTACAAGGTTGATGTGGAGAAATAAAGTAAAAAGTCACTATGGAAGATCGTAGTGGCAAGTACCTCTTGAGAGATTTTAGGAGTCACTTATCGAAGTTGATCCCAACTAAACTGCATCTGGTACACCCCAACAGAATGGTGTAGTAGAAAGAAGGTAAAGAACTCTTATGGAATAATTAGATAGATGATGAGTTATTCAGAAAATTACCAAATTTGTTTTAAGGATAAACTCTGAAAATGAAAGTGAACATAGTGCCTTCCAAGTCATAACTCTCTACTCATATAGAATTGCTGAATAGGCGTAAGCCTATTTTGAAGCATATTCGGATTCAGGTAATCCAGCATATATGTTAAAGAGAGATAAGTTGGATAGGAGTTCACTTGTTTGTAAGTTATCCTAGATAAACAAAAGTAGGCTTATAGTCTTAAAAATCAGAAGGTCATTGATAACATCAATGACTGATTTTTAGAAAAGGACTATATAATGAACCACGTGCTCATAAGTAAATTTGTTCTTAAGAAAATAATAAAAGACATGTCTAATCTAGTACCAACTATACGAGATGAGATACCACAAGAAAACTGCAACACGTATCACAAATGATACACAATTGCAGAAAATGCCTTGTCATAGTGGGAGGGTTGTTAAGCAACCTTAAAAGATTAATGTTTTGGGAGAGTTTTTGAACTCGATCCCTGAAGGACATGAACCTGATCTCCGGACATATGACGAAGCACTCCAAGATAAATATGAAGCATCTTGGCAAAGAGTAATGAATAATAGAATTAGAATATATGTATTCTAATAAAATCTGGAAGCTTGTAGAACCACCAAGTGGTGTAAAAGCCTTTGGGTGTAAAAGGTCTATAATAGAAAAAGAGGGATAGACAGGAAGGTAGAAACCTTCAAAGCAAGGCTTGATGAAAAAGGAAACCTTTTTCACTGGTAGCCATGCTTAAGTCTATCCGGATTCTTTTATCTATTTGGCAAGTGGATGTCAAGACAGCATTCCTTAATGGAAGTCTTGAAGAAAGCATCCATATAAAGCAACCAGAAGGGTTCATTGCAAAGTGCTAAGAGCATCTTAAGTGCTAAGAGCATCTTGTGTGCAAGCTCAATCAGTCTATGGACTGATACAAAGCTTCAAGGTCTTGGAACATCCAGTTTATCAAAGTAATCCACACCTATGGATTTATTGAGTAAACGGATAAAGTTTTGTGTACACAAAAGATGTGATGGAAACGTGGTGGTATTTCTTGTACTATACGTAGATAACATTTTTGGTAGTTGGAAACAATATCAAAATGTTGTCAGAAGTAGGGGTATGGTTGTCCAAATAATTCGATATAAAGGACTTGGGAGAATGTATATATTTTTTTAAGATCAAAGTAATAAGGGATCACAAGAAAAAATATATTTATTCCAAGCTTGATACATCGGAAAAATCCTTGCTCGTTTTAAGCATGCAAAACTCCTCAAAAGGTTTCTTACCTTTTAAGCATGGAGTGTCTTTATCTAAAGAGATGTCTCCGATGACATTAAAGAGATTGAGGACATGTAGGCAGTTCTTTATGCTTCGGCAGTTAGACAACCTAATGTATGCTATGCACGAGATCAGAAATCTGTTTTGCCAAAAGCATAGTTAGCAGATATCAAAGTAACCCTAGACAAGGACATTGGACTGCAGTAAAGCATATATTAAAGTACCTTAGAGGCACTAAAGATTATATGCTAGCTTACAAGGCAGTTAATTTGGTTCTTATTGGTTGTATGGATTTTGACCTCCAATCAGATAGGGACAATAATAAGTCAACCTCGGGGTTTTGTGTTTACTTTAGGAGGTAAAGTCATAACTATGAAAGAGTGATAAACATAGGTGTTTTTCTGGACTCCACCATAGAAGCTTAGTATATGGCAAGCCTCTGAGGTAGCCATTAAAAGCTGTATGACTCAATAACCTCAAGATAGACTTAGATATGATTTCTGGTTTGTCCAAAGATTATTACAATTTATTGTAATAATGTTGGTGCAGTAGCAAACTCGAAGAAACCATAAGTCTATAAGGCAAGTAAACACAATAGAGCGCAAGTACCACCCAATACGAGAAATCGTATAAACGAGGAGAAGTTGTTGCTGCCTAGATTGCATCAGGTGATGACCTATTGATCTTTCCACTGAGGTCCTTAAGGCAAGAGCTTTTGATGGGCATATTGAAGGATTAGGAATCAGATGTATGGTAGCAGATATAGCAGCTTAGTCTTTTAGTATAAGTGGGAGATTGTTGGAGTGTATACTAAAAGCCTAGCTTTTGGTATAAACATTTATCTAGAAATAAGAATCACATTGGTCAAATGTCTACATTTATGATAAATGTAGTTGTTCAATTAATTTATATTGTAGATGACATGGTGTGTGGTGTCACACACAGAAGATCATGTTATCAGTACCTTATAAATTATAAACAGTAGCTCACGACCATGATGGAAAGGAACAAACCATTGGAAGGTCGTAGTGTAATTAGGTATTAGTTTATCTTGACTATATAATTACACTAGTACACTCAGAGTGTATTGAGTAGGACCATTTGAGGTCGTTTCTTTTATACTGACTTTATAAAGAAACAAAGACCTCGGTTATTATGGAAATGTGTGCTCTTAATCCTAATGTAATAACAAGCACATATATTTGATATTTATTTCTTTAATTTATCAATGGGTGAGATTTAGTTCGTTGAATCAATATACCCGATAAGTTGGGAAATGGTATCACTTATAGTGTGTGTTGTTAATTATAGAAGGAAACTGTGTCCTAGAGATACTAGGTTGATAATGTCCTCAAGAGGAGCTCATAAAGATTGTCATGTTAAACCCTGCAGGTGGACTTAGTCCGACATGATAATAAGGTTGAGTGGTACTACTCTTGGACTTAGATATTAATTAAATGAGTTGTCAGTAACTCACTTAATTAGTGGACATTCGATATCTTAAACACAGGGAGACTAACACACTCATAATAAGAAGGAGCCCAAAAATGTAATTTGGGATTGGTGCGGTAGTTCAATGATAGTTCTCTAGTGGAATGAATTATCATTGATAAAATTAAGTTGTGTGTTCGGGGCGAACACGGGATGCTTAATTTTATCGGGAGACCAAAACCAATTCCTCCTCTCGGTCCCTATCGTAGCCTCTTATTTATAGAGTTCTATACCCACCTATACCCACCTTCTATACCCACCCAATAGGAGCCGGCCAAGCTAGCTTGGGATCAAGCTAGGGCCGGCCTAGGTATGAGATTGGGTGGCCGGCCCTAGCTTGAACCCAAGCTAGTAGGGCCGGCCAAATAAATTTAAAAAATAAATTTAATTTTAATTTTTATTATTATGTGGAAGATATATTTTAAAGAGAATTAAAATTAAAATATCTCTCTTGTAAAAGATCTACAAAAGATTAAAGAAAAAGATTAGATCTCTTTCCTTATTTGTAGATTGGAGAGATGTTTTATTTTTTCTTTAAAAATTATTCACATGTTGATAAAATTAAAATTATAGAAATTTCCTTTTATCAACCATGAAGAGATTTTAAAGCGAAATTTTATTTTTTAAAATTTCCGGAAACAAATTAGGAAGTTTTAATTATTGATTAAAACTTGTCCTCTTTTGTTATCCAATGATGGCCGGCCACTTGAAATTAATTGGGGAAATTTTATTTTATTTCTCTCAATTAAATCATGTCAAGGAAATTAAGGAAAATTTATTGTAATTAAATTTCCTAATTTGCCTAGGCCAAGGAATATAAAAGAAGGGGTGAGGGTGCCTTCACAAGATACAACATCTATTATTCCTCTCCCTCTTTTGTTCCTTGGTGTGGCCGGCCAACCTCTTCCTCTCTTCCTCTTGTGGTGGCCGAACCCTACCCTTCTATTGGAGCTCTTGTGGTGGCCGGATACTACTCGGAGAAGAAGAAGAAGAAGGAGAGAAAGCTAGCATCTCTTGGAGCTTGGTTAGTATTTTGTTTTTCTTCCTTGGTGAAGCTTCCTCTTTGTTGGCCGAACCTAGCTAGGAGGAGAAGAAGGTGATTGGTGGTTTCTCGTCTCGGAAGATCGTTGCCCACACAACGTCCGAGGTTAGAAGAGGAATACGTAGAAGATCAAGAGGTTTTCTACAAGGTATAACTAGTAAATTTTATTTCCGCATCATGCTAGTTATTTATGGAAATAATACCAAATACAAGAGGCTTACGTTCTAGAATTTCGAATATGTTTTTCGAAGTTGTGTTCTTTGTTTCTTTCTTTTCCTTGTGATTTGATTGTTCTTTTGGTTAACCTAAAGTTATTTTAGGAAATTAAATATTAGCTTTCTATTAAAGGTTTTGTCTAGTCGGTGGTGGTTGCTCCCATATCCAAGAAGGCCATGTGCCTCGCCACGTCCAATCTGGGAACCTTTATGGAAATTAATATTTAATGGAATTAATAACTTAAGGAGACTTGGGTCGAACGTGTTAAGTTCCGCAGAGATCCAAGTCAAAACCTAAAGAACAAATAGATTAAGTTTTGGATCAAACGTGTTAAGTTCGCAGCGATCCAAAATTTAATTTAAAAGAACACATGGTAGCTAGGAAAGGTTCGACCTTTGTACAAAATTTTTGCAGTGGAACCTATAGGTTTTCCGAGTAGCAACCAACAATTGGTATCAGAGCTAGGGTTTTGCCTCTGTGTATTTGGTATTTAGTTTAATTATGCACATGTCATACATAATTTAGGCAGGATAATAGTAGGATGTGCTAACTTTGTGGATGTAGGATCCAACTATTATGGCTTTTAGTTAATTATGTGTGTGATTGGACCCTTGGACATGTCAAGGGCAATTTATATGTGTGTGCATGATTGTATTAAAATACAGCAGGAGCTGTATTTAGTTTTATTAGGATTTTATTTTTGATCTAGATACATGTACATTCCTTTTATGGAATATAGGATCAAAAATGTAAAATTCTATTTATGTCGCGGATCGAATCTTGCAAAGCGTGGAACCTTCTAAGGACCAGAGGCGCAGCGGAACTAGTAGCAAGATGGATGCGACAGCTAGACCCAGTGGCGGTGGCCAAATATGGCAGCAGCTTGGGATGACAACACACGGAGGACAACTAGAAATAAAAGCCATAATAGTTGAAAATTAGATTTTCTATTTATTGCTTTTATATTGTGCTGTGTGTGCATGTTAGTATACATGACTAGTAGGCTAGCATAGTTAAAATTCCTCGTTTATAAATAACTAAGTGGGAGAGGGATTTTTAAATAAATCTCATGGTCTCCATTACTGGTTTGTAAGTGATGCAAACAAGATTGCGCGTTGGCTCTGAGTGCCTTCCTCCATAACGGATGAGCTTGTTTGTGGATCACTAGAACAGACTTCCATTTTTGGATGACTATAGGAAGTTAATTAAGAGCGAAGAAACGGCTATAGAAAGCTAATATTTAATTCCATTTTTGGGTGTCCTCCAGTCGCTCGGAAATGTGAGGTCCTCCATCCGGTCGACGTGCGCCACCAAAGATACTTGTTCAATTGGCTACTGGATGGCGATCGGCGTTATTGAACTTGCGAGTTTGGCTAACTCATCGGCCGCTTGGTTTTTCGCCCGGGGTATCTTTTGGATAATGACCTCTCTAAAGTCAGCCCTGAGCTTTTCGAAGGCTTCCGCATAGAGTTTGAGCCGCGCGTTATTAATTTCAAAGGTGCCAGAGAGCTGCTGAGCGGCCAGCTGAGAATCCGAGTGAAGCGTCACCCGACCGGCCCCAACATGCCGAGCTGCCTGCAAGCCGGCTATGAGGGCTTCATACTCAGCTTCATTGTTTGTAGCTCTATAATCTACCCGAACGGATAGGTGCATCCTTTCTTCGTGGGGAGAGAGCAGCAGTACTCCTATCCCGCTCCCGAGCCTGGTGGACGATCCATCCACAAATATCTTCCACATAGCTTCAGGCTCGGGCTTTTGTACTTCGGTGATAAAATCTGCTAAGAGTTGAGCCTTTATAGCCGAACGGGGTTGGTACTAGATGTCAAATTCGTTCAACTCTGTTGTCCATTTGATGAGCCGTCCGGACGCTTCTGGGTTCAATAGCACTCTTCCCAATGGGCTATTCGTCCAGACGATGATGGTATGAGCCAAGAAATAGGGACGCAGGCGCCGAGCGGCAAGGACCAAAGCGAAAGCCAGCTTCTCGAGCCCGGTGTAGCGAGATTCAGCATCTTTTAAAATATGGCTCAGAAAATATACAGGCTCTTCTCCGCTCGCCCTCACTAGTGCCGAGCCGACTGCTTGCTCAGTTGAAGATAAATAAATACAAAGTGGCTCACCCATAGTTGGCTTGGCTAACACAGGTAGAGAGTTCAAGTATGCCTTCAGATCTTCGAACGCCCGATCGCATTCTTCGTCCCAGTGAAACTTAGTGGATTTGCGCAAGATTTTGAAAAAAGGCAGGCTCCGGTCGGCGGTCTTGGAGATGAACCTAGACAGAGAAGTTATCCGACCAGTCAAACGCTGCACTTTCCTCAGATTTCTTGGGGGCGGCATATCTTGTAATGCTTTCACTTTGCTGGGATTTGCCTCGATGCCCTGCTCAGTCACTATGTATCCCAAGAAACGCCCGCCTTTTGCTCCGAACAGGCACTTCTGAGGGTTTTGCTTGACTCCGTATTTCCGTAGCGTTCGGAAAGTTTCTTCCATGTCTTCGAAGAGATCGGCCGCTCGGACGGACTTGATGAGAATATCGTCCACGTATACTTCCAGATTTCGCCCGATCTGCTCCTTGAACACTTTGTTCATCAAGCACTGATAAGTGGCTCCCGCGTTCTTCAGTCCGAACGGCATCACATTATAGCAATAGGTGTCGTCGGCTGTAACGAAGCTGACTTTTTCTTGATCTTCTCGGACGAGCGGCACTTGATGATAGCCTTGATAAGCGTCGAGCATGCATATCAACTCGCAGCCGACCGTGGAGTCCACCAGTTGATCGATCCGGGGCAGAGGGTAAAAATCTTTTGGGCACGCCTTGTTAAGATCCCAGAAATCGATGCACACTCTCCATTTGTTGCCCGGCTTGGAGACTAGTACCACGTTCGCCAACCAGCTGGGGAACTGGACCTCGCGTATGTGGTCGGCCTCCAGGAGTTTCTCGACTTCCGTTCGGATGATGGCATTTTGTTCGGCGCTGAAGTCCCTCTTTCTCTGCTTCACAGGATGAGCGTCCGGTCGGACGTGGAGCTCATGCTGCGCTATGCTCGGTGAAATTCCGGGCAGCTCATGTGTTGACCAGACGAAGACATCACGGTTTCTCTGTAGGCACTTGATCACTTCCTCTTTCTGGCTCACCTCCAGATCGGCCACAATGAACGTTGTGGCCTCCGATCGGGTCGGGTGAATCTGCACTTCCTCTTTTTCTTCATAAACTAAAGAGGGAGGTTTTTCAGTTATAGCGTTCACCTCGATCCGGGGCGTCTTCCGAGCGGAATTGGCTTCTGCTCGGACCATCTCGACGTAGCATCGCCAAGCTGCTAGTTGATCTCCTCGTACTTCTCCTACTTTGTCCTCGACCGGGAACTTGATTTTCTGGTGGAAGGTGGAGACAGCCGCTCGGAATTCACTGAGAGCGGGTCGTCCCAAGATGACGTTGTATGCCGAGGGAGAGTCCACCACGATGAAGTTTGTAGTCAGCGTCCTTCTGAGCGGCTCCTCTCCCAGTGAAATAGCCAATCAGATTTGTCCGACCGGCAGGACTTCATTGCCCGTAAACCCATAAAGGGGGGTTGTCATGGGCAGCAGCTCGGCTCGATCAATTTGTAGTTGATCGAAGGCCTTCTTGAATATGATATTAACCGAGCTTCCTGTGTCAATAAAAACGTGGTGAATAGTGTAGTTGACTATTACCGCTTTGATGAGGAGAGCATCGTCATGCGGCACTTCGACTCCTTCCAAGTCCTTGGGCCCGAAGCTGATTTCGGGTCCGCTCGCCCGTTCCTGGCTGCAGCCGACAGCATGGATCTGGAGCTGCCGGACGCTCGCCTTTCTTGCTCGGTTAGAATCGCCTCCGGTCGGCCCGCCTGCTATAATGTTGATTTCGCCTAGGGAAGTGTTACTTCTATTCTCTTCTTCCCAAGCAGACGGTCGGGGCCGCTCCCTAGAAATCCGGGGATTCTCATGCCTCGGAGTGTGATGTCGCTCGGGAGTCTGCTGTTGTCGCCTGTCGGCTACCGTCCGATCGGCTTCACGAGGCCTCTGTCGCCTGTCGGATGATGGCGATCGGCGGTGACCACTCCGGGGCACGGGATGAGCGATCAAGGGAAGACTCCGGCAATCCCTTGTGTTGTGTGTGTCCGTCCGGTGGAATGAGCAAAACATAGGGGTCCATACCTTTTTCTTCGATCTGGGCCGCTCTGCAGCCACTTCTTGTACATGGGACCTAGCCTGGGGGGAGCGGATCGCTTCGGCCCTTGGTCCTCTTGGCGGCTGATGAGCGGTGTGCGGCTTCCGCTCGGCAGGGGGAGCTCGCTCGGTTGGAGTTTCCTTTCTTCGGGCCTCTTGGGCTTCCTCCACGTTGATGTACTCGTTGGCTCGGTGTAGCATATGGTCGTAGTCTCGGGGCGGCTTCCGAATGAGCGAGCGGAAGAAATCCCCGTCCACGAGGCCTTGTGTGAAGGCATTCATCATAGTCTCCGAGGTGGCCGTAGGGATATCCATGGCCACTTTGTTGAACCGCTGGATATAGGCTCGGAGCGATTCGCGGGCTTCTTGTTTGATGGCGAACAGACTGACACTAGTCTTCTGATAGCGCCGACTGCTAGCAAAGTGGTGAAGGAAGGCCGTTCGGAAGTCCTTGAAACTTGAGATAGATCCGTCCGGCAACCTCCGAAACCACCGTTGAGCCGATCCCGAGAGGGTGGTAAGAAAAACTTGACACTTCACCCCGTCTGTGTATTGATGAAGGGTAGCGGTATTGTCGAACTTACCCAAATGATCATCCAGGTCGGTAGTTCCATTGTATTCACCGATCGCTGGGGGCACATAGTGCTTCGGCAGAGGATCTTGTAGAATAGCTTCTGAGAATTGACGGTTGATCCGTTGGGCGAGGAATCCGCTCGGAGGGCTTTGCCTTTTCTGCTATCTCGTTTTGGTACTTCATCTGAAGAAGATCCTCGATCACGATTAACTGCTGCGGCTTCAGGAGTGCGGAATAGAGCCCGATGGAATGGAACTGTGGCTTGCGGTGCTTCCGCTCGGCCACCTGATGCTGACGTTGCTTGGTGTTCAATCCGCTCGTCTTGCGACTTCTGTCTTTGTTCCACCAGCTTAGCGGCTCTTGTCTCGATCAAAGCGTCGAGCTCCTCTGTGGAGAGCATCACCGAGTGCGGTCGTCCAGCTTCGTCTATCGTTTCCGATCGGATGCAGGAGCGTTCCCACAGATGGCGCCAAATTGATCCTGTCCGAAAGCTAAATCAATGGATGTTGGGCACGTGGCGATCTCCGGTTGCTGACGCAGATCTTCGACTGATCGTGTGGAGCTCCGGCAAACCTGCAAAGATGTCGGGCCGGGAAAGTGTTCCTGGCAACGGCCCTCCGACGCTCAAGTCAGAAAGATGAACAGTAAGAAAGTGGCTCCAGGGATCCTTGATTGCATACCTTCGGTGCAGTCTAATGGTCTTTATATAGAGCCACGGGAACTTGGTGCACACAAACCAAGATGTACACGTGTCCTACACCATACCGCAGCATGGGATTGTCAGAAGAGCATGTCTACCGCCATACTGCTACAGTCTGAGCGTCTCCTTGATGGGACAGCAGAACCTTTTGTCGTACGATACTGAGTGTGGTCCGATTTTCAAACATGTCGGTTGTCAGCAACAGGGGTTACTGAGATGACGTACTCGCTATCCCATACTTTTTGACTTCCTCTTCCCGGATCGTCCATCAAGCCGCTCGGCCAGAATATTCGCCTTTGGTCCGGCGCAGGTGGTTGTCCGTCTGGGAAGGTTCAGAGTCGTCGCCTGCTCGGCTCTCATAGCCCGACGTCCTAGCCGAGCGGACAACCGCTCGGCCTTCACTCTTGATTTGCAACGCGGCCGAGCGGACTATCCACTCGGCCATATGATCCGCTCGACATGTCCCGCCCGCTCGTCGAGCCCATGGGGTTGACCCCCCTTTGACTGTTGACGTCCACGCGTCGTTGACTTTTCCCTCAGGAAGGTCCCCCGGCCTTACCACCGGATCAACTAATATAACTAAGACTTCTAAGAAGTCTAACAAAGTCACAAAGAAGGTCACAAGAGAGGTCATCCCTAAAGTTGATCTAGTAAAGGTGACTAAGGCTCCAAAAATGCCTAATAAAGTCACAAAGAAGGTTACAAGGGAAGTTATCCCTAGAAGTGACCTAGTAGAAGTGACCAAGGCTTCTAATAAGCCTAGAAAGGTCCTTAGGAAGGTATCTAGGGAAGTTATCCCTAATAACTAGCTAGAGCATCCAAGGAGCACCAATAGGTATTGGGTTCTAGGAACAAATTCTCTACGCCCTAGATGGGTTTAGAGAGTGTCAACTCTAATTGGAAGGGTAGTTAACCCAACCTTGTTAAAGTTGACACTTGAGAGCATTTTCAAGGTTATTGTTAACCTTTGAAAATGAAAATGATTATTAGTGTTACTCTTTGAAAGAGTAAAATGTGTTAAAGTTTGAGGAGTTGAATTCAATTTAAATTGACACACTTGAGAAAAGTAAAAGTAATGCCAAATTTAGAATTTGGCATTTTCTTATGGAATTAAGGGAAATGTAAACCTTAATCCAAATTGTCACTCTTGGAAAGAATAACATGTGCCAAATCTTAAAGAATTGGACTTAAATTTAAATTGGCACAAATGAAAAAAGAAATACCAAGTTGAAAATTTGGTATTCTATTGAGGGGTTAAGGGAAAATTTAAACCTTAATAAAATTAATTACTCTTTGGAAGAGTAAGTTGTGTCAAACCTTGAGGAATCACATCAAAGGTAAGTTGACACACTTGGAGAAAGGATAAGAAATGTCTGATATTAGTATGTTCTTAAGGAATTAAGAGCAAAATTAAGTCTCAATCTAAATGTTTGATCCTTAAAGAGAGTAATATGTGCCAAACAAATATTTGAGGATTGAATTCTTAATTTCAATTGGCACAAATAAAAAAAAGGGGGTAAAAGAAATGCCAAGTTGGGTTTTGGCATTCCTTCAAGAGATAAGCAATCTAGGCTTAATTTTTAAGGTTTTATCTAAGGTTTAAGGATACTTAGATAGATTATTTAGGTATATTTAATTTATGCTAAAGTATCATGATTGATTGTCTATCATATGTCATGACATCATATGTTGCATTCATTTTTATTATGAAAAACATAAAAATATCATGTCATGTCATACATACATTATGTAGCTAGCTATAGCATGTTTTTCTTTTGAAAATTACTTATTTTGATGTGTGCCATGTAACATCATGCATTATGTTAATTTCCTTGTAATTAAGGATAAAATGCATTTGTTAAGAATGGTAAATATCCCAACAAATGGGATTATACCAAATGATATCCTAGGTGGATGATCATAAGTCTCTTAATGTCTAGATAGATATGCATGATCCCTTAGTTTAGGGCAAAACCAAATATACATCTTATAAAGAATCATAAGGTGACTTGTATGTGTTTTAGCACACATTAGATACAAGTGAGATATTAGGATGGTGAACAAAACTCAAGATGTTGATTTAGTGCATCATGTTGAGTTTTAGGTTCATCAAAGCACATAGTCATGTGACTTCCAATCATTGGGAAAGCTAATGCACAAGTCATGTGCATTGAGCCCAAAGAACATGGTTGGATATTGGTTTTGAAAATGATTTTAAAATGCTTTTAGAAAACCTTGGTGAAGACTATCTTTTGATAGTGATCACCATTGAATAGTTAGACACAAACTTGAAGAAAACACTAAAGTTTTTACAAGTTTTCAAATTTGTGTCAATCTTTGAAAATAAGAAGTATTTTCATAGAAAACTATTTTTCCTTGATAAAGTATATCCTAAATAATGTCTACATAAATTTTCATGATTTTTAGAATTTTGTAGAATTTTTGGAGAGTTTCTGAATTTCACTGAAATTGAATTTCAAGAAATCAGGAGCCCAATCTATCAGCTGATCAATTGGGATGGGTTCGATCGATCAGCCGATCGATTGGGAAGCCAATTCCCACGAACAAAAGGGTAGTGAATCGATCAGCCGATGATTGACCCAGGTTGGATCGATCAGTCGATCAATTCAGAGGGAATTTCTGCGAGCAGTAGCTTGCGAAATCGATCAATGGAGTGATTTCAATCGATTGAGTCCCAACTTCAATCGATTGGGAAGTATGTTTTTGGCTAGAAAAGCATGATTTCAGCACTTCAAGTCACTTTAAGTCCCGTTAACCACTCCAAACCCCTTGGAATACATTTGTATACGTTTAGGGGGAGTTTTTCATGATGAAAACAAGTATAGATTGGTTAAGAGAAACCAAAGTGAAGTTTAGGATAAGGTTTAGTTTCAATTCTGAATTTTGAAACCTTAAAACTTCAAGTTTTGATTGTCAAGGATCATTAACCATTCCTAACCCTTTGGCATACACTTGTATCCATTTAGGGGGAGTTTTCATGATGAAAACAAGTATGGATTGGTTAAGAGAAACCAAAGTGAAGTTAGGATAAGGTTTAGTTTCATTATTGAATTTTAAACCTCAAAACTTCAAGTTTTGGTTTTTCTAACTGTTTAGGAACTCGAAGTCATTGTTAGTGCAATGATAGAAGGTTGACCATGTTTTTAGGGGGGTTACTCTTTGAAAACATAAAGATCTTTTCAAAGACCTTGGAAGAGGGTTAAACCTTCGTGATGAATTAATACTCAGGGTCGAGTATTGGGAACAATGGAAGATTGGTTATCTTCATTGCTAGGATGATAAATGTTCTCAGATAAGCATTGTGGAGTAGATTACTGTTCAAGGGGGAGCATTGAGTTAATGAAGGGGATCAGACCTTCATTGGTAAAGTGGAAAATGCTCTCGAATGAGCATGGAGAAGAAGATTACTGCTCAAGGGGGAGCACTGAATACAATGAATGAGAGTTTCATTGAGAAGTTGAGGCATGCTCTAGGATGAGCATTGTGAAGTGAAATAGAGCTCAAGGAGGAGCTTTGGCGGCAATGAAGAATATGAGATCTTCATTGTGGGGTTGTTAACAACATATGAGGTTATAAACAACAAAGAGTTAACTCTTATTGAGAAGAGTTTGTTTTCAGTTTTTAATGTATGGCAAAGGGGGAGAATGGAAGGTTAAGTTAGGCCTTCATCTCAAGTAGGAGGAGTTTGCCCTCTAGGAAAGGGAGAGAATAAAGGAAACCTTCATTCATACCTTGTCATGAAAAGGGTTAAGGCTATGGGATTTAGCCTTGTGATAAAGAAGAAGTTAAGGCTATGGGATTTAGCCTTAGTATGAAGAAGAATTAAGGCTATAGGATTTAGCCTTGCGTAAAGAAGAAGTTAAGGCTATGGGATTTAGCCTAACTTAGAGGTATTGTCAAACATCAAAAAAGAGGAGATTGTTGAGGCAATTTCTTTTGGTCAAGTTTGACAAGTTTGACTAAGCTTGAGTTGAGTCAAGTTTGAGTCGAGTCAGGATTTGAGTTTTGATGTTTAGTAATAGAAGGAGATTGACAATATAAGGAGATTGCTGGAGCAATCATTCGATTATGGAGATGGTCAAAGGGTTAACCAGATTGATAAGAATACAAGTCAAGTAGGTCAGAGATGACAGGAGACTTGATTGGGTAAGTCCTAACTGGAGGTTAGGCGTATGTAAGTCCTAACTGGAGGTTAGGCGTCTAGAAGTCCTAACTGGAGGTTAGGTAGTGGTGAAGTCATAACTGGAGTTTAGGCAGTGGTGGAAGTTCTAACTGGAGTTTAGGCAAAGGAGAAAGTCCTGGTGAGGAGCTAGGCATTTGGAAAGTCCAAGTGTGATCTTGGTAAGGGAGAAAGTCCTGGTGAGGAGCCAGGCAATTGGGAAGTCCAAGTGTGATCTTGGCACAGGTTGTAAGTCCAAGCATGTGGTCTTGGCAAGGTAAGTCCAAGTGTGATCTTGGCAAAGGAGAAAGTCCAAGCATGTGGTCTTGGCAAGATAAGTCCTAGTGTGGTGGTATAATCCGACAACTAGGATGAGGCCGAAGGAAGCTCCTGAAGGCAAGGTGTGAAGGATGGGAGATATCCAAGAGACGCAAGGCTGATGGAGAAGGCTAGTTTGAGGTTGGTCGGGTGTGGCCAAATGCTAGGCATGGAGACCCAACAAGTCACGGTTAACCAGGAGTTGGGTTGGAGATTTTAGACTTGAGTTTGAGTTAAGTTCAGGCTGGTCAATCGATCGGGCGATCGATTGAACCAAGGTCCAATCGATCAATTGATCGATTGGAGTGTACTGCGATTATAGGAATGCCCAATCGATCGGTCGATCGATTGGAATGTGAAATCGTGAACACAGAGGCTTTCCCAATCGATCGGGTGATCGATTGGGAGCTGCCAATCGATCGGTCGATCGATTGGGCAACAGAAGCTCTCGCGCGAACGCGAGAGCACAGAAAGTCTCTGAATCGATCGGGCGATCGATTCAGGCAGTCTCAATTGATCGGTCGATCGATTGGGAAGTGACTATTGCGCAGGAAATGAGCGATGGACGGCTGGGATGAAGCAGTGCTGATGTGACAATCGATTGAGGATGATTTGGATCAATTGGGAGCACAGGATATAGCCGTTGCGGAGCGTTTTCTCGGCAGAATTCTGCATTCTTCTTCCTGCGATTTCTCTGCAATTCACAGCGAGCTTCTCCGATCTTCACCGCCAGTTCTTGAAGGCTCTTAGGAGTGTTTTCTCAAGGTTCAAGAGGCAACAACAAGTACAAGTAAGCAAGAAGAGAGTGTCTTTACGTGTATTTGTATTCCTTCTTCTTGTATTTTTGTGTGTATTGTTATGTGAGTTTATATGAGGCTTCTCCACCTCCGACTGTGACTGAGAAGGAGTGATTCATAGTGGAGATAGCGTGTCGTGTGTGGATCCTTGGATTAGTCACCTCATCTTGAGGTGGATACCAAGTAAATCCTAGTTTTTAGCATTGTGAGTGTTTGTGTCTTTGTATTCCGCTGCACATTATCAAGACGAAGCAAACTGACACAAGCGCGACGAGCCGCTATTCACCCCCCTCTAGCAGCACAAAGGTCCCAACAGAATCTCTTGACTCGGATGTGCCACTCAGAATTAGGTGTAAAAGACAATGCCCCAACACCTAGGTTCCGACCGTCTAAGGGAGGGTTGAACAAACACCCATGGCTCCTACTACCACCTCTAGAGGGAAAGACCCAATGGAAGATGCTCGCCCTATCCTAGCGAGAGCATTACATTTGGAGCTGACTAAACATATTCCTGTACTGTCCACATCTGTGTGTCTGCCCCGAACAACTAACCCACCCCAGGCACTTCCTCTTCAAGGCCTGGTACACCCCCTAAACCTGCATGCCAGTTTTGCCTCTCCTTCGACTTGCCATCACAATAGGGGATGAGTTCCAACCCCCTATCTCCCTATAGGGTGGTGAGACTAAGAGGGTCACCAAATTCTTGATGCATAGTATACTCCTTTATGCGTAGTAACCCGGCTAAAAGACTTGGGAGTCTGGTGATGTGCGTAGTTCGTATACTCCTTTATGCATATTTTGATGCACAATCATGTACTTTATTCATGATTGATTTATGCATTCTTACACTCCTTATCATATTTACAGTATAATTACTCTTCTATGTTGGAGATATTCTCTTTGTGTGCATTTATGTTCACAAGAATCACTTTTGGAGCAAAAAAGATGATCATCGATGAACCGGAGAGCAAGTAAAAGATATTGGCACCGGTCGTGTGATCCTACACTGTCATGTGGCCGATCCAGAGGAGGAGCAGCACATAGTCGTATGATCCCACACAGTCATGCCACCCATCTAGAGTTGAAGAAGCACACGACCATGTGATCCCACACGACCATGCAATACATCTAGAGCCGAAGAAGAACACAGTTGTGTGCATCTCACACAACCATGTCACTTAACCTAAAGCAAAGGAGACGCTGGCCGTGTGAATCTCACATGGCAGTGACACGAGCCATGCCAGGCCCGTGCCCTAGCCTATAAAAGGGGCTTTAAACCTTTTCTGGAGAGGAGGAGGCCACCGACATTAAGAGAATTATCCTGGTATCATTCCATGCCATCCTCGGTTGTCGTTTAATGATACAAGACAGGTTCCATCATTTCATCAACTCCGGAAACAAAGTATTGGACCCAAGGATTACTCAATGTCATTGAATAAGCCTTCTTCTCCCTCTTTCTCTTCCTTGGATTTTGATCACTTTATTTCTTGATGTCTTTGAATTTTTTTCTTTCCTCTATGGAGTAGATTCATTGTTCTAGGACAAGGGAGTAGTTATGGTTGTGGTATGATGTAAAAACTCATGGTTATGTCTTTTATCTATCGACATGATATTAACTTGCTTTGTATCTATTCGTTCAAATGTGAATGAGATGTTTTGCCATGTTAGATCAAATGTTTGTGTAGAAATTTATGATCTCGTAGAAGAAGTACCTTAGATCATATACCCGAGGGGCCCTAGTGATAGGGTAACCTATTTACGGACGTCTAGGACATTCCCTTGAAAAGAGAAGACATTCCTCCATAAGGAAGTAGGAAACTACACCAAATTTCTATCTTTATCGTTACTATTATTTACTAGACATATATTCATGTGATCTATGACTGAGGTGCCCTAGTGACAGGGGTTAACTATTTCTGGATTCCATAGGAATCATCTCTATTAAATACTTAGGGATAATAAATCTAACTTCCTACAAGTGCATGTTAATTGAAGGTAGGAAATTGTAGCATTAGTAAATACCACAATGAAACCGAACTCCTAGAATATTCCCCAAACCGATATATTCAACACTTACTCTAGTTCTCTTTTCCTTCTTCTAAGTTTCTTCTTTCTTTCTAGATAGTAAATTTTCAACAACCGATAGTTTAGCTAATTCTATGTGAGCGATCGCTAGTGCTTATAACCAGTTCATGTGCTTTGATATCTTTTATTACTGACGATGTATCCATGCACTTGAGGAAACATAAAAAAAATTTTGCGTCGTTGCCGGGGACTGCGCTTATAACATTAGTGATAATCATTTGAGTTAGACTAAATTTTTATTTTCTTTATAGTTTAAATAATTCTTGTAAATTTTATTTTGAAGTTACATCTTGCATTTGCTTACTTAAATTTCTGCATTTTTATTTCTACATTTTGAATCTTCTACATTTTCTTTTTACCTTTGAGAAAATTAAAATCTTTGTTCTCTTGTTGCATTTGGATTGTTTGATACCTCATTCTTGCATACGAAGAGCTAATCTTGCAGGAAAACTACTGCCATTTGACCCAGAGATCGATAGAACTTTTTGAAGGAGAAGATTCCTGCAAAGACTCGAAGCAAAACAATAAGCATCGGAAATGGATGACAAGCCTTTGAAAGACTACGCAACACCTTATGTACGTGGGCTTCGGTCTAGCATCATCAGGCCACTAATTGAAGCTAATAACTTTGAGATAAAGCCAGCGGTAATCCACATGGTCCAGCAGAATCAATTTAGAGGAGGACCAAATGATGATCCGAACCAGCACTTGGAATCATTTTATGAGATCTGTAGCACAATGAAGGTGAATGGAGTTCCACTAGAAATAGTGAGACTACTACTGTTTGGATTTTTTTAAGAGACAGAGCCAAGCAGTGGCTTAACTCCTTACTAGCAAATAGTATAGCATCCTAGGAGTAATGTGAGCAACAATTTTTGGACAAATTTTATTCACCAAGCAAAAAAACTCACATGAGGAATTTAATAGCAAGCTTCAGACAGACAGACTCTGAATCATTATTTATAGCATGGGACAAATTCAAAAGTATGCTCAGATAGTGCCCTCATCATGGGATAGAGAAGTGGTTAGTCCTACATATATTTTATAATGGCATCAGCTATCACACGAAGGTGTCCCTCGATTCTACAGCGGGAGGGGCATTAATGAACAAGAGCTTAGATGAAGCCGAAGACATCATTGAAAATGTAGTCTTGAACCATCATCAGTGGGCATCTGAAAGATCTGGAGGCTCTTTTTCTGGGAATCAAATCAAGGCTTTAGGAAAATTTGATGTAGATGCAGTTACACTCATGTTTGTAAAGTTGGATGCCCTGACCAAAAAGTTTGAGACTATGGGAAATAGCACTACCAATGTAATTATGTGTGTGTGCGAGACTTGCGGAAGTACGGATCATGCTTAAGATACTTGCCCCCTAGGGACAATCTCTGCATAAATAAGTCAACATGAGCAATGTGATGCAATAGTCAGTTACATTCAAAGACAGAACAATCCGTACTCCAACACTTACAACACTTACAACTCTGGGTGGAGGAGTCATTCAAATTTTTCTTACCGGAATAATCAGGACCAGGTACCATCTACAAGAGCAAAGCCAAGCTACTAACCTGGGCAACAAATTTATCAACAACAACTATCATAAGGTTATCAATTATCAAGAATAGAGAAGATGCTTGAGGAAATTCTTGCTGAACAAAGGGAAATGAAGAATGAGATCAAGCAATTAAATCAAAGAATGGATAACTCTGAAAAATACCAAAAGGTGCAAGATAGCCAGATCACCTAGATAGCCCAATCTTCTTCAAGAGCACCAGGCTGAGGCGAGCAGAATCGGAGCAGAGGGCCCCGACCGAAAAAGTCAATTGTGCTGACTTTAAGGGTCCGGGTGCCCGGAACCCTTCCAAGCGCCAGAAACCTCGATCTTATCAGATTCTATCCGACTCTAGGCACCCGAAACCCTTCCAAGTGCCCGAAATAGTGCTATAAATATAGCTCTATTTTCAGTAGTTCAGACAACAACTTGTAATTCATTTCTTTCTGTTATACATTCATTTGTGAACTGTTAACGTTGTAAGAGGCTACTCCGCTCGAAGGAGATCTTCATAAAGTGCGCTTCAATTTCCTTGGATTAGCAATCTTCTGATTGCAAACCAAGTAATTCTCCTTGTGTCTATTTTTCTAATTAGTCTCTTAGTTTTTTATTACAATTCTTCTTATAAGCTATAAGTCGAGAAAGAGTTGAGTTTATTTTTGTAGGGCAATTCATCCCTCCCCTCTTGCCGGCCACCAAGGGACTAACACCAACAACTCCGGAGTTTGGGACAGGCTCGAGAGCATGCTCACTTATAACTCGGTCGGATAGCTCGGGAGTCTGGGATATGGGCGTGAGAGCATGTTTGCTTATAACCCGGCCAGATGGCTTAGAAGTCTAGGATATAGACACGAGAGCATGCTTACTTATAACCTGGTCAAATGGCTCAGGAGTCCGAGATAGACGCGAGGGCTTGCTCGATTATAACCTAGTTGGACGGCTCGAGAGTCTGTGACATATGCATGAGAGCATGAGAGCATGTTCGCTTATAACCTGGTCAGATGGCTCAGGAGTCTTGGACATAGGCACGAGAGCATGTTCGCTTATAATTCGGTCGGACGACAAAGGAGTATGGGGCATAGGCTCAAGAGTATGCTCGCTTATAACCCTGCTTGAAGGCTTGGGAGTCTATGATATAGGTGTGAGAGCATGCATACTTTTAACCCAACCGGACGACTCGGGAGTCTGGGACATAGGTGCAAGAGCATGCTCGTATATAACCCAGCCAGATAGTTCGAGAGTCTAAGAAAAAGGCTTGAGAGTACGCTCGCTTATAACCAGGTTGAACGGCTCGGGAGTCTAGAACATAGGCGCGAGAGCATGCTCACTTATAACCTGGACCGAACGCTAGGGAGTCTGGGACATAGATGTGAGAATATGTTCACTTATAACCTGATCGAGCGGCTCAGGGCATAAGAGCATGCTCGCTTATAATCCGGTCGGACAGCTCGGGAGTCTAGGATATAGGTGTGAGACCATGCTCTCTTATAACTCGACCGGATGGCTCAGGACTCTAGGATAGGCGTGAGAGTACGGTCGCTTATAACTCTGTCCAACGGCTCAAGAATCTGGGATATAGGCATAAGAGTATGCTCTCTTATAACCCGACCGAACTGCTCGAGTGTTAAGTAGGGAAAAAATAATTTTAAAAACAACAAAAAGGACAAACTCATACCTACCACGCTCATGCCCATTTGGCCCATCCCATCCCTGACTTTTCTTTTCTTCTTCTTAGGTGTGAGAATATGTTCACTTATAACCCGATCGAACAGCTTAGGGCATAAGATCATGCTCGCTTATAATCCGGTCGGACAACTCGGGAGTCTAGGATATAGGTGTGAGACCATGCTCGCTTATAACCCGATCGAACGGCTCAGGACTCTAGGATAGGTGTGAGAGTACGGTCGCTTATAACTCTGCCAAACGACTCAAGAATCTAGGATATAGGCATGAGAATATGCTCTCTTATAACTCGACCGAACTGCTCGGGTGTTAAGTTGGGAAAAAATAATTTAAAAAAAAACAAAAAGGATAAACCCATACCTACCACGCTCATGCCCATTTGGCCCACCCCATCCCTGACTTTCTTTTATTCTTCTTCTCCCATTCCTTGTCTTTTCTGCTTCTCTTCAACCATATAAAAATCAAAACAACCCCCTTTTCCTCCTCCAATACCTTTCTCCTACTCCAATGAAGAGCAGAGCAGGCAACCTTGCCACCTTTTTCTCCAGCCACCAACCCTTGCTCTTGGTAGCACTATTTGAGCTCCTCGGAGTGTGCCCGAGCTCGCCGGACCACCAGAAAAGAGGGGGCAAACAAATCCCAAGTTGATGCCCTCTTTTCTAGCCAAGCACAACAACCACTGGAGCTAGCTATGGCCATCGTCGAAGCTCATCGAGACAATCTCTGAAAAGGGAAAAGGTTTTTCCTTTCCCCTTCACTATCCCAGCAGTCTTCTTTCTTTTCAGCCTTCCCTAACTTGCATTGTTACCTTTTGTTTTCTCCAACAGTAGCCCTAGTTGCTGTCCTTTTCTTGGCAACACTGTCGGAGTTCACCTAAGTTCGCCAGAGCTCACCGGAGCTAGCTGAGACTACCAGCGACAAAGGGAAAACAACCCCAGTTGCTGCCCTCTTTTCCAGCAACCACAGTAATCTGCAAAAGGTATATTTTATACTTTATGTTAATCAATTTATGGTTAGGATGGGTAAATAATTAAATAGCAATGAGGTCTCATTTAGGAATGCCAAGTGGTACAAGATGGCGAGATCAAAAATAATAATCTATCGGCTTCGAGCCGTAGATAATGTTTAGATCTTATGTCATGATTTTTATTATCATTTCTGTATTTGAATTATTGTTGTATTGTACATGTAGATATGAGTTCAGGTGGAGCACGGTGACTTGTCGACACTAAAAGTTTTTGCTGTACATTAAGTGGGTTCATATGGGGATTAATATGAAAAGGGTTGTTTTAAAAATTAAACAAATATTCTAAATTACTCTTTCGTTTATATCTATCTTTTTTGTTGGGGATCTTGGGCTGGCTAGAATGAGAGTTGAATAGACGATCACCTCAAACGTTAACTTCCTACAATGTTAGCGCAACGGAAAAACAAAACAACAAGTAAGAAGTTAATCTAAAGACAAGAAGAACAAACCACAATGACACGCAGATTTACGTGATTCGAAGATAAAGCTCCTATTCCGCCGCTGTTCATAAGGTGGACAATCTCTATCCATCGATGGATTAGTCTCTGGAAACTCCGGCTAGCACAATCCTCCTTGTCCATGGAGAAAGCTTGCCACAAACTCCATCAAGACCTTGGATTTGCTATGAAGGCTTGGAGACTCTAATTAGGCTTTAACCTAGTCTAATTTCGTCACCAAGGCTAGCCACCCCAAACTCCGTTATATAGAACTTGGGGAAATCAGCAAGGTGATTTTACCATTGCCAGTCGAATGGTGCTAGCCAAAGGTACTCTACAGAATCCGTGATTCTGCCAACAACTCTTTACTAGTCGACTTTTATAGTGTATCAGTTGACTGGCTATAATGTACCAGTCGACTGGCTACAGTACCAATCAACTGACTACAATACCAGTTAACTAATTTTTATAGTCGTTGGGCATAAAAACATTCAATGCCCTACCCCGACTAGTCCAGTTGGCAGTCGGCTAGTCCAATTGCCAGTCGGCTAGTCCAGTTGCTAGTCGACTGGTCCAATTGCCAATCGGCTGGTAAAATACTAAATTTAGGGTTTCCCTTCCCGAGTACATTTCTTTCACACTTGGATCTTTACAACTCACTTGACTCTTCCTCACAACTTTAATCTCTTGAATTTAAGTCTCCTTCCTTTGGCTCTCATCCCTCGGATATATTCAAGTCCACGACTTGTCCCAATATCATCTTTCGTGTATGTCCCGAAGTACGCTCCTCTCGGTTTGTCCTTGCTGCCTTGTCCACGGTCCTTCAGACGCTCCATCTTTCACCGGACCTAAAGCCATCAAGATAAGTCATATATGTATCCTGCAAACCTACACAACTCAAATACATATATTAAATATAAGGGTAAACCTAACTTAAACCCTTTGCTTAAACATCAAAACTCATGGTCACATCGGACCCTCAAGATTGCTCCCAACATTTTTTTACCTCCTTGACCTTCCATACTCCATATTTATTGATATTCTATCTGTTGATACTTATAGCTTTTTTATTGATGATTTTTATCTATGAAATCTATGATAATACTTAAATGAATTAATATATTTATATAAAAAAGTTGACTTGGAATGGTCATTTAGACTAACCAATAAGACATGAACTTAGAAGGAAATAATGATGGTAAAAAGGATTAAAGTGAAATAATAAAAATGGTAAATGAAGAATACTAAAAAGTGAAAACTATGAGCCTAGCGTTATACCAGAGCTTTATATCTGAGTACTGGATTACCCACATATTATTATGGTAGAGCAATGGCTCGCAGTCTAGAGTACCTGGCTGCACACCCAAAGAATGGTGGCGTGATGTAACTCTTGGTCAGTGTTTATTATGTCTTCCATTGGTGAGGGCTGGTAGCCCGTACGTCAAATGACGTATGCGACTGATTCGGTGGTCAAGGCAGAGGACCCCATTGCGAGGGGTCAACGCCACATGGAGATCAAAGGGCCGGGGGGTCCACCGGAGAAGGGTGAGCCGACCGGCTCACCGGACTTGGGAGAAAAGGATAGACCGATTGGTCGACCGATGAGCATCCAACAGTAAAAGGTGCCCTGACAGGGGTCGCGGTTCCGACGCTCAGTTGAAACAATAGCTAAGAGCCGAGCGGAAGGCCTAAGAGAAGGTGACATACTGCTAACAGTCCTTACGTAGCACTCGCCCGGAAGTCTCCCCAGCATATCAATGCAAACGACAGGCGGGACGTGATGGGCGTGCCGCCCGGCCGGCGCAGGGGATGAGGGTCGTCCGGACGACGCTCTTCGTCCAGCCGGCCGGACGGACGTCCCGGCCTGTGGTGTATAGAGAAGGACGAACATTTCTTGACAGCTGTCACGTCCTATGGCTAGGCCATACTCCGAGTCTGACAACGAGGTGTTCTGTTGTCCCATCGAAGACGTGATTGGACTGTAGCAGTATGGCGTCAGGTAAGCTTTCTGACAGACACATACCGAGGTATGGGCTGCGGACACGTACGCGCCTCGGTGGACGTGTGGGAACTCTTTCACCGCTCTATATAAAGAGCCGCATACTTCGCCGGAGGTACGCGTGGAACTCCTTTTGAGCTACTTTTTCCACCACTTGCTTACCTGACTTGAGCATCGGAGGGTCGCCGCCGGGAACCCCTTCCTGGCCCGACTTCTGTGCAGGTTCGCCGGAGCTTCGTGCTACCAGTCGAAGATCCACGTCAATAGTCGGAGAGTGCCCCGTGCCCAGCGTCCGTTGGTTCAGCATTCGGACAGGATCAAGTTGGCGCCGTCTGTGGGAACGCTCCTGCATCCGAACGGAAACAATGGACGAGGCTGGACGACAACACACGGTGATGCTTTCGACGGAGGAACTCGACGCTCTGATCGAGATAAGGGCCGCCAAGCTTGTGGAGAAAAAACAGAAAGCCACAGCCGAGCGGCCGGAGCAGTAAGCAACGTCAGCGTCTGGAGGTCGAGCGGAAGCACCGCCGGCCACCGTTGCATTTCATCGAGCCCTATTCCGTACCCCTGAAGCCACAGCAGCTCATAGAGATCGGGGATCTTCTTCGGACGAAATGCCTAGACGAGACGATAGAAAAGGGAAAGCCCCCAGAGCGGACGCATCGCCCGAGCGGATCAATCGCCAATTTTCATAGGCTATTCTACGAGACCCTTTGCCCAAGCATTACGTACCTCCGACGATCGGCGAATACAACGGGACCACCGATCCGGATGATCATTTGGGCAAGTTTGATAACACGGCCACCCTGCATCAGTACACAGATGGGGTGAAGTGCCGGGTTTTCCTCACCACTCTCTCAGGATCAGCTCAACGGTGGTTTCGGAGGCTGCCGGACGGATCCATCACAAGCTTCAAGGACTTCCGAACGGCCTTCCTCCATCATTTTGCAAGCAGTCGGCGCTATCAAAAAACCAGCGTTAGTCTGTTCGCCATCAAACAAGAAGCCCGTGAATCGCTCCGAGCTTACATCCAGCGATTCAACAAAGTGGCCATGGATATTCCAACGGCCACCTCGGAGACCATGATGAATGCCTTCACACAAGGCCTAGTGGATGGGGATTTCTTCCGATCGCTCATCCGAAAGCCGCCCCGAGATTATGATCACATGCTACACCGGGCTAACGAATACATCAACGTGGAAGAAGCGCAAACGGCCAGGAAAAAAGAAACTCCAACCGAGCGGGCTCCTCCTGCCGAGCGGAAACAGCACGCCACTCATCAACCGCCAAGAGGACCGAGGGCCGAAGCAATCCGCTCCCCTCATGTGAGGTCCTAAGTGCAAGAAGTAGGAGCCGAATGACCCAAGCCAAAGAAGAAATGGACTCCCATGTTCTGCTCAATCCACCGCACGGACACGTATAACACCAGAGATTGTCGGAGCCTTCCTTTGATTGCTCATCCTGTGCCTCGAAGTGGCGGGCGTAGATCACCGTCGTCTGACAGGCGACAAAGGCCTCATGAAGCCGATCGGACTCGAAACGATAGGCGACAGCAACAGACGCCCGATCGGCACCGCTCTCCAAGGTAGGAAAATCGCCGAAAGTCATGAGAACGGTCTCGACCATCCGCTCGGGAAGAAGAGAATAGAAGCAATACTTCCCGAGGCGAGATCAACATTATTGCTGGCGGGCCGACCGGAGGAGACTCCAACCGAGCGAGAAAGGCGAGCGTCCGGCAGCTCCAAATCCATGCAGTCGGCTGCAACCAAGAGCGAGCGAGCGGACCCGAAATCAGTTTCGGTCCCGGGAACTTGGAAGGAGTGGAAGTACCCCACGACGACGCTCTGCTCATCAAAGCGGTAATAGCCAATTATACTATTCATCGCGTATTTTTTGACACAGGAAGCTCAGTCAACATCATATTTAAGAAGGCGTTCGATCAGCTACAAATCGATCAAGCCGAGCTGCTACCCATGACAACCCCCCTATACGGGTTTACGGGTAACGAAGTTCAGCCGGTCGGACAGATCCGGCTGGGAGAAGAGCCGCTCAGGAGGACGAGGACAGCAAACTTTGTGGTGGTTGACTCTCCCTCGTCCTACAACGTCATTTTGGGACGACCGGCGCTCAGCGAGTTCCGAGCGGCCGTCTCCACCTTTTATCAGAAGATCAAGTTCCCCGTGGAGGATAGAGTGGGTGAAGTACGGGGAGATCAACTTGCGGCTCGGCGATGCTACGTCGAGATGATTCGAGCAGAAGCCAACTCCGCTCGGAAGGCACCCCGGATCGAGGTAAACGCCATAACTGAAAAGCCACCCTCTTTAATTTATGAAGAAAAGGAGGAAGTGCAGATTCATCCAACCCGATCGGAGGCCACTACCTTTATTGCGTCTGATCTGGAGGCCAACCAGAAGAAGGAAGTGATCAAATGCCTCCAAAGAAACCATGATGTCTTCGTCTGGTCGACCCATGAGCTGCCCGGAATTTCACCAAGTGTAGCGCAGCATGAGCTCCACGTCCGGCCGGACGCTCGGCCAGTGAAGCAGAGAAAAAGAGATTTCAGCGCCGAACAGAATGTCATCATCCGGGCGGAAGTTGAGAAGCTTCTGGAGGCCGGCCATATACGAGAAGTGCAGTTCCCGAGCTGGCTGGCTAACGTAGTATTAGTCTCCAAGCCGGGCAACAAGTGGAGAGTATGCATAGATTTTCGGGATCTCAACAAAGCTTGCCCGAAAGACTTTTATCCTCTACCCCGGATAGATCAGCTGGTGGACTCTACGGCCGGCTGCGAATTAATATGTATGCTCGACGCTTACCAAGGCTATCATCAAGTGCCGCTCACCCGTGAAGATCAAGAAAAAGTCAGCTTCGTGACGGCCGACGGCACCTACTGCTATAATGTGATGCCATTCGGATTAAAGAACGCGGGAGCCACTTATCAACGCTTGATGAACAAAGTGTTCAAAGAGCAGATCGGGCGGAATCTGGAAGTTTATGTGGACGACATTCTCATCAAGTCCGTCCGAGCGGCCGATCTCTTCAAAGACATGGAGGAAACCTTCCGGACGCTACACAAATATGGAGTCAAGCTAAATCCCCAGAAGTGCCTGTTCGGAGCAAAAGGAGGGGGTTTCTTGGGGTACATAGTGACCGAGCGGGGTATCGAAGCAAATCCCATCAAGGTGAAAGCTCTACAAGACATGCCGCCTCCAAGAAATACAAGGGAAGTGCAGCGTTTGACCGGTCGGATAACTGCTCTGTCCAGATTCATCTCCAAAACCGCCGACCGGAGCCTTCCTTTTTTCAAAATCTTGCGCAAGGCCAATAAGTTTCATTGGGACGAAGAATGCGATCGGGCGTTCGAAGATTTGAAGGCATATCTGAGTTCTCTCCCGGTATTAGCCAAGCCGACTGCGGGTGAGCCCCTTTATATGTACTTGTCTTCAACCGAGCAAGCAATCAGCTCGGCACTAGTAAGGGCGAGTGGAGAAGAACCTGTGTATTTCCTTAGTCATATTTTAAAAGATGCTGAATCTCGCTACACTGGGCTCGAAAAGCTGACCTTCGCCCTGGTCCTCGCCGCTCGGCGCCTTCGCCCATACTTCCTGGCGCATACCATCATTGTCAAAACCAATAGCCCACTCGGGCGTGTATTACTGAATCCAGAAGCGTCCGAGCGGCTCATCAAATGGACGACGGAGTTAAGTGAATTTGATATCCAATACCAGCCCCGCTCGGCGATCAAAGCGCAGTCCTTGGCTAATTTTGTGACTGAGGTGCAAAGGCCGGAGCTGGAAGCTATGTGGAGAATATATGTGGATGGGTCGTCCACTCGGCTCGGAAGCGGGATTGGAATACTACTGCTCTCCCCCCCAAGAAGAGAAGATGCACCTATCCGTCCGGCTGGACTACAAAGCTACAAACAATGAGGCAGAGTATGAGGCCCTCATAGCCGGCTTGCAGGCAGCACGGCATGTGGGAGCCGGTTGGGTAACGCTTCATTCGGATTCCCAGTTGGCCGCTCAGCAGCTCTCTGGTACCTTCGAAATCAACAGTGCTCGGCTCAAGCTCTACGCTGAAGCCTTTGAAAGGCTTAAAGCCGATTTTAGAGAAGTTATTATCCAGAAGATACCCAGAGCAGAAAATCAAGCGGCCGACGAGTTAGCCAAACTCGCGAGCTCAATAACGTCGATCGCCATTCAGCAGCCAATTGAACAAGTGTTGTTGGTGGCGCACGTCGACCGCATGGAAGGCCTTATGTTTCCGAGCGACTAGAGGGCACCCATTACAGAGTTTCTGCGCTCGGGCGCCACACCGTCCGATCAGAATGAAGCCCAGCTGCTAAGGAGGAGAGCCGGTCGGTTCACACTCATCGGCGATCAGCTTTACAAGAAGGCTTTTTCACGCCCGCTGTTGAAATGCGTGAGCTCGGAGGACTCGGCTTACATCCTCCAAGAAGTACATCAAGGATCGTGCGGAGGGCATCCGGGCGGACGATCGCTGGCTAAGAAGATCCTGCTGGCCGGGTACTTCTGGCCAACCTTACAAGCAGACACCGCTCGGACTGTGTCGACGTGCCTTTCATGCCAGAAGTACCATAACTTCTACCACCGACCGGCAGAGGAAATGAAGGCATCCACAGTCTCATGTCCGTTCGATCAATGGGGGATGGATATTGTTGGTCCATTTCCAATGGCGACCGGACAGCGGAAATTTCTGCTAGTGGCGGTCGATTATTTTTCCAAGTGGGTGGAGGCCGAGCCGCTAGCCAGGATCACCGAACAGATGGTCAAAAAATTCATCTGGCAACATATCATCTGTCGGTTCGGCATCCCTCGCCGACTGGTTTTCGACAATGGGCGGCAATTCACAGGGAAGTTGCTCGAGGACTGGTGCAAAAGCTATGACATCGAGTAACACTTCACATCCGTGGCCTATCCCCAAAGCAACGGTCAAGCCAAAGTAGCCAATCGGGAAATTTTTCGTATTCTGCGCACTCGGCTCGACCATTTGGGAGGAAGTTGGGTAGATGAAGTGTCGAGTGTCCTATGGGCCATACGAACGACTCCAAAGGAAGGGACAGGCTTCACGCCGTTCCACCTGGTGTATGGCGGCGAGGCGGTCATTCCGGTTGAAGTGGGAGTTGAGTCCGCTCGGATCCAAAATTATGATGGGGACAACGCCGAGCGGAGGAACCTGGAGCTGGATTTGGTCGAAGAAGAAAGAGCCAAGGAATCCGTCCGGCTGATGGCGTACCGGCAGCGGATGAAGCAAAACTACAACCGCCGCGTAATTCCCAGATCATTCCAGGTCGGCGACCTTGTGTGGAAGAAAGTCAAGCCGGTCGACGACGTCGGCAAGCTGGAAGCTCCTTGGGCGGGCCCCTTCAAGGTTATTGAAAAGCTCCGCTCAGGCGCTTATTATTTGGAGGATGGAGATGGGCGCCAGTTGGACCGGCCGTGGAGCGTGAATCATCTCCAGCCTTATCGAGCTGGGTGAAAGGTGCACTAATGTAACTCATTTTTGCATATATTTTGATCGCCCAATGCCCCTGTAATGCAGGAAGCAAAATTAATTCAAAGGATGGCTAATGTGTTCACCAAGCGACTGTGTTCAAGTTTGCCTTTAAGGCCGTCGAGCTCCGACGTTAAATATCGAGAGACGAGCCGGCGTCTATAAACGTCCGAGTGGAAGACCGTCGAGCTCCGACGTTAAATATCGAGAGACGAGCCGGCGTCTATAAACGTCCGAGCGGAAGACCGTCGAGCTCCGACGTAAAATATCGAGAGACGAGCCGGCGTCTATAAACGTCCGAGCGGAAGACCGTCGAGCTCCGACGTTAAATATCGAGAGATGAGCCGGCGTCTATAAACGTCCGAGCGGAAGACCGTCGAGCTCCGACGTTAAATATCGAGAGACGAGCGGCGTTTATAAACATACCGATCGGACAGTAGTCAAGTTCCGACGATAAAATTCGACGGGCGACCGGAGCCTATGAGGCCGCCGGATGGATGGTTTTCTGCGTAGCCCTCGGTAGAACCCGACGTAGCAGGGTTGGGCCGAGTGGTTACTTTACCACATGTACTTGGGCACAAAAAGCTCAAGACCAAGGCGAAAAACAAAAATTGGACGCGGGAAGAATGGACAAATAACAAGAGACAGTTCATCCACGCCGATCGGCGGATTGACAAAATTTATAAAGTTTGCCCCGAACGACGCGCATACAGGAAATTACAAAATAGCCTCACAGACAGATTCTTAGTCATCAAAATTAAAATGATGGTCAGGGATGGAGCCCATCATGGTCGCCAGGTCTTCGGCAGGGACGGATAGATCGGCAGGAGCATGGCCTTTGTTCTTCATGTATTCCACCGCCACTTTGATTGCCTCCTCAAAAGTCAAGGAGAGCTTGTCGATAAACTTCTCGCCAAACTCGTCCGAGCGGACGAAGGCCTTGCGTACCTCCGTCGATCGACCGGGCTCTCCATCTTGGTAATCCTTGAGAGCGGTCTGGGAAGCATCCAGGGCAGCCTGAAGATCTTGCAAGGCTCCTTCTGCTTTGGTCCGATCGGCGGAGCGACCCTCCCGCTCGGCAGTTAGTGAGGCGTCTAGCTCCTTCACCCGTTGTTCCAGCCCCCGGTTCTCCACCTTCATCAAGTCCATATCATCAATGGCCTTGAGCTTTCGAGCGGTCACGGTCTTTACTTCTTTGTCCCGCTGCTTGACTAAGGCTTCAAGGCGGGCAACCTCGCTTGTCAATCCGGAAGTCTTACCCCGCTCAGCTTCCAGCAACCTTTTGGCCTTCTCCAGAGTGGTCGTCGATTGTCTGCTGTCCCCCGCAGCCTTGAGCTTCTTCAGTTCGTCCTCCAGTTCGGCCAACCGATCGCTAATGGAAATCTGCTCCACCCAGTTCTGCGAGCAAACGTGGATAAGTTAAAAACTTAATTCAAATACACGAACAAAGAAAAAGAGCATACCTCGGTGGCCTGTTGTAGGTTGCTATCGCCTAGCTGTCCAGGAGTCAACGCGGCTACTCGGCGCCGAGCATCCTTCCAAGCTTTTGCAAGAGGGCCCGTCAAGGTGATCTGCTGCTCAGGGACCACTGGCCGATCAGCAGCAGCCATGTATTCCTCCGAGGGGAGGCGCAGGATGATTTTAATTAAGTTTGGGCCGCTCTGCTCGCTCTGAGAAGCAGCTGCCTCACCGAACGGCCTACCGGTGGACGAAGAAGGAAGTTCGCCCAACCGCCTGATACGGCGCAGAGTTTTCGGTGGACTGTGTTGGATCGAGACGCGCTAGAGGGGGGGGTGAATAGCGCTCGTGGCTAAAATGGTTCAATTATCGGAATCGTAAAAACTATCGGAGAAGTAACGCAGCGGAAAGTAAACAGACACACAGAAAGACAAGAGAATTTACTTCGTTCGGAGCCTGTGACGACTCCTACTCGAAGGCCCGCGATCCTTGATCGCTTTCCGTGGGCAACAACTATAAGCTCGACAAGAGTACAAGTATTACAGTTAAGTATAATGAAAAAGTACAGTTATACCGACGACAATATCGTAATCTGAAGATTTCGGAGCTCCGGGTCGTCGGTGTCTCGTAGCAGCACTTCGGGATCGTCTCGTGAGCAGCTTGTAGCAGAAAGATTGCTTGGAAGTTATTGTACAGAGCTGCTGGTCGAAACCCCTTATAAAGGGTGTTCAAAGCGCCTTCTACTGTTCACCAAGGCGCCTTGAACAGCCGAGTCAGCCGAGGAGATGAGGAGCGAACTGGTCGAATCTTATCATAGACTCAAGGCGCCTTCCACTGTTCACAGGGCGCCTTCATCTGTTCAAGGCGCCTTCCACTGTTCATCAAGGCGCCTTGAACAGCTTCTCGCAGCCAACTCCAGCCTTGCATCCAAGGCGCCTCCAAGCTCCATGGAGGCGCCTTGGACACTGTTCATCCGAGGCTTTAAGTTGCTCCTTTGCACCTGCAAGATATGTTAGTCCCAAACACTACCCTGCAGCACAAAGTTAGCACATAATACAACAAATATTATAAATGAAGTATTAACAGTCTCCGGACTGTCCGAGTCTGACTTCAGGTTTCCAACCGGAAACCCTAGGTCGACCCGACGCCTACTGTTCCCTCTACGGGGAACACGTCCTCACCTACTCCACTCAGGAGATTTACCTGTTGCCAGTACGATCCTCCAGATCAACTGGACTTTTGCTCGGCACTCGACGCTTCCGGACTTTCTGCTGGACATCCGCTTCCCGGCTAGTCCAGACTTTCACCTGGTTCGCGACACCAGGACTTTTCACCTAGGGTTACCACCCCCTAGGACTTTTGCCTGAAGCCATAGACCTGCCAAGACTTTCCGCATAGGGTTACCACCCCCTAGGGTTTTTCCTCTGCCTAACCGCAGTTAGGACTTTTCCTGGGACACTCATTTAACATGTTAGATCACAACTCACCTTAACTTTGAATCCTTTGTCATTATCAAAACTTAGGTTCGATCGTTAGATGCTTCCCGCACCAACAGACTGGACGGTGGTACCTCAGAGCTGGCCCTCGGTGAGCCATGCGGTGTCGGGGTGCTCTCTAGGGAAATCGTCCCGGATAACACCGGAGCGTCAACGCCCCGCTCGGATGATGGCTCATCAGATGGAACCGATGCAGGTGCCGACTCTGGCCGTCTGCGCTTCCGAGTGAGCAGTGGAACGTCGTCGGCCGAACGACCCTCTACCTCGACTTGAGCGGAGGGTTCTATGTCGCCCGCATCCTCGTCGTGAGAGGCAGGAGCGACTAAGGCTTCGGTGACATCCTGAGTCCCCTCACCTTCTTCGCCGACCGGATCCGCTGGAGCAAGGCCCCGCTCGGCGATCTCCTTGTTCTTGGCCACCTCAATATTGGCGGCTTTCAGCTTGAGCTTTTCGGTTGCCTTAGCGCGCCACATAACTTCAGCTGCAGAAGCAAAAAATAAATCAGTTAGAACAAAATAAACGGGAAGATGAGGGAACTTACTCATGCTGCAGGGCAGATCGGCCGGAGTAGAAGACAAGCCGAATATATACATTACTCCCGGGAGGAGCAGCTTGTCGATATGATAGCGCTGGCCGACCAGCCGATCGGCTGCATGAAGGTAGGCCGCATCGCCTCTAAACTTGTCGAGCTCTGGTTGCGCGGGCATTGCCGTCTGCCATTTGACACGGAAGGTTGGCGGCTCGGGAAAACGTACATAAAAAAAATGCTCCTTCCAATGTTTGTTGGAGCTCGGCATGTTATCGAAGAGAACGAAACCTATCCTAGACTGGAAAACAAAGGTGTCCCACTCGGCTTGCTTGGGATAAAAAAAGTAGTGGAAAATCTTAGGGTCGAGGGGGATGCTGTTCAGCTTAAAGAGAATTATCACCCCGCTCAGCAGCCTAATGGAGTTGGGAACTATCTGGCCGAGCGGGATGCGGAAGTAATTGCAGACTTGCAAGATAAACTTATGGGGTGGAAAGCGTAGCCCGGCCAAAAATTGGTCTCGGAAGAAAAGAACAGTGTCGGGCGGCGGTTCATGAGGCCGATCGGCCGGGGTGGCTAATACTATGTGGTGGTCAGGAGGAATGTCGTAAGTCCTGGCCAGACGCAACACGTCCTCCTCATCGAAACGGCTCTCCATGGCCGTGTACCACAGACCAGGAGCGCCGCCGGTCGACTGTGAGGTACTAGTCATGGTATAGGACCGGGAATGAACGCGGAATGGAAGGAAAAAGAAATAAAGCCAGGAAAGAAGGCAGAATGATAAAAGCGACTAACAGGAAGAAAGGAGCGAGGAACCGAGGAGAAGAAAGGCTTACTAGTAAACAGATAGTCGCAGGGGGTTTGAGGTCGTTGGAGGTGCAAGGTCGCCGGAGAAGAAGAGAGCAGAGAGGTGTCTGGAAACGAGGAGGTCAAAATGCGGCGAAGAGCAGGGGTCGGGAGCTTTATAAGGGCGGCAGCGATCAATTTCCACCGTCCGATCCAGGTCGTCGATAACGAGGTCATCATCCAGCCATTCCTTTCAAACGGCGGCTGTCCCATCGGATGTGACGCCACCGCCATATCCTGACAAGAGAAAGGCAGCCACGTGTCAGCAAGTTACGGGTTAACGCACGTGGTTAACAGAAGCTTCGGCATAAATTCCAAGGCACGGGCAAGATATCGCCGAACGGCTGAGCATCCATTAGCCCGTCCGAGCGGACTAAGGTATCGTTCGTCACCCAATTAGATCGGCAGTCCAGTCAGTCGGACTTCGCCTCCTTCAACTAGACTTGAGGAGAAGGCAAGTGATCCGGTGGTCAAGGCAGAGGACCCCATTGCGAGGGGTCAACGCCACGTGGAGATCAAAGGGCCGGGGGGTCCACCGGAGAAGGGTGGCCGACCGGCTCACCAGACTTGGGAGAAAAGGATAGACCGATTGGCCGACCGATGAGCATCCAACAGTAAAAGGTGCCCTGACAGGGGTCGGGGTTCCGACGCTCAGTTGAAACAATAGCTAAGAGCCGAGCGGAAGGCCTAAGAGAAGGTGACATACTGCTAACAGTCCTTACGTAGCACCCGCCCGGAAGTCTCCCCAGCATATCAATGCAAACGACAGGCGGGACGTGATGGGCGTGCCGCCCGGCCGGCGCAGGGGATGAAGGCCGTCCGGACGACGCTCTTCGTCCAGCCGGCCGGACGGACGTCCCGGCCTGTGGTGTATAGAGAAGGACGAACATTTCCTGACCGCTGTCACGTCCTATGGCTAGGCCATACTCCGAGTCTGACAACGAGGTGTTATGTTGTCCCATCGAAGACGTGATTGGACTGTAGCAGTATGGCGTCAGGTAAGCTTTCTGACAGACACATACCGAGATATGGGCTGCGGACGCGTACGCGCCTCGATAGACGTGTGGGAACTCTTTCACCGCTCTATATAAAGAGCCGCATACTTCACCGGAGGTACGCGTGGAACTCCTTTTGAGCTACTTTTTCCACCACTTGCTTACCTGACTTGAGCGTCGGAGGGTCGCCGCCGGGAACCCCTTCCCGGCCCGACTTCTGTGCAGGTTCGCCGGAGCTTCGTGCTACCAGTCGAAGATCCATGTCAATAGTCGGAGAGTGCCCCGTGCCCAGCGTCCGTTGGTTCAGCATTCGGACAGGATCAGCGACAATATTATACTCTAAGGAGGCTTTTAGCTTATATATATGATATTACACTTTGATGATATTAGCTCCAGTAATTCACTTTTTAGTTGATTTATCATATTTAGACCATTGATATATATGTTGATATTACCATGGATGACTTGTATACCAGTTGATTAAATAATAAGACTAGAGAATTAATTTTAATTGATGATAATAAATGATGATAAAGTGAAGATTCTAAATCCTAATATAAAAATATTACCTGATTATAGATGATGATAACTAAAGATGATTATACATATATATTTATGTATAAATGGAGAATTTTAAGAAGAACTTAAAGTTGTAATAAGAGATTGTAATTTACTATATTTCTTTAATTTCTTAAACAACATTAAATTCATACACATCTTTCCTAATTACTCATTTAGCAATTTGGCTTACTTTCTGCATTCCTTGGCCTCTAGTTTTGTAGGCACAGGGATCTTTTTTATACTATATAGTTGGTCCCGACTTTACATAGAATTGCTCAGAGATCTTGACGTGTTGATTCCTAGTTTACTTTAATTTCGTTTCGTTGTATTTATATTTTGTTTCATGTGTCGTGTTATTTGTATAGTTTTCTTATCTATAAAAATGATTTATATATATATATATATATATTGATAAATTTCTTGATTATTTTGTTTAAATGATTTTTATGGTTTCTTGTATTATACTATCACCAAGTGGGGTACCGGGAACTATACCCCCGGGGCGTGACAATGGGAGTTTGGGGCATAGGCACGAGAGCATACATGCTTATAACTCGGTCGAATGGCTTGAGAGTTTGAGACAGGAGTGGGAGCATGCTCACTTATAACCCAGCCTAACGGCTCGGGAGTTTGGGACATAGGCAAGAGTGGATGCTTGCTTATCACTTGGCCGAATAATTCAGGAGTCTGGAACATAGGCACGAGAGCATACTCTCTTATAATGAGGTCGGACATCTTGGGAGTCTGGGACAAGCACGAGAGCATGCTCATTTAAAACCTAGCCGAAAGGCTCTAGAGTTTGGGATTAGGCGCGAGAGCATGATCGCTTATAACCCTGCCGAACAACTCAAGAGTCTGGAAGATAGGCATGAGAGCATGCTCGCTTATAACTCGACCTGATGGCTCAGGAGTTTAGGATATAGGCGCGAGATCATGCTTTCTTATAACCCGACAGGACGTCTCGGGAGCCTAGGACATAGGCGCAAAAGCATCCTTGCTTATAATCCGGCCAGACAGCTCGGAAGTCTAGGACATAGGAGCGAGAGTATGCTCGCTTATAACTTAGCCGGAAGGCTTAGGAGTCTGGGATATTTGTGTGAGAGCACGTTTGCTTATACCCGTACCAACAAAAGTATGATGTATGTTATAATTGGCTATAACAGCCTTAATGATCAAAGCCTTATCATGGGGTATTTCCACCTCTTCTAAATCCTTAGGCCCAAAACTAATCTCGGGCCCTTGTGCCTGCTCCTAGCAACAACTGACGACTTGAATTTTTAGTTGGCGGGCGTGTGACATCCTCGACCGGTTGGAATATCCGTCAATCGGGCCTCCTGCAATCATACCAATATCCTTTCGAGTGACATTATTATGATTTTCTTCTTGCTATGTCGGGTGACGCTCCTATTCGACCCTACGGAGGTATGAACCTGGTTATCTTGCTGCTGTGGTGTTTGCCAGTGTTGCTCAGTGCCTTGGTAGTCTCTTTGGGGTGGTCCATTAGGCTGCTCATAGCGATAACGATTGAGAGATGGTGAACGTTGGCAGAACCTTTGGTTAGCTACCAGACACTTCTATTGATTGTAATAGTAATAATCTTGAGTGTTGTGTGCCTTAGACCGATAGTTGGTATAAAATTTTGGAGCCCATATGGGGGGCTTAGGAAATTGTGTCTGCCTAGCCCCCACGTGTTGTACAGCGTGGGTTCCCAGCTTAGGGGCAGGCTGTGGAGGGCCCACTCAAAGTCTTTTATGAGGAAGAGGCAGAGGTGGTGCTCGGTGCTTTGGAGCTGAGACTACGATGAGTGGGGCGACTTCCTTCTTCCAAGCATATTGGGCTTCTTCTGTCACGCCCCAGAGGAGTCCCTGTCCGAAGAAATTTCGGCAGCACCTCCCCTGTACGGCGGACAATCTGAAACTTTCTACATACACAATATACATCAGCCACAGGCGGCTGGAATATACACACAACCACGCAGTTATATATATATATCGTCAGCCCACTCGGCTGGAACAAAATATAAAACACAGCAGAAAAACGATAGAAATCCAAAATACATAACTGCTAGCCGGCTAGGCTTACACAACCAACAACATAACAAAATACCACATAACAACATCAACACTCAAAAAACAAAATCGGAGTACAGAGCTAAACAAACTGATACATAAACAAACAAAACATACGTGAAACCGATAAGTCTTCTGATGTGACGTGGGGACCAGCATACAGGATACTCCAAGCGACATCATAACAACCTGGTACCTGAAAAATATAGAGTCCACGGGGGTGAGTTCAACAACTCAGCGAATACCAATAGACATGAGTAGTAAGATATATCTAACAGCAATAAACATGGAATACAGCTTCCTAATCATATATAGGGAATATGCAAAACTGAAAGGTAACTGAGGAAGCTGTACTCACCAGGAACTCCTATCCTGATCTAAGGGTCATCAAAACGATACGCAGTATGTCTCCTGTATGCATGTCAAACAAATGCATCCACCAAAATGCAGCATATAAGTGCAGCAAACACAAACTAATAAAGGCAATCAATGCATATGATGCTAATGATGCGTCCTGGTCACCCCTGACGCCAGTCAGTCCTCTCACAAACAAATGGCGAGACCGAGTGGGTAGGGCTGTGACAACCGTGCACTCTGTCGTCACTACTCCTGATGAGTGACCGAGTGGACGGGATGCTGTCGGAGTACTCCTGTCCTGTGACCCCAAATCATAAATGGGGGAGCTCAATGCTCTCATCTCCCGGTACACGATGACGGGGAGGAAATCTCTGCCGGCTACCACGCTGAGTCACCTGACCAACGGAGCCAAACAGAGTCCACCGTCTGCCGGCTGCTACACTGCTACACTAAATGCCAGTGGAGCCAAACAGAGCGGAACTGTCTGCCGGCTACCACGCTGAGTCCTCAGACCAACGGAGCCAAACAGCAGAACCGCCACACACCTGCCTGATATACCACTAAACCATGAGTGGGGGTGTGTGCAGTACATGTAACTGGCGATGGGCTCAACCATAGTGGAGCCGACAATCGCACAGCATGCAATCATGATGCATGTCACTATGCATAGCAAAAACTGATCAACATAACCATATCCATATATACAAAATGGGTACTGTAACAGCGATGGTCACATACCAAATCTAGAGTACACAGGTCAGATAAAATATCAAAACATATGTCCCGAACATAACAAATATGGTATAACCTGATCAGCATAGAAAAATCCATATATATATAATATGGGTACCACAGTATCAGTAGGTCAAATCCACGGATCTAGGGCATACAGGTCCTCTATGGTATAGCAACCTAGATCCTAAACATATCTCCTTCCATAACATATGTACCAACAATATGCACATATCAAGAATCAAGGTCTAGGTACACGAATCATATATGATATACAAATAGAGGTACACAAGCTAGTCATGGCATAAAACCTAAGTATCAGATAATCTCGATACACATGACTGAAACCAAAAGTCCAGAACCTAGTCCTAACCTCAGTAAAGCATGGTATGTCACTCTAGAAACTAAGATACTCATGGCAATAAGATACTCATGGCAACAAATCACGAGATATAAGCATGGACACATCACAGGCGACAAACCTAACATGCTATAGATATCAAACAGTGACATACCAAAGACAAACATGTTCATTGCTTGCCGTTATAAAGTACTATGCATATCCAAAGACAATATCATAAATGATAAGTCAAGAGGTACCCGCCTCCGGTATAGATCGAATCGAACCAATCCGATGTCGAGACGGCCAATCTCGAATCACAGTCCTGTAACAATATGATATACGGATTTAGCTAATTACATATAAATTAATTAGCTAAATCATATCCCCGAGAAATTAACCTAAATCCAAATCCAATTATATATGTATCAATTCATACCTAAAACAACATGTATCAAAAGCGTGCCAACTCAATCCATACACCAAATCCTTACCTTACTTCTTAGCTTAATCCTCGGCCAAAAAAAAGAATTGTTGCCGGAAAGGAGAGGCTACTGGAAGAATGTAACTGCTGCTGGAAACACCACAGCTCTTGTCGGACACCTCTTCACTACCCAGATCCAAAAAGGAAACAATATGATGCTTCAACCAATTGCTAATGCAAACTAACATATAGACCAATAGTCTAACAATTCTTCAGAAGCAAACACGGATCAATGCACTAGCACTATATGCTTAGAATGGTAGAATTTGACATAATGCACTTTGATTCCCAGTTGCCTTCCTGTTGATAGACAATATGAACAGATGAGTGTATGCAGTGACTCAATTTGGAAAAAATCTCTACCTTTTGGTCCCGATGGAGGCTTGAGACTACTCTTTTCCGATGACGACGATGCCAAGCAGTGGCTGCATCAGAAGCCAGTAAACATGCAGGAGACGGCTAGGGCACAGGGCATGGTCGGCACTGTAGAGAAGCGACGGTAAGGGTGTCAGCGTTGCTCCCTTCGGCCTCATGTGGTGGCGCCGTCCGGTGGGCTCGGAAAGGAAGAAGAGAGACCGGCTCTAGGACTGAGGAGGAGCGGCAACCGGCGGTGCTAGGGCCCAGGCGTCGGCGGCCCTAGTCAGCGTCGAAGAAGAGGAGAAGATGAAGAGGAGGGCTCGATCGTAGAGGGGAAAGATGTCGCTAGGCACGAGAAGGAAGGGGAAGAAGGAATCACCCCGGCGCTGGAGGAACCGCCACAAGCGTCGGCGGCGTCGGTTGGCCGGCGGCGGCGCTCGTAGGGCACGGATCGGTGAGGAAAAGGGCGCGGGTTTGTGGAAAGGAAAAGGCATTTTGGGAAATAAGAAAAACAAAGAAAATGCATTTATAATAAAATTTTTCCTCACTTAAACGGGTATCCTCAACAGGCTTTATTCGTACCCATAAATTCGTCCCCTCAAAACCTAGCGTACGTGCTCCGAAAATTTCTCAGAAAATTCCTAAAAATTCTGGTAAATTCCCCTATCGTTATCCGACATTTTTTTTTCCGGTATTTTACATCTTCTACATTAATGTACTTGGTCACCCAACCAAGTAGATGATTGAAGTCCCTTGGGGGCATCTTAATCAGGGAATGAAAGAACTCACTGTCTGTGAGACCTTGAGAGAAGGTGCTCACTAGAATCCCTGGGGTTGCTAAAGGAATATCCATGATCACCTAGTTGAACTTTTTTATATAGGCCCTCAGCGTCTCCTTGGGCTCCTGTTTGAGGGATAATAAACTCAACATGGTTTTGTGTTACCTGTGGTTGTTGATGAAGTGGTGAAGTAAAGCCTTGTGAAAATCTTTACAAAAGTAGTACTCGGTAAGAAGCTGGTTGAACCATCTTTGTGCCAAGCACGAGAGTATGATGAGAAACACTCGGCACTTTACGTCATCTGTATATTGGTGAAGGATGACTGCGTTTTTGAACTTAAAGAGGTGGTCTCCTAGATCGATTGCCCCTCCATATTCCCCTGCATCAGGGGTCAGAAGTGGCTCGGCAGCTTATCTTTTAAGATTTTGTGAGATAACGACATGCTTATCTGTTTAAGGGGCCCGCTGACCATCGAGGCTTTTCCCTTACACAGATATCGAGTGGGCGCGTCTCCAAAAGACGATACTTAGGTCCTTTCTTCTAGACCCACCTCCTCAAGAGGCGTGTGGAATAATGCCCGGTGATAGGCAATCAAGGATGGTGGCACAAGCCGCAGGTTAACTGGCTGCGCAGGCGCTTGCATGAAACTAGTTCGGGGAGGAGGAGCCAGCTGAAACCCAATTGACTCCTCCACCCATGTCCTTAGCTCGGCATGTTGTCTTATCACCGATAGGGTCGGGTCATTTGGCAAGGGACGTTCCACTATCGCTTGTTGCTGCTATGCCAATTTCTGTACTCATGCAACTATGAGTAACTCTAAATCTTCATGTGATAAAGTGATGGTTGTGAGTCATCCAACTTCTTCTATCTCCTTGTTTCAGATTCAGGCAAATCATTCCCATAGATGACGTCAAATTTGATCCTGTCTGAAAGCAAGGGAGATGGCACGCTAGGTACGCGGCTCTGTTGTTGACTGCGAGAAGACTTCGAACTGGAGAGAAAAGGGCTCCTTCTTCTTCTAACTACGAGAAGACTTCGAACTGGAGAGAAAAGGACTCCGAACTTCGAACTGAAGTCCCCTTTTTATGTAATCTCTTATAACCTCCACAATAATGAGGTGATAAGGAATATTTGATGTCAGAAGATGTCAGAATATGTCTAGTAATGGAAGATGTACAACCTAGAAAATGTGTAGTCATTCTCCGAAGAATCTTCCGTCACATATATATGAATCACTTCTTATAACTTTTGTCATCAATGAGGTAGTAGAGAGAATATGCCATTAGAATGTTAGATGATGGAAAGTATATAGCCACCATTCGAGGAAGGTTTCATTGCACATACATGTTATAGCAACAAAATATTCTCTGACAAGTAGTTATTATTCTCTGATAAGTTGTTACGATTCCCTGATAATATTGTCCCTATAGACGATTCAACTGACCTAATAGTCGACTGGCTGTATGATGGGAGACTGACAATAGAAATGAGGAATTAAGTCCTTTAAGTATGATCGACTCTTAGACCGATCAGGTTTGTACTGAGAATTGTCTCATACATTTGTATTATATATAAGTGGGAGTGCTAAGCCTCGTAAGCTCGACCAGTGTTATGATCGACTTGCCATATATTGAGAGATAGGTAGATATGCCCTGTAAATCCGATTGGCACTTGGACCGACCGACCATATATTGAGTTTCCTTAGTGCTGCAAGATAGGGAATTAAGCCTTGTAAACCCAACCAACCCTTGGGCCAACCAAACATATGCTAAGAGGTAGAGAGTTATGCCTTCTAAACCAGACTGGCGCTTGGACCAACCGACCATATGCTGAGAGTTACCTTAGTGCTGTAAAATAGGGAACTGTGTTCTGTAAACCTGATCAACCCTGGACCGATCAGATTTATTATGTGTGTTTGGGTACTAAGGTGTAGAGCATTGAGGCCCTTAAGTCCAACCGGCTTCATGTTGAATGTCTTAGTGTTAAGGAGTGAGGAGCTGAGTCTCGATGAGAGCAACTTGGCTATCTGCTTATACTCCAACCCTGATTCCCATCTCATCCTGATTTTGACCGCCATCTTATCTTGACGTTGACTTCCATGCCTTACTACTGGGTCAACTCATAACATACCATATCAGCTGCGATACATATATTCTACCGCAGAGAAGAATTGGAGGGGCTGCGGTGGCTGGGATCGAAGGGAAAGAAAGGGGGGAGGAGCAATTTATAGAAGACTACGAGAGAATCGTCACTGCTGGCAACGACGGTGGTTGCGTTAGTGCAGAGATATGAGGAAGCCAAGGTGAGAGGTTACGCCGGGGCAGTTGGGATCACCGGCGAGCCGGGCGAATCGGTTTATTTCAACGGCATTTGACTTTTGTTTGGATTCTGACGGCGAAGGTCAAAGCAAAAGTGTGAGTGGCATTCTATTTGTAGAGTAGAGACTGACATGCATACTATATGTATGGATATTTTAAAATTTTAAATTTTAATTAATTAATTAATTTATATAATATTCATATGGATCCAATATAAAAAGAAAAAGAAAAATCTATCGGCACAAAATAGTTAAATGTCATTATAAATTGTATATTGAGCAAAAATTAACTTAAGCAGTACGAATTTTGCTCAGTATATCCACGAATTTTGATGCAAAATATCATTTTATGAAAAAAAAACACATTAATGTTTTCAAAAAAAATAAATATGCTAGGACTTATTCACTGACAATTTTATTCACGTCGCTCGTCAGAGAAGAATACGTCTTTAGTCTTATTGCTAGTGTGTTGATCCATTACTTGGAAGCTACAAATGGAGCGTGTATGGCAGCCGGTTGCTGCTGGGTGATGCAATGGATGTTGCCACCTCCCAGACAAATCTCCCTTGCACCTTCAATCATTACAACCTGTGGAAGTATATAACCAGTGGGTGTTCCTCGATTCATTACGGGACAAATAAAAAAAAATAAAAGTGGAAGAAAAATGTTTCTATTGTCCATGGAGAACGGAAAGAGCTGAATATATTCTAATACACGAAGCAAAGGAAGATCTCATAGCAAACCAGACTGATACCAAACATAACAATTGACTAGGTCTAAGGGTGAGTTGATTTCATGGAAAATGTTTTTCCAATTCAAATAGAGCGTTCTCTTTTCTCCTATTATTTATCCTTGATCGATTCAGCTTGTTTAACTATAAAATATATTTTCTTCAAAGATGTCGACATGGAATCAACTCCAAATGAAAAAAAAACATGTTATTTGTGAAATTTTGTATTTACCTCATGATTAGGAAATGCAGATGCAAGGACAGCATACGCTTGTTGGTCCCACTTTTCATCACCAAATGCTGGTGCTATGATTCCACCATTGGCAATATAAAAGTTCACATAGGCAGCAGCTAGCCTTGTACCTGCAAGTCTTGGTTTTGCATTCCCATCCTATGATCAAATATACAAAATAGTAAGAAATTCCATGTTGGAACTAGTTAATATCTAAAGCTTCGAAAGCCAATTTAATTATTTATCTTTAATGAAAGTTGACAAGAGCAATGAAGACCTACAGACATAGAATATCAATTACAAAGGCAATAATAAAATAATAGAGAATTTCATTGTCTAAATAATCCATATAGAGTGTAGAGCTTCAACTTAGGTCTGAGTAAGTTCTACGAGCACAGTTCTCAGGTCAGCAATTTGCAGAAAAAAAGAAAATCATCTTTACAATCACACAAACATTTGCCCTTCATTATTCATTAATGTAGTCAGTCTCTTTTAAACAATCATCATCGTCATGCAACTCCAGAAGAGGTTCTGGAGAAACGACATGAATGCATATTCCAAAAGGGTAAAACAAAAAAACAAAGGAATATACAGATTCATACCACATTACATGACGTAGTATTCATTTACCATTTGGTTTATGGATAATAATAGTGCAGCACACATCAGTATGTTTATTCAATGAAAGCATATTTTAAAAGAAAGTAAAGTGTTAAATTGTTTGCTTCGCCTCTGCCATTATATTTCCTCAAGTGAAGCCTCATGAAAGAAAACAGTAATATTCTTAGGAAGACGTGTCTGAATATCCAATGGCGTAGGCGTAGCGAGGATCTTCAACTGCCCTGGGCTGTTACTTGTCTGTGATCTGCTGCTCTTTGATGTGTCGAATGACAAACAAAAAAAGCCCTTTTAAAATTTGGGCTCAATATACAAGGCTAAAAGTTGCTGGGCTGCTGGATTTAAGCTCAATATGTCTAAAAATTGCTGGCTACTGGATTTGAGCTATAAGCCTAAAAATTATTAGGCTGCTGGGCTGCACTGGGCTGGAAGCCTAAAAATTGCTAGATTGCTGGATTTGAGTTCAATAGATAAGTCTAAAAATTGCTAGGCTGCTGCGCTGCACTAGCTCTTAGTGAAACCCAGCCTTGGCTACGCCATTGTGAATATCACCATTCCAGAAGGATTTATTAGAAGCAATTATAAATGGAATACAGAAAAACAATAATACTAACCAAAGAAATAAGCCCATCTGCTTCTTCTTTAGTGATATAAAGTGGGCCAGGTATGTGAAGTTTGATAATCTCTATGTTTCTATTTTTAGCATCAGTTGTGTTGGAAAGAACATTAAATGCCTCAACCGAACGCTCATATTGAGGATCTTGTTCATCATCAGTCCAAGCCAAAAGCACGACACCAGGCTTAACAAAACAACACATGTTGTCTACATGGCCATTGGTATCATCATCACCTACACAAGTTAGAATAGCGAGACACTAACACTCAGAATCAAACAAGTCAAGGAAGCATTTGTAAGCTAAAAGGAGCGAGTCTATTCGCGAGCTTCACAAGATTAAACAATAACACTCAGAATCAAACAAGTCAATGAAGCATTTGTAAGCTAAAAGGAGCGAGTCTATTCATGCAATATATTAATACATGTTATTAATGGTGTTAGACAATAATAAAAATTGAAACTAAGAATTGAGCATATCTCAAGGGAAAAAGGAGAATTTTTATTTGTCAATATAACTGTATATATTTCTCATTTTAGCAAGAGAAAGTTACAACAGAACAAGAATAGACTGTTCCAGCTAGAAAATGGCGAAAATTGATATGACAGATTATATGTTAGTACTATCTGTTGTTGTGAACTCAATTTCATAGTTGCCATGCTACTCAGTGGGTTTGGTAAAGTCTGAATTGGTTTGCAGTTGAGGCATGACTTATTTATATTGATAATGTTTTCCACACTAAGCCAACTGAAGCTTCACAGAAGTAAAACCATGGAGAATACTCGTTTCTTCTTCACCATTTTTTAATCATCTAGCTAGTGGAGAATACATGTCAACTAGCACTTGCTTGCCAGAAAACTAAATAAGAGTCCTTGTTACAGCACTATGTAAGTTTCAGTGGCTCATGCCAAACACCAAAGCAAGGCAATCTATTTAGTTTGATGTCAGCAGATATAAAAGGAGATGATAATGAATAAATAAGACAGACATCCAACCCACCTAAGTTTCCTATCACTTCTGGTTCCTAAGCATCTCACACCAAGGTAAGGTATCAGTCTATCAGAGACTTTGGTCTTCAGTAATGATCCTGTAGGTGAGTAGATCAGAGGGGTGTGCGGTGTGAATGATAAGCTTGAGATGTGGCTCAGTTGCAAAAGTGTGTTACAAGTTTGAGTATAGGATGTTTGCTAGGATGCTTCAGGTATCCAAGCCTCGGCTCGACTAATCCTAGGAGTCACCGGCTCGGCCTCACAGAAGTTTCCCACCGACCACCAAGTTAAATCGGGGAAGCGTACGTGGAGGCTCATCCTGACAACTAGCGTTCTCGGGTCCACTACCCATTGAGGGGAAAATCCCCCACAATACGCCGCAATTGAGTCTCAAACTCCATATGCCTGGCCTGCCGTTGGAGGACCTAACCACGACACCCCGCCCCCGGAGGCAAAAAGAATTACGATAAATTGAGAAAATGTGCTTTCTTCAACTGAGAGAACGTGATTTCTTCAATTCAGAGAATGGGCTGATTATTGTATATATGTTGGTGATTATTTATTAATATACTTTTTATATTTGTAATATTTGACCACATATGGCCATGCATATCCATAGGCGCTATAGTGGAAAGGCAGTATAGCACCTACATATGCTTTTTGAAAGCTTGAAAAAATGCAATTATTAGCCAACAACAAAAACTTTGAAACCTCAGATTTGAAAATCTTTCTGAAGATGAGAGTTGGTAAGCAACCACTATAGTGATAACTTGTTAAGCACATTTATAATTACCATAGAGTCCTCTAGGCAACCAGATGACCTTACTAACCCCAAGATACATCATCAGCTCCTGTTCTATCTCTTCTTTTGTCATATCAGGATTCCTATTTGGATTTAACAAGCATTCTTCAGTTGTAATGCAAGTACCTGTAAGGAAATATAGACAAATTTAAGAGACGCTTCTAATAGAAACTATAGACTTCAAGTAGCAAGCCTAATTAGCAATAAAATCACATGTAGTCAGGTGTGCTGATCTATGAATCAAGCTCCAAACTTCAAATTTTGTGGAGAAAACATGTATTTTGACGACAAATATATAATATACCAGAATAATACAAACAGCTGCTAAAAAACATAGAAGGAAAGTACCATCTCCATCTACATGAATGCTTCCACCCTCAAGAACCATCCTATGTGAAAATCTAGCTATTCTATCAAGCTCGAGAATCTAAAAACAAAAAGTAGCATATATTGAGCATCAAACAAAGAAAGCTTCAAGAAAATTGGTCATAGAAACTGAAAATTTGAATCATACTAGCACGTATCAATTACCTTCTGGGCTACAAGAACATCAAGTGTCCAATCACTATAGCAACCATCTTCTGGTCCTGGATTACAAGCCATAAGACTCCCATTACTATCCAACAAAAGGAACAACATAAATAAAGAACCACGATAAAAACTCTGCTTAAATAATTGGCATATCAGAAGAAATGTGGTGTCGATTAAGCTTGTGTGGCAATAGTTGTAGATGAACTGTTCCTGTAAATATGTGTTTCTGATCCATATTTGCATATACTATGTTGAGTCAGGTTGAATTACTTGCTACAAAAAGCACTACACACTTGAGACATTTTCAAAAAGGTATAAAGGATTGCTAATTAGGTGTTAAGATAGAGCATGTTGCTTCTAGAAATTTTATCATCCTTGTATATACTGTTGATACAAAATGATGTGCTAAATTTGCATATATTTTGCAGTTGGAAATATCATGTGTTGAAGCATTTTGAAAGAACAGATTGTACTATTAAAAACAAGTCATTTGCAATCTAGTTTCAGATTGCAGTGGTTGGCAAGAGAAAAAGAATGCACAAATGCAACTATTTGCAAAGAACTGATGGTATTATTTTGCAAAAAGCAAAACCGTGGTTGTTGCACAGGTGCAACTACTAGAGATATAGTTCATCCTTTTCCGGTGTAGTTCTTCTCTTGGACATGGAGAAAAGTAATTCATTACCTTTCTCTTTGGAATTTGCTTCTTCCTGTGATGTATAGAACAGAAGAATCTTGTAAATATCTTCTCTTTTTTTTTTGCAATATATTTGTTCATGTCATTTGCCTAAAAACATCATGTTATTTTGAAGAAGATGATCCATAACTTGTTTGCAATTTCTTTCTAGCATTCTTATTCATTGCATTCAAGGGCTCACGAAATGAATATTAATGATTAGTATGTTCAATAATTGTGGTGCTAGATAAATGAAAAGGATTGTTCAAGGAATAAACATAAGAAGCAATTTCAAACCATACCACCCCAACAATTAAACTTCCAGTCAATTCCTGCAATTTGATGCTCCTGATCTTCTGTTGTAGACTTGACACGCCGAACAAACTGATACAAATTTTTTCATAAGCTACAGAAACAAAATCATAGATAACCTGAACAAAGAGTATAACAAGGGCATACTGTTGGTCCAATATCACGAAACCAGGCATCGTTCATGCTCATCTCCACTACTCGGATGTTACCATTTTCATGAAGCCTATCATAAGCTTTTGTATACTGTTTCACATATAAATCAAGTAAAAAAATTTGAATCCATAATTCACAAGAAAGGCACCTCCACATTGAGAAGCCATGTAACAACAAATTTTAGGTTCATAACACAGATAAAAGTTCACCTGATCTGAGATAACACACACTGTAACAGGCTCAAATTTTGAAATTGCTTTTGCCACCTTAACAAAAGTGTCCTGAACAGGAAGTGCACCATCCCGCCAATTATCGAGGCGTTCCTGAAATGGAAATGATTCTCAATCAACTTTAAAAAACACATAAACTGAGACATAATCAATTTTAAAAGCTAATAGAAATGATGGAAGATTAGGAAATGCAACACATTGATAAAAAACAATCATTTAAAAAAAGCACTATGTTCTTCTAATCATCCAGATTAATTATTGATTAAATAACTAAACAAATGACAAAAGACTAAATAGTTTTGGTCTAAGAATGCAGTCATTCATGAAAAGATTAAAATAAAATCTCTCATAAAGGTCATTAATCCATACAAATAAAAACAATCTGCAACAGGTTATTTCAATTCTAAATTGTGGAGAAAAAATTTGCATTACTAAGAAAAACAGAGAATCAAGAGGCAGATTTCAATCAACACTCACAGGCCATCCGATCCAACATTGTTGATGGGGTTCCCACTCCGCAGGCATGTGGAAGCCCAGAAGAGCCGGCTTCTCCTTCAAGCTTATTGACATCCTCTGTCTCTCTCTCTCTCTCTACAGCCAAGTCGGTGGTTCTCTCTGCTCCTAGAGACCTAACTGCTATATAGAAGAAAACACCAACGACTATTAAATAGCATCGACGATCCACAGAAAATAGAGGAAGAAATTTAGCCCAGGAGATTAGAGAATATGAAAACTTACCAACGACTACAGATCAAATCCACCACCACTGATACCCAAACTGAAAGAAACACAAATCACACTGATCAAACGTACATTAGAACAAAAAGAAAAGATACCATTCAGTCGCCTCAACACCTCGGTAACACCTGATCCACACCCAAATTATGTATCTCATAAACACACATATATCCATCGCCTAAACACTCTCTCAGCCCACTGGGAATAAGCGGAGTGTCATAAAGACGGCTCGAAGAAGAGGGGATGGAGATGAGAACTAACCTGATTCGTGTCGCTCGCTCTCACGGCGAGAAAGGTATATGGAGGAGAACGCGACGGTAAGATGAAGAGGAGATCGATGGAACCTGGTCCGAGAAGAAAAACCAGATGGCGCCCCTCAGTACTTCCAAATCTGCAATATTTCTGAAGGAAAAAACTAGAGTTCATGGACCAGTCTCGACGAATGCCGTCAAAAACCGGATCTTACGCAGTGATGTCAGGTTTCCGTAAATTATCATTCAACAAAAGAAGATTCTACTGATAAGAAGCACGATCAAGTCAATCGCCAGTGGATCGAGCAGGATGAGAAAAATAGAAACAAAAATAAAACAAACGCGAATCAGATTAATAGGCGAAGGGAGAACGAGAGCTGCTACCGACCACCTGGAATTCAATTCATTAATTTCTTCGCACACCTTTCCGATCTTCCACTCTCCTTGGGAACGCCGGAGCAATTGCCTTCTCCGGATAAGGCGACGGTGGCGAGGGGACCGTCGCTGCCGCCAAGGAGACTGGGGAAGGGTCGCGAGGTGAGTAGGCTTCACAATAGGGTGGGGGGAATCGAAGACCAATATTATTCTGCCACCGGACGGTTTGAATGGGTCCACCACGTGTCTATAATCTATATAGTATACGTCATCATCGTCAATCTTACTCTACGGTCAGAATCTCGTCTGTGATTAAACTTGGAGACAAAGCATTAATACATTCCACTTGAGTGATCGAATTTCCAAACAAAATCATCTGGTGCACTGTTAAACATCGAGGCTGTTTGATTTCATCATGTGTTTGTTTCTCTTTTTCCAGCTGCTGCTGCTGCTGCTGCTGCTGCTGCTGCTGCTTTCTCCTATCTGGCTGCCAAAAGCACCAGTCTGTATTGCCTCCAGATACAAGGATTTGATTAGACTATTGAACCTGCGACGAAAACTTGGAATCCTGGACATGTTTGCAACGATCCCTTGAATCCTGCAAGGGTTTACCTAATGAAAATTTTCTGTGCCAAAGATTGGACTGAATCATGAAAAGCAATAGCAATACCTTCTCAATATCGCCTGCAATTGAGCTCTTCTTACATGGTCATCTGATGGAAAACCAACTTCATCCCAGTCCTCCGGCTTCTCATTTTTTCCTATCAGTATCAACTTCCTTAAGCAAGCTTCTTCGTTCTCTTTCAATTGAAGTTTTCTTACTTGTTCCTTGATGATCAGGAGTGGCCCTAGAATCCAATCAAACACCTTGTCCCTTGGCCAGTTAAAATTAGTAAGCTCCACTTCATCAGCTGAAGAATTCAAAGAGGTATAAATCGATATTACAGGTAGATAGGAATGCAAAGAAGCAGAGTGTCTCATACATATCCGAAGGCCATATGTGTCGGATTTCACGGATTGTAGCAGGCACTGGAGAATACACCATGAAGGTAATCTTATGCTTAACTTCTTGCATTTCCCTTTGACAATGCATTCTTCTATATCTTCTACTGTGATCAGACCCTCTCCGAATAGTATCCTTCCATTGATCTCACAAGACATGAAGAGCCAATCCCATATCTGTAAGAACATCTCTGGTTATTTTTTTTTTGCAAGAGCATATATTCATATGGAGCATCAGAGATTTCTAACTTGAATAGGTTTCAGTTGCTGTATTGTTTCCTTCAAAGTTGATCTTTGAGTAGCTAACTTTGTTGTATTCGAGCTTGATAGAACTTTCCCATTTTGGGCCTTCTTCTTCTCAACCTCTTCTTTGTTCTCAAGAAGCTCTCGATCAGCATTTGATTTTCGATACTTGGGCCTGGCTGCCATTAACTTTCAGAATGATCAAGGCTAGAACAAATGTAATATTCATGAGATAAATTAGCTCTACAATTTCAAGCATGGGGCAAGAAAGTATGATACCTTGGAAAGCATGATCCTTCTCTTAGATAAAGTAGATCATTGCTGTACTCATCAAATATTGAGATCACAGACACAATATAAGCAATTCCCATGCGAAAAGAGTCCTCCTAAAGGTGTAGAACAAATGAGACAGTGAAAAGTGAAGAGACATGTTATGTCCCCAAGCATACATACCTGATGAACAACAATGCCCCCATAAAATCCTAGAAGGAAGCTGCACAGAAATGCAGTGATTACTGCCCCGATGACGGCGAGTGGCCATAATAGAATAGCTAAACCAGCAAAGGGTACACAAACTGTCTCCAGAAAAGGTCCTTCCCTTCCAATTAAGTCGTGAAATAGGCGTTGCCAGCCCTTTATTAGCATGTAGGGACTCTTGCACAGTGCAACGATACTGATCATAGGCACATCAACTAGGGTACCAATAAGAGAAACCAGCAAACAACTTGGTAGCTTTGTCAACCTAGCAGTACAAAAGAAAAATAGTTGAAACTTCATAGCTAGTTCACTTCATACTAAATTGGCAAAGAGATAACTATTTTCTATAGTGTTGGCTAATATGGGAGCTATAGGTCTTCCAAAAAATATTAGATTCTGACAGAATCTACAAACTTAGATGGCATTAGTTCAGAATCTACAAACTTTGCTGGACTAACTTTATAGGATCCTTGATGAGCATTGTATGTTACACAGTGGTATCCTAAAGTACCTACAAAATAATTTGCAAAGTGATACGACAATTCTACATGCAACTAAAGGAGTAATAACTCATACTTGATATCCATTGGATTCTCCCCAGCTCCAAGGTTTTCAATGAGGTCATCCATATATGAGAAGTAGGAGTGGAAGCAAAAATCTGTGAAGTCCACCACCAACGTACAAGCTCCCTTGACAGTGTCTACACATCCATCCTGCCATAGCACCATGTCATGTTTGCATGAGTGTTTTACTATCTCGTCTCAATTCATCGACTTCAATGATCATTTGCATATCTTGACATGTGCAATTGAAGAAACAGATATACTATTCGGCTGTGAGGTTGCATCACCATCGGCAATGGTTCATGAAACTTACAGCAAAGCAATGATAAAGCTTGTCAACCACTTGTTCTCCAGCAGCCTCAAATGTTGCAATTAGAGGAGCAAAGAATCCATAGCCTATTCCAACTAGAAGGCTCCCCAGAACGCTTAATGCTGGCGACAAGAGTAATGGAAATGGCAACGCAACCAATGAGAACATTTTTAGAACAAGCCCAAGCTTTGCAGTCCTGCAAAGGGAAAAAGTGAAGGCGAGACTGCAATTTATCCTTAAAAACCAAAACAAGGGCAAAAATTTCAAATCAAACCGTCTCCATCTCCCACGTCCCTACTAATTCAAAATCAAGGATGTAAAGAAAACGTAAGAGGCTTTTACTTCAGCACGCAATAATAAGTCCAGATGAAATGTGCTGGCCACATGCCGATGACTACAGCCGAATTCCCAACTAAAACTATAGAAGTCACAACAGGGCCGATTGTAGCAGCTGCGAGAACATAGCCATCATTAAATGTATGATTTTGCAGAATATTTCAATTACTGCTATGCAAGGACATATAAGTCAGCAAGAAATTCAAAAAAGATAGAACTTTTTAAGATTTTCTCTGGACTAAATACTTCACAGTGACATTAACTAAAAAATTTAACTCCAGAAGTTTTTATAGTGATACTAGCGGTTCAACGTTAATAAAGCAGACACCTTGTCTGCGCCTGCATACCTTTGATGATGCCAAGGACCAAGAGCAAGACGAAGAACGGAAGGAAGGCAACGAAACTCCAGAGTGATGCCAAGAAACCTTTGGGAACATCCATTTGTTATTAATGCAGAGAAAGATCAGAGGATTAATAGGAGAAGCGGTCGAAGATTAAATAAAGAGAAACGGAAGGAAAAGGAGATTACTTTACGCTCTTCGCCAGTGGTACGTGTCGATCACTGGGAATGATTCCTCGTGAGTCAGGCTGTGGCTTGATGCTTCGTAACAGTCACGAGAAGGACACGTTTAATTACAGTTTAGGTTGATAAAGTTGAAATCTATTTATAAATTACCATATTAATTTCAGTAAAATTAGCATTGATAATTTACCTAATAAATATCTTCAATTATTTTCAGAATCTAACAAAAATCCGTAACCTACTGATACGGTGATAAAAAGGGACTTCACCATACTCTCATGGTGGAGATCAATGGGAATCAGAGTTAAAGTGGTTAACGCTCCACTATAGCTCGTCGATCGCGCAGGTGGTTCCAACGACCGAGATATGAAGAGGCATGATCCGACGACATCACTGGCTTAGCTACTAACTGAAGCACCTGACGCTCAACATAGGAACGAACGCCAAGTATCTACAGAAGCAGGCCGAGCGGCTACTCCGCTCGACCTTACATCAATATTCAGAACAGCGGAATAGAGATATGGCCGAACAGACATACAACGCTCAGGTCGAGCTGTTGTCTCGCTCGACCCAACAACGGGCGACGCTACAAAGGACTCTCAGCCGAGAGCTCATTCCGCTCGGTCAAGCCACAGGTACGGTGGGATATCCTCCAACATCCTTTTGGGAGTTAGTGCCACCGACGAACAGCATGGTCAGATAGAGGATCGTACGGCGGAAGCTTCTACTGTCACTTTAGATATATGTTCGACTCGTTCAAGTACTATGTCGGAGACACTTTTCTGACATGTCTCTTCACGGAAAGCTTGGAATGCGTGCACGCTTTAAGAAGCATGCACACATGCTACAGGAGTCATATATAAAGGGGGGTCCAGGCATCGGTGGAGGTATGCTTTCCTCGCGATCTCTACAGTTACGCTACAGTTTTCGTTGCTTCTTGCTTCGCCGGAGGCTGACTTGAGGATCGGAGGGCCATCACCGAGATCCCTTCCCTGGCTCGGCACTGACGCTGCTAGTATTGCAGGCAGGCGCGGAGTCCATCGAAGGTCGGTAGGAGCGTCACGTCCCCAGCATCCACTTCCCTGATTTGCAGACAAGATCATATTTGGTGTCGTCTATAAGAACGTCACTTGAATCCAAGATGAGGAAATGAAAGACGTTGGACGACTAACCACCGTGACGCTCACGCAAGAAGAGTTGGAGATGCTCATGCAAAGCACAAGCAGCAAAAATGATGGAGCAGCAACAACAGCAAGCGATCGCCAATCGGCTAGCACCACAACCAACAATCTCAACGGGCAATCGGCGAGCGGGGCAAGAAGACCGAGCGGAGCAGCTTCCGTATGGGGCCAGAACCGCAGACCGACCTACACCCAAGGGGAGGCGCTGCCAGCGCCGATCCCTTTCCATCATGCCCTATTCCAAACTCCCTCGGAGATAGCTCAAGCGCATCAGGAGCAGGGGGTCATCATCTGACGAGGCGCCCGTACGAGACACAAGGAAAGGAAAAGCGCCCCGGAGCGCCGCATCCCCTGAATGGATCAATAGGTAGTTCTCAGAGGAAATCTTACAAGATCCTCTGCCTCGACATTACACCTCGTTGGCGTTCGGGACATACAACGGGATGACCGACCCAGATGATTATCTAGATCGGTTCGACAATGAGGCTACGCTGCACCAGTACATGGATGGAGTAAAGTGTAGAGTCTTTCTCACGACTCTCTCTGGATCGATGCAGCGGTAGTTCAGAAGGCTACCGGGCAGCTCGATACAAAGTTTCAAAGATTTTCGAGTTGCCTTCCAGCATCCCTTCGCCAGCAACCGATGCTACTAGAAGACAAGTGTCAGCCTTTTCGCCCTAAAACTTGGGCCAAGGAAGTGCTCCGAGCGTACATCCAGCACTTCAACCAGGTGGTCACGGATATCTCCTCGGTCTCGTCCGAGACCATGATGAATGCCTTCACCCAGGCACTCGCCAAAGGAGTCTTTTTCCGATCACTCATCAGGAAGCCAGCTCGAGACTTCAACCGCATGCTGAAAAAGGCCAATGAGTACATCAATGTGGAAGAAGCTCAGGCGCCCAGAAGAAAGGAGGTGTCGATCGAGCATTCGGCGTCGACCGAGCGTAGACCGGCTAGCATCCATCTGCCGCCAAAAGGGCCAAGAGCTGAGGGAGCACATCCACATCAAGAAGCCCGGGTACACGCCGTACAGCATGTGGCATCCAACCGACCGAAGGTGTCAAAGGGCAAGGTATGGACACCTATGTTCTGTTCGTTCCACCAATCAGCGACACACAACACCCAGGACTGCTGAGCACTGACGCTGATCGTCAGCCGGCCGACGCCCAGGGGGTATCGCCGTCGCTCGCCATCTCCCGATCGACGGGATCGTCGTCGTTCAACCGAGCGGCGAGAAGACAAAAGAGAGCCCGAACGCCACCACCATCAGCGAAGGGAGGAAACTGATCCCTCCAGAATCTCGTCCGAGCAGAATAGGCCCTCCGCCCGGGAAGAGGAGAACCGAAATAACGCCTCACGAGGCAAGATAGGCATGATTGTCGGACGGTTGACCGGTGGAGATTCCAACTGGGCTTGGAAATCATACGCTCGGCGGTTGGAGATCCATGACGTCGGATACAGCAAGGAGAAAGCCGAAGGGCCCGAAATCAGCTTCGGACCTCGGGACTTAGAGGGAGTCCAGATCCCTCACGACGATGCCTTGATCATCCGAGAGTGATCGCTAATTATACCATTCACTGTATCTTTGTTGACACAGGAATCTTGGTGAACATAATTTCAAAAAGGTGTTCGATCAGCTGCAGATCGGTCGGGGCGAGCTGCTACCTATGACGACCCCGCTATACGGATTCACCGATAATGAAGTTTTGCCGATCAGGCAAACAGAATTGGCCATTTCACTCAGAGAGGAGTAGGGATGTAAATGAACCAAACGGTTCGCGAGCTATTCGGAGCTCGATTCGGTAAAAAACTTGTTCGAGTTCGTTCGTTTATCTTATCGAGCCGAGTTCGAGCTCGATTTCGAGCTCGACAGTTTTATCGAGCCGAGCTCGAGCTTAAGGATATTGGGCTCGTGAGCTCGCGAACATGTTCGTTTATAGGCTCGCGAGCCAAAAAAATGAGCCTTAAACCGAGCCAAAAAACGAGCTCTAAAACGAGCTCTAAAACGAGCCTTAAAATGAGCTTTAAAACGAGCCAAAAACGAGCTCTAAACGAGCCCGAGCTCGCATAACGAGTTAGACTCGTTAACTTTGATAATCGAGCTAATAACGAGCCGAGCTCGAACTATTCACGAGCTGAGCTCGAACTATTCACGAGCTTGATAATTCTAAAACGAGCTGAGCTCGAGCCTTGTGATAAAAGCTCGATTCAAGCTCGAGCCCGAATATAACTTAAACGAGCCGAGCTCGAGCCTAATACTGTTCGGCTTGGTTCGGCTCGTTTACATCCCTAGAGAGGATAGGACCATGAACTTCATCGTGGTGGACGCCCCCTCAGCTTACAACGTTATCTTAGGACGACCGACCCTCAACGAGTTCAGGGCAGTTGTCTCTACCTACTGTCAGAAAATTAAGTTTCCAGTAGATGACCGGGTTGGAGAAGTCAAGGGCGACCAACTTGTCGCTCGGCATTGCTACGTTGAGATGGTCAAAACCGAGGCCAAAGCCACTCGGAAGAATTACTGAAAAACCTCCTGCCCTCGCGTGCGAAGAAAAAGAGGAAGTCTAGATCCATCCTTGCCGAGCGGAGGCCACTACTTTCGTGGTTGCCGACTTAGAGGCCAAGCAGAAGACAGAATTGGTCGTTTGTCTTCAACGGAACCATGACATGTTTGCATGGTCAACGCATGAACTACACGGTATCTCCCCAAGCGTAACTCAGCATGAGCTACATGTTCGACCAGACGCTCATCCGGTAAAGCAACGCAAAAGGGATTTTAGCGCTGAGCAGAACCTGATCATCCGAGCAGAGGTAGAAAAGTTGTTGCAAGCCGGACACGTGAGGAAAGTTCAATTCCCAATCTGGCTCGCCAACGTCATCCTCGTCTCTAAACCGGGCAACAAATGGTGAGTCTGCATCGACTTCCGTGACCTCAACAAGGCATGCCCAAAGGACTTCTAGCCGCTACCTCGAATCGACCAAATGGTGGACTCCACTGCAGGGATGCGAGTTGATCTGCATGCTAGATGCCTACCAGGGTTATCATCAAGTGTCTCTCGTCCGCGAAGATCAAAAAAAGGTCAGCTTCATTACGGTCAACGATACGTACTGCTACAACATCATGTCATTTAGACTCAAGAATGTCGGAGCCACTTATCAAAGATTGATGAACAAAGTATTCCGACGACAGATCGGTCGTAACATGGAGGTATGCGTAGATGATATATTGATAAAATCCCTCCGAGCGGCTGACCTATGTGCAGATATTAAGGAGACCTGCCGGACACTCAAGACTTATGGGATAAAATTGAACCCAAGCAAGTGTCTGTTTGGCGCAAAGAGTGGGTGCTTCCTCGGCTACATAGTAACCGAGCGGGGCATCGAGGCGAATCCAATCAAAGTGAAAGCGTTGCAAGACATTTCCCCACACCCGCAACTTGAAGGAAGCTCAGCGATTGACCGATCGGATCATGGCGTTATCCAGATTCATCTCCAAGTCATCCGATCGGAGCTTACCATTTTTCAAAATACTGCACCGGGCGATAAAATTTCAATTGGACGAGGAGGGCAACAAGGCATTAGAAGAGCTCAAAGAATACCTCAATTCCCTGCCTGTACTAGCCAAGGCATATGTCGGCGTGCCGCTCCGGATCTACTTGTCGTCTATAGAACATGCGGTAGGTTCAGCATTAGTTAGGCAGAGCGGCGAAGAACAACCAGTGTACTTTTTAAGCCATATATTAAAAGATGTTGAGTCCCGCTACACTGGTCTTGAAAAGCTGGCTTATGCTTTAGTGCTCGCCGCTCAGAGGCTTCGCCCGTACTTCCTCGCTCACTCGATAATCATGATGACTAACAGTCCCTTGGGAAGAGTCCTTCTCAATCTCGAGGCGTCTGGGCCACTAATCAAATGGACAACGGAGCTCAGCGAGTTCAACATTCAGTATCAACCCCGAACTGCCATCAAAGCACAGTCCTTGGCGGATTTCGTCACCAAGGTATAGAGCCCAGAGCAAAAGCCGTGTGGAGGATATATGTGGATGGTTCGTCCACTCGACAGGGGAGCGGCATCGACATACTGCTCATCTCCCCGCAAGAAGATCAAATGCAATTGGTCGTTCGGTTAGACTACAGGGCCACCAACAACAAAGTCGAGTACGAGGAATTAATAGCCGGCTTACAGGCCGCTCGGCACGTCGGAGCAATCAAAGTCTTGATCCAGTTAGATTCTCAGTTGGTCGCTTAGCAACTGTCCAGAGCGTTCGAGATAAGCAATGTCTGACTCAAACTCTATGCAGAGGCCTTCGAAAAACTGAAGTCCAACTTTCAAGAGGTCGTTATACAGAAGATCCCTCGATCAAAAAATCAGGCTACAAATGAATTGGCCAAGTTAGCCAGTTCACTGTCGTCGATTATCATGGCGCAGTCGATCGAGAAAACCTATTTGGTGGCACACGTCGATCGAATGGAAGGGCTCACTTTCCCGAGCGATTGGAGGATAGCGATGATAGAAATCCTGCGGTCGAGAGCTACCCCGTCCGATCAGGAGGAGGCTAGGTTATTAAGAAAAATGGCTGGGTGATTCACTCTGATCGAAGACCAGCTGTATAAGAAAGTCTTCTCCCGACCTTTGCTCAAGTACGTTGGGTCAGAAGATGTCGACTACATACTATGAGAAGTGCACCAGGGATCTTGCAAAAGACATCCAGGTGGTCGCTCATTAGCGAGGAAAATTCTGCCGGCTGAATATTTTTGGCCAACCCTCCAGGAGGATGCCGCTCGGACAGTAGCCACGTGCTTATCCTGCCAAAAGTATCACAACATCTCGCACCGACCCACCGAGGGGATAAAGGCGTCCACAGTCTCTTGTCCGTTCGACCAATGGGGCATGGATATCGTCGGACCTTTCCCTATGGCAACCGATCAACGAAAGTTCCTGCTCGTCGCAGTGGACTACTTCTCCAAATTGGTCAAAGACGAGTCTCTAGCCAAGATAACTGAGCAGATAGTTATGAAATTCGTATGACAGAACATCATCTGTCGGTTCGGTATCCCTTGCCGACTCGTCTCAGATAATGGAAGACAATTAGTCGGTCAGAGGCTAGGGAGTGGTGCGAAGGATATGATATCCAGCAGACCTTCACTTCCGTGGACTATCCGCAGAGCAACGGGCAAGCAGAAGTCACCAATCGGGAAATTCTTCGAGTCTTGCATGTTTGGTTCGACCATATGGGAGGCAGCTGGATTAATGAGCTCCCGAACGTGTTGTGGGCCCTCCGCACGACATCGAAGGAGGGGACCGGTCTGACCCCATTCCACCTAGTGTATGGTGGTAAAGCGGTCGTCCCCGTCGAAGTCGGATTAGAGTCCGATCGGGTGCAGCATTATGATGAAGGTAACGCCGAGCGGAGGCTTTTGGAGCTAGACTTGATGGATGAAGCGCGTGCCAAAGCGGCTGTTCGACTGATGGCGTATCGACAGTGGATGCAGCAAACCTACAACCGGAGGGTGATCCTGAGGTCCTTCCAGGTCGGCGACCTCGCTTGGAAGAAAGTCAGGCCAGTCGGGGATGTCACCAAGCACAAAGCCCCATGGGCAAGGCCTTTCAAGGTCATGGAAAAGCTCCGCTCGGACGCTTATTATCTAGAGGACGAGACGGGAAGGCGGCTCGAACAACCATGGAGCGCAAACCATCTCCAACCCTATCGGGCCGGATGAGAGTTGCGCAAGTATAAAAGCATATTTATACATTTTTGTACGTCCTCTCTGAATGCAGGTCAAAATAAAAAATTTCTAAGTTATATGTCGAACGTCACATCGAATAGTCAAGCGACGACGTTAAACGCAAGTCTCCACCAACGGTCGAACAACGACCTTAAACCTTAGTCTCCACCAACGGTTGAGCAGCAACATTAAATGCAAGTCTCCACCAACGGTCGAGCGGCGACCTTAAACCCTAGTTTCCACCAACGGTCGAGCGGCGACCTTAAACCCTCGCGTCATCGACGGTCGAGCAGCGACCTTAAACCTTCGCACCACTTGTATCGCCCCCAAATCGTCGACTAGATAAGCGGGTATCAAGGCGATCGCTTTGTCACATTTGGAAGACAAACGTAAAAACGGCAAAAAAGAAGAATGTTAAAAAGAAGACGTGTCCCAACTTTGCCCAAAAAGTTTAGGCCGATCGGATGAAGACAAACAGAAAGTACAACCAAAAGATCCCCAAACAAGACATATAAGAAGACTTCAACACTCATTCCAAGTAATTCAGAGCATCGTCCGGAATAGAGTCGTTGAGCTGGTCACGGTCAATGATAATGCCAGCCAGATCGGCGGGCAGGTGCCCCTTCTTCTTGAGTTGGTCAAAAACGTTGTCAATGGCAAGTCAGAAAAGTCGAAGAATCCGGTCTACAAACTTGTTAACGAAGGTGTCAGACCGGATGTAGGCCACCTTCATCTCCTTGAATCGGCTGGGCTCGCTTTCTTTGTGCGTCTCTAGGGCCGACCGGGCGCTCTCCAGGTCTGCCTTCACCACCGCCAGATCGACATCCTTTTCGGACAGCTGACTCCTTAAAGTGGCTTCTACAGATTCGCGGGCTTGCCGCTCAGGCGCCAGCTGGTCCTTTGCATTTTTCAACTTGTCTTTTGTCTGCTTTAACTTCTGCTCGAGAGCCCGAGCTTCCACATTATTCTTTTCTAGATCATCAACGGCCCTTTGCTTTGCTTGCGGTTGTAGCGAGTGTGATTTTGCTCTCGAAGGTGGAAATCTCCTTTTTGAGTCGGTCAATGTTCCCGGCCTGCTCAGTACTCTTGCCTCGCTCGGCAGCGAGCAGCTCTTCACTCTTGGCCAAGTCGGCCTGCAGTTGAGCCACCTGAGTGTCATTTAGACCATGAGTGGTACCCGACTGGTCGGGGGCTTCCTTCAGCCGTTTCAGCTCATCCTCCACAAAAGCGAGCCTCTGGCACATAGCAAGGTTGTCCACCCAAAACTGCAGAAATCAAAACCGAAAGTAGATCAGAAACAAGGCCAGATTAATTAGTATAGAAGCTGAAAGAAAAACTCACACCGGTAAGTAGCCTAGTGTGGTTGTCCGCTAATGCACCCGGGGGCGCGGCCGCCGCCCGGGCGCGTACATCTTCCCACACCTCGGCCAAATGGGCTCGAATGATGATCCGGTGTTTAGTCTAACCGGCCAGTCTCCCCGCGTCGAAAGCTCTTCGGTAGGAAGGTGGAGGGTGGCTGTGACGCGTCTCCGACCGGTCGGGGCCGAATGGGAAGAAGCCGATCGGCCCGCGCGGGAGGAAGAGGGCGCAGGGTTGATGCTCGACCTTAGGATGCGACCCTGAGCCGATAGTGGCGGCAGGATGGCGATTGGAGAGGCGACAAGAGGGTCGGAGGGTGTTTGGTTGGAGGAGATATTGGCGGCCTTCGACAATATCGGTCTGGAAGCACCAGGTCGATCGGCGATCCTCACTGTTGAAGACGCGGAGCGAGCAGCTTTCTCCGCTCGACGCCTCTTGCGAGTATTCTCAAGCGGCGCTTTCGATTGCGAGCCCTCTTCTGGAGCTAGCTGATCAACCGGAAGCCCTACGATCGGCGCACCAGTCGCTGCTCCTTCGACTGGCACCTGGCCCGACTCCCCACCGGCCTCTTGAATAAGCTCTGGAAGATCTTCCTGTTGAAATCCCCGATCGGCTAAAACTTCGACCACTACTTTGTCAACTTCGGCCCTGGAAAGCTTTGATTGCCCGACCAGTTACAAAATAAAGAAAGAAATCAGTTAGACAAAGAGAAGAGAAGCAAGTGAACAGTTTACCTAAGTCGATCGGCTCAGACGGGCTGATCGAGCTAAGGCCGAAAAGTGTTAGAACTCCTTCCTCCAGTAACTTGTGAATATTGAACTTCTGACCAGCTAGCATGGAGGCAGCATGCAAGTAGTCCGGAGCACTTTTATAGCAGGGCAGTGAAGGTTGAGGCCCCAACGAAAGTTGTCAAGTGGTTTGGACGGAGGGTCGGTCGGGAAAATGAATAAAAAATTATAGAAGCGTGCACACACATGTTACAGGAGCCCTATATAAAGGGGGGTCAGGCATGCATCGACAAAAGTATGCTTTCCTTATGATCTCTACAGTTACGCTACAGTTTTAATTCGGTGCTTCTTGCTTCGCTGGAGGTTGACTTGAGCATCTGAGGATCATTGCCGGGATCCCTGCCCTGGCTCGGTACTGACGCTATTAGTGTTACAGGTAAACGTGGAGTTCATCAAAGATCAACAGGAGCACTACACCCCCAACCTCCACTTCCCCGACTTCCGGACAGGATCACCTTCCATTATTTTCAATGCGAACGTGATCAACAACCACCTCGCCGTTCTGTTAATGTCACACATCTCGATCGAATTAAAGCAATGGCTCCACAATGAATGCCCTCGTTCGTCACCTGATCATTCATGGCATGCACGCCTCGTCACCGTCTGAACCCTATCCACATCTTCAAGTACTTCAATCGCCGGCGGTCTTTTCATCGCTTCTCCTATAAATTCCGGGCAAAGAAGAGTGTGCCAGGCGCGACGTAGAATGGAAGGGATGGACGCCCGAGGATTATGGGGGGAAGTCATGTACTGCCTCATCATCGCCTGGCTTTCCATCATCTCCAGCTGGATCATATTCTCCGGCGTCGATGACGACGGCGACGGCAGCAGGAAGTGCCGGTAGAGCCGCCGCTTCGTCTGAGAGACCGCCTTCTGCGACAGCGACTGTGATGAAGGCTACGGAGTGTTCAGTGCTTGCTGTTGAGCGGCAAAGAGGAGATCGACTTTATCTCTGTAATCAATTCTGCGATCAACAGAATTTGTGTTGCGGATATATCGTGAGAATAAAGGAGTACCGCACGAAATTTCATTAAACAAACCACAGAATTAAAATCGTTTTGGGGAGATAAAATCTTCAAAGCAATCCAAAATTAAAATAGCAGAGAAATGTCGTCGTCGTCGTCGCAAGCAAAACACTGCATCAACCGCAGAGTACAAACCGGGAGGCGGGGAAGAGGATTCCGGCGACCGAAAGGAGGCAAAATTGTAACGACGTTCCAGCGAGCGGAAGCCGCTTAACCTCGAGGACCACCAGCGAAGTGATCAGGGAAAGGCCGGCGGGGAGCCACCAGCCGCAGCAGGAGGGGCCGGCGAAAAACTGTTAATTATATACGTTTAAAAAACTATGATTAACGTATATTATTCATTTATTATTTTCTACGCAGTATCATAATTATCTAAAGCAAATTTTAAAATAAATTCATACCATTTAAAAATATTTATTATTTCAGGAATCTATAATTACATATATTATCTTGAAGTTAATATTATGCGACAAACAAAAAATATATTAATTAAATAAATTACATATCTATAATTTAGTAATTAAATATACTTGATTATTTGTGGGACAAAAAACTTGTGAAGAAGGGGCATGAATAAATAAAAATAACTTTTTGGGAAAATTGCAAAAGAATTAATTCAGAGAGAATGATATTTCCGTAAATATTACGCCGACTATTTTCTGTATTATCCAGTCGTATTTCACTTTTTTTTTTTTATAATTTTCTTTTTCCCAAAAAAGGCCCTTAACCTAATCCGATCCCTTTTAGCTCCCAGAATTCGCTCGATTTCTGCCACAAGGCGTCCGATTATTCGGACATCAGCATCGTTTCGATCGAGATCCGAAGGCTTCCTGAACCCTATCACAGGTGCATACCAAATTGCCAATTATGAAAATTAAGGTTTTTTTTTTCCCGCGATGCTTCACCTGTCATGATTAGTTCTTTGGTGTCTGTGATCTGTTCATAGGCCATCGGCTTCTGTTGTCGTTTGTGTCGTTAAGTGCGAAAGTCTAGGTCTTCCTTCTTATTGTTGCTTTGTCGACGGATCTCGTTGAAGGTAAAATCCCTTTTCTTTTGGGTTGAATGCATTTTTCTATGTTTTTGGATAATTTGATTTCATTTGGCTCGAAATTTTGTTTTTTTAGGCTTGTTCTTGTCAGTTACAATCTGATTCTGTAGAAAGTTTTTGCCTTGATTGTTCATATCCTCTTCCTGTAGACACTGTTGTTTCCCATTCTCCTTTCTCCTCCTTTGTCTTTCTTTTTTCCAAATTTAATTCTTTCTTCTCATTCGCATCCACTTCTCCTGTGGTTGTAGTGAGTCTCCCTCTCTCTCCTCTTCCTGTCTGCAGCACTGCATCTCCAATATCATCATCCTCCTTTCCGAGACAAAACCAACATATGGCACTCTTATCTCCTTCCCTATCTCTCTATTCTTTTTCACTCCCTTATGAGCTAAAAGGGAAGGTGGGGCAGGTTAGGAGAATGGGTCTTGTCCAAATACTTATTTGGATCAGGCATCACATTTTGATAAAATTATACTACCCTATGAAAAAATTCTGCTTGTTGTTAGCAAGCATAAACATACAGTTGTTACTTCTGAAGCTTCCCATTTAGGCCACTATATTTTATTTTTATTACTCTTATATCTGCTTTAATGATGCATGTACTTTTGCTTACTCTACGAATGTACTGTTTCCAAAATCAAAGGTACCAGTTAGTCTGGTTAGAGTAGACTATAAAATTAGTTGCTAATTTGAGCTCTCAATAAGTAGGACACATATGTTGTTATGTAATAATCATGCTCTTAGACAATTTATCTCCAAATAGAATAATAGGAATAGGTGCATAACCTTGCATATGCTGAAATTACCGCTCTGATTTAAGTATGTGTGAGTATAAACAATGCATTTCAAAGTTAACTCAAAGAGTATGTTGAAATCTCTTTATCTTTGGCAGAGGCATATACTCCATGCAAAATCACCAGTTTGATGATATGGATGAAATGGTGGAAAATCATGAAATGGGAGATGGAGAAGATATGTATGAAGAATTCTATGGTGGAGCGCTAGGCAATTCAGACTCTGATGGCGAAGATTATGACCCGTTGGTATGCTGTGTCTGCTGCTGCACCCTTTCTTATCTTCAACAGCATTATATCATTTGTATTTTGTAATATTATCATTCTATTTTTAGTTTTTATCTAGGATAAATTATGAAAATCACCAGTAGATGGCCTAAGCTGAAAAAGTTTGAGGGCTGCTTTAGGCCTTGCTAGTCAATATTAAAATCTAAACCTAAGATCGATATTAAGTTATTAACTGTAATAGAGGATTAAGATTCATTAGCCAACCCCAAATGTTTGGGACTTAGATGGGACAATGATGATGGTGGTGGTGAGCATTGATGGATTTGGAGTAGAGAGAAGGCACAAGAAGTAGAGGGAGATTAAACAAGACTAAAAAGACTTAATTGGCATGAATATTATTAGCGATGTAACTTGCATAGAGCTTGATGAATGTTTAAGATCCATGTAGCAGAAATAGTCAGGAAAATTGCAGGTTGATGGTGGTTCTCTTCATAGTTGTACTTTGGATTGTTATCCAAACTGTTCTTTATTTCTCTAGTAATCAATTGTTCACAACTTACCTTTGTTTTGAATTTCAGAATGAAAGAGAAATTGATATTTCCTCTGCTCAAGCAAGGAAAGGAAAAGATATCCAAGGAATTCCATGGGGTACGCTAAACATCACACGTGAGAGCTACAGACGAACCAGGCTGGAACAATACAAAAACTATGAGAATGTACAAAATTCTGGGGAAGCATCAGAAAAGGCATGAAGCAAGTGGTTCAATTTTAACTTTCCTCACTACTTATACTTGTTTGATCATAAACTTATTTGCCCATTAATCATACAGGAATGCAAATCAACCCAAAAAGGTGGCATGTATTACGAGTTTCAGAGAAATACAAGATCTGTCAAATCAACAATCCTTCATTTCCAGGTGAGCATTTTTCTGCAGGGGCAAGCAATTCCACCACTTTCTGGGCTTGTTAACGATGATTCCCTATCATTTGACCACCAGTGGTGCCTGTAGATTCTACAAATTTAGCCATTGTGTTATGCTAACCTTAAGGCTTCAATTTGAATTATGCAAACTTTGTCATCAATGGTACATGTCAGGAAGTAATCCACAAGTTATGAACCAATTGCATTCATTAATATGTTCTTCTTGTTTGTCCAAGCTTTTCATTTTTCTGGGTAGGACAATGCTTTAGCACAAAAACTCTTCATATCTTATCTTAATGTTGGTATCAATTTCTCCTCACAAAAGAATGATGATATTTGATGGTTTTGATTAATTGAACTCTCTTTGAAGACTTAAGAATTTATTTGGTATCTTACTGCATATCCATGGCAAGTTCCTATTGTTTGCATGGGAGCTACTTTCCATGATACTAGAAGATTTTGGATGACCTTTTTGTTTTCATATCTGAATTGAAAAACCTAAATTATGTGGAATATTTACAAATTTGTATCAAAAGTTTGCCACGACAAGTAGTTGAATATGACCTTACATATCCATTTCTCAGTTATTTTGTGGATTTTTGAAACCTATAATTCATCCTATTCAGCCGTTCATTTCTTAAGCTGTCTGAATCATTAGGAGTCTGAATTCTGTTTATTGATGGACAGAGCTATGAAACATTAGACTTACCTGGATTGATATTTTAATTTTCAGTTGAGAAATTTGGTATGGGCTACATCAAAGCATGACGTCTACCTAATGTCACATGATGCTGTGCTTCATTGGTCTGCTCTAAATGGCAAGGAATATGAAGTTATCAATGTCTCGGGGCACATAGCTCCTTTTGAGGTGTGTTCAAGGAATCTGTTTACTTGACTATTGCTTATGAATGAGTTGTCAATTGTGAACTGCGTACTTATGGGCTTCTGTCCTTCTGATATATCGAATACTTTTTTACATTTGTCCATATCTTTTTCTGCAGAAACACCCTGGAAGTTTGTTGGAAGGATTTTCACATACTCAAGTTAGTACACTAGCTGTGAAAGATAATATGCTTGTAGCAGGAGGATTCCAAGGAGAACTTATATGTAAGGTAATTTCTTTCTGGTTGTCAGCCTACATTTGAAACAATTTGTCATACCATAGATGTGGTTGATCAACAAGCTCATTGCGTCATTCTGCAACAAGTGGTCAATTAATCTGTCTGTCAAGACAACACTTCTCCATTAATATACATATTTTATGGTTAAGCAATAGGTTATTGTCCCATGATTGATATTGCAAAGGAAAGCTGTAAAAGAAATAATCGAAGTATGTATATGGTAAAAAATGGGGGCGTTTGGTTTAGGGGAATAGGAGTGGGGAATGGGAATGAGAATCATTGATTGTCATTGTTAATGTTTGGATTATTGGAATAGGAATACAAATAAGGGAATGAATCCTTGAAATTGGGTAATAACTCATTCCCATGTACCTCTCCTTCAATGAGCCATTACCCTATTTTCATCAATCAAAATATTTCCTTATTCCAAAAATACTCTTGACCTAAAACTAAAATTTTCTCCCATAATACCAAATATCAAAATATATTTATTTATTTTTTCTTTCATATCACTTCTCTCTCCTTGTTCTTTCTCATCATATTTTCTCTCTCATCATTTTATCACACACTTTCTCTCTCCTTAATCTCTCCTATCACACTCTCTTTCCTCTTTTTTCTCATTACACTTTCTCTCTCATCATACTTTCTCTCTCCTCAATCTCTTCCATCACACTCTCTTCCTTCTTTTTCTCTCATCATACTTTCTCTCTTCTCAATCTCTCCCATCACACTATCTTTTCTCTTTTTTTCTTATCACACTTTCGCTCTCATCACACTTTCTCTCTCACTCCTCTTTTTTTACTCAACACACTTTCTCTCTCATCATATTTTCTCTCTCCTCAATCTCTCCCATCACACTCACTGCTCTCTTTTTCCTCATCACACTTTCTCTCTCATCATACTTTCTCTCTCCTCAATCTCTCTTATCACACTCTCTCCCCTCATTTTTCTCATTACATTTTCTCTCTCTTCATCCTCTCCCATCATACTTTCTCTCACATCATATTTTCTCTCTCATCTTCTCTCATCATGATCTCTCCTATCACACTCTCTTTTCTCATTTTCTCTCATCACACTTTCTCTCTCTTCATTCTTTCTCATCACACTTTCTCCCTCATTATTCTCTTTCATCATATTTTCTCTCACATTCATCTTTCTCTCACATCTAATTTTTTCTCTTATTTTCCTTTAAGGGTAAAAAGGAAAATTTTGATTTATTCCGATAGAAAATATGCAACTAACCAAACATTGCTTTTAAGAGTGATATTCATGCTCATACCCATTCTCATTCCACAATACAATGATTCTCATTCCGATTCTTATTCCTAGGAAAGAACCAAACGCCCCCTAAGATTTTCATCAAAAAAAATTTATTTGATTGATCTCAATGAACTGAACATGGAAGAAATTAGGATAATACTAAAGTATCACTTTATGACTAATATTGGGTTGCCTCCATGGCAAGATAACCATGACTTTGTATGTAGCCTTTTTTCTCTTGAGGAAAGGTCCTCGTTTGCCATGGTATTCTTCATCTTCATCTTACAAGTATGGATGATACAACATAGAGCCATGTATCTAACCTGGCAATCTCTGGTATGAGAAGAGAGGGACTAAAGGAGAAGGGAATTTTTTAAATGATCAAAAATGACTAAAACCAAGCTTTGACATTTGGTGTTCAATTCCAAAAAAAATCTTGTCAAGTACCAAGTTGCAAATTTCATCATCAGTGATCATGACTTCATGAGCTACAATAGGTAGGCATTGTTTGTATGTCAATTATGTTGTTAATTTTTGGAAATGAGAATGCTTTAAAGGGGTTACTGGCACTGAAGTTGAAAGAGTATAATCTGTTGAAAATTTAGCTGATAAAGATAGATGTTTGAATGCCCCTTGTTAAGGTAGCAACTCTTCTATATCTAAAATGGCTCTGGCACTTGAACAAATACTCATCAGAACCATTTTTATTGACATGCCAAATGGAACACCCACATTGAGAAGATCAGTGGATTTTAACTCATCAAAAACATCATCTGAGACAAAAACAACCATCAGGTTCCTTGACACTGAGTAGGGTTGAAATGTTGACCTGAAAGGTTGGATTACCAAAAAGGAAAACAAAATCAGAACTTTAACTTTGGGGAAAAAAATCCTAACCACTTTCAGTTCAGTTTTTTTAAAAAAAATTGTGGGGTTTTTCAGTGATATGTGTTATAAGATGTATGTTAAGGTATGTAAGATTTGTGGGATTCTTCAATGATATAAAAGACAGTCTAGTGTAGAAGCTTCCGCCAATGCGGGATGTGAGAAAAGGTCGGACCACATTGAGTCTATTGTGTGTAGCCTTATCTTGCATTGTAAAAGGTTGTTTCCACAACTTGAACTCATGACCTCAAAGTCACACGACAATAATTTTACCATTGCGCCAAGGCTCTGGATTCTATATATGTGCTTTAAAAGCTGAAACCCACCTAAAACTTGGAAAACCCAATTTTGCAAATAAAATAAAATAAAATCAGAAATTTAGACCCAAACCAAAATTTACAAATACTTAAAACCTAAACCTTGATTAAAACCTGGAAAAAATCATCTTTATTGGATGTTTATTTCTGGCATATTGTGATTTTTTAGGCAGATTGTTTTTTCCATAATCAAAGATGGCCAATAGGTTCTATCAGTTACAAGAGTTGAAATCTATCAAATTAGAAGGTGTTCAGATTAGAGGGAGACCAAAGAAAACAATACTTGATGTAATAAAAAATTTATTTAATCAATTTGAATATTACTAGTGATATAACATTGCATATAACTGATGAAGGAATATTCATGTGGTTGACATCACAGCCTAATGATGATGATGGTCATACCCATTGAAGCTAATTGTTCAAGGAATCAAATTTAAGTTAGAACTTGACATCCTTTGACACGATTAGCTTGATATTATTTGTTAGTGTCTATATAAAAGTGCTTTGATTATTTTTTTATGTGCTTGTTATTCTGATCAATGAACTTCTGCTAATTTATTTTCTGTGTTTTCTTCTTTGTGATTATTTGTTCTCATTTACCCTTAAATTTGTAAGTGAATTTTTTACATATGTGCTTGTTCTAGCTAAATATGATATCAATAGGTATTATCAGAACTTGTTGTTTCAATTTATCTGTCCTTCCATCTGTTACATAGAAGTGTGGTATGATGAAGTCAATATTACCTCAAATTTTTTTCCTTCAAATTGAAACAGTTTTTAGATCGGGAAGGAATTAGCTTTTGCTGCAGAACAACATACGATGACAATGCAATTACTAATGCCCTGGAAATTTTTGAAAGTTGTAGGTAAATGTAAATTACTGATTTTCCTAAAAATATCTAGTTGTCTGCTTGATTTTCTGGTCTATAATCTATCCAGTGGGGCTGTTCACTTCATGTCTTCTAATAATGACTCCGGAGTACGAGATTTTGACATGGAGAAGTTTCAACTTTGCAGCCATTTCAGCTTTCCATGGCCTGTGAACGTAAGATATAATGCATTTCTTGTTGAGTTAATCTAGTTTCTAGTCACATTAATGTGCATCCCATATTATGTCGGTCTGAATTTCTGCTTGTAGTGGTGCCGCTTCGTTGAGAAAGGAAACTCAACTCAATCAGTTGTAGCGGCAGCCTACTGGGATTTTGATCTTGACAATTTGTTTGTTTTGCTTACAAAATGCTATTTTTGTTCAGTTACATATACTCACATCTGCAATTCTGTTCTTGTTGCAGCATGCATCTATTAGTCCTGATGGAAAGCTTCTTGTCATTGTTGGAGATGATCCTGACGGCATGTTGGTTGATTCTCACACAGGAAAGGTTTGTATTATCCAAAATATCTATCTTGGTAAGAACTGTACTAGGGATGAAACAATCAGAACAGTTATTGAGAATCTAAGAATTTTACATCTGTTCTATTATTTTTTTAAAATAATGATTTGAAAATGTTTGTTTTTAGAAGTTGTCATAGTGGAAATGGGCCGTAGTTGTCTAACAAAGCTATACCAGGAGGTTAGGCTTTTGACATTCAAGTAAAGCTTGAGTGAATAATTGCATAACTCTGGTTCTTGCAGACTGTACATACCTTGAAAGGTCACCGTGACTACTCCTTTGCATCGGCATGGAATCCCGATGGCTGCACATTTGCCACTGGCAACCAGGACAAGACTTGCCGCATTTGGGACACCAGGAACCTCTCCAGTTCCGTGACTGCATTGAGAGGCAATCTAGGCGCTATCCGGTCGGTCCGATTCACATCCGATGGCCAATTTTTGGCAATGGCAGAACCTGCGGATTTTGTTCATATCTACGAGGTGGGAACTGGGTACAACAAACATCAGGAGCTAGATTTCTTTGGTGAAATCTCGGGCATGTCTTTCAGTCCTGACACAGAAGCACTTTTTGTTGGTGTATTTGATAGAACTTATGGTAGCCTCTTGCAGTACAGCCGCACACGAAACTACTCTTACCTTGATGCAATGCTGTGACTTCTGAGTAGCAAACATGCATAATTAGTATGACCATCTGTTCTGGGCGATGGTGCTAATGGCTTTGCTGTTCTTCATGCCCGTGAGTCAAACAGATGTTGCTCTTTTCTTTGAAACAGTGTGTTTTGTCAGAGTCCAAGTCTTGTTTTAAGTAATTCCAGTGCGTGGTTGACTTGGGAATGTTTAGATAGGAATTTTACTTTTCATTCTTGCTGATGTTTTTGTTTGTCTAGTTGACATTTAGGTGAGAAATTATAGTGCTTTGGCCTCTATAAATGTAAAAAAGTTGTTGATTCTCCAATACTGTGTTAGTGTAAAAAAGTGAAATCTTGTGCAATGAAATAGTTCGTGTCGCATAATATTATATTTATGCTCTATTTGATGAAAAAGTCAGGCGGGGGATTCTTTGCGGACCATAAGATGGATCCCATATGCTAATTGATTGATTTGGATGGATTCCATTTGCTAAATAGATCGGGTTTATTCAAATCAATCAATGAATACAGTGGACCGTTCCAAATTCAAAGTACCATTTGTACAAACGCTCTTTAAAAAAACATAAAGTGTAGCATGAATACTCATGGGCCTAAATAGACTAGCGGAGTGGTTGTGTCATGAACACAACATGATTATCCATGGGTTTGGGCCTACTAGCGGAGCAGTTGTGTTGCGAATTATAGTTGAGTACTCAGGTGGACCATGACTCTCATCGGCAAGGAGCGATTTGTGAAAGTTGGCTATCAATGTCTAATAATGTAAGCACTTTCTGAATCTACTTTATGACCGGTGGAAAATTTTAATGGGACTAGGCTAGTAATCTCTCGAATTAATTAGTTCGAATAATATTTATATATATAGAGAGAGAGGTATTTGATTTTTCAAACGGATGAATTTTATATATTAGTCATTGCACACGCGTTGCATGTGTAATACAGTGCATGAATACACGTAACTTAGTATCCAAGGCCCATAAATTGGACTTAGTAAAGATGCGTCAGGCTCATGTAGTAGTGCAATGCAAGGGCGATGTTCAGGAACCCCAACAGTAAACTACTGTAACGAGCTCTCTCATAAAAAATTAATTTAATTTTTAATATTAGATATTAAACTGATAAGAAGTGATACTATACTTGATCAAAGCCACAAGGTCGAGAAAGGTACACTTTTAATGGCACCAACCCAAAGTATTTATAGAAGTTTCTCCGCTTGTGATGTTACTAGTCCTAAGATATGGGGAATAAGAGAACCATGACAGTACATATTTTTTCTATAAAAAATAATCAGAAAAAATTACTAACAAGTCTTAAAATTATTTATATATATATATATATATATATATATATATATATATATGGGTAACCATGGGTGACAGTCTACGTGGGTACTTGACGCGACCAGAATCTAAATTTTTTTAATTCTTCTCTTCCTTTACTTAAGCTTATTTTTGCTCTTCTCTTCCTTCGCTCGCCTCTCTTCCCTAAAATAAAATCCCTAAACCCTCTTCACCACTTATCCACTCCTCTATTCCTCCTCTTCCAACCCTAAATACAGGTTATCTTGTTTAACTCTCAATTCGTAGCAAGTGAGTTAGGGTTTTTATCTAAACTATACTGCACACCCCTCTTCTCCTTTTTCTACTCGTGTTTCAAAATTCACATTCCACATCGACCTTAGGAATTTCCTTGAAACTATACTAGTCATCTCCCTTCTTTCCTTTTTCTACTCATTTTCATAATCCACATTCCACATCGACCTTATGAACTTCAATTGCTGATTTTGAATGACCAACACCAACGGTGGGATAATTTTTCTTTCAAAACTAGCACCAACGTGGTGCTAGTCTTTCAAAACCAGCACCACATTAGTGCTGGACCCAACGTCGGTCCTGGTCTTTAAAAAATTAGCACCACATTGGTGCTAATTTTCTTTCAAAACCAACACGAACATGGTGCTAGTCTTTCAAAACCAACACCACATTGGTATTGGACCCAACGTTGGTCCTTGTCTTTTAAAAAATTAGCAATACATTGGTGCTAGTTTTCTTTTAAAAATTAGCACCATGTTGGTGCTGGTCTTTCAAAACTAGCACCACATTGGTGATGGTCAATGTTGGTGCTAGTCTTCCAAAATGACTACCACGTTAGTGTTGGTCTATGAAAACCAACACCAACATGATGTTAGTCTTTCAAAATCAGCACAAACATTGTAGTTGATTTTTCATTATGTTTTATGATTAATTTTATAGTTGATTCTTGTAGTTGATTGATAGTAGGATATAGAAGTTATATTTTTTTAAATGCTATTTAGAAGTGTCTTATGCAATGATTTTGTTGCTTTGGATGCATTGAGCTATTTAAAAAAAAAAACAGCTCCACATTGGTACTAGTTTTTAAAAACCAGCGCTATGTTGGTGTTGATTTTAAAAATCAGTACCACATTGATGCTGATTTATAAACAGTGACACCATATTAGTGTTGCTTATTATAAACCAGCACCAACATACCTAGTATTACAAAGTAATGTTTTTTTTTTTGGATTTTGAATCATTATTATTACCATCATTTTGTAATTCACATGGACCTTTGTAGAATTCTTCCTTGTCTGGCTTGAACAAAGAAATTTAATATCATACTATATTTTGGATGAGATTATGATTGTAGTGAACTTCATGGATTAAGCAAGAAAACTGTTGCTCGACTTATAGTTGTCTAGTAATTGATATAATGTTTGTGCTCTCGCTTGAACTGTTGCTCAATTTTTTTGAATCTGGCATTCTACATTAATGGAAGAAAATTTTTGTGATGAACAGCTATACATTTTCCAAGTTGATAATGATCAAAAGCCAAAAACTGGGATACAATTCACATTACTAGAGGAGACATTTATGTTCTATAATCAATATGCACGAGAAGCCAAATTTAGCACAGGAATAAGCAATAACAAGAAAAATAAGAAAACTAATGAGGTAATCTGGAAAAAATTTGTATGCTTTAAAAAAGAACATACAGATATTCAACGGAATATGTAGACATTAAGTGATAAAATCAAAAAGATAATAGCACATGGCGAAGTTAGAATTGGATGTAAGTCAAAGATTTCATTAGTGAAGGAACAAATTAGACCTAATTGGGTTCTCACTAACTTCATTGAAAATCAAAATCATCCACTCTCGACTCCTATAAAGGTACATTTTCTATGCTCACATCATAGTGTTTCAACAGTAAAGAAAGCATTGACTCAATAGTTTTCAGATGCTAATGTGTCAACTTGTCAACAAGTACGATTATTGGATATAGAGTATGGAGGGCTTGAGCATGTAGGTTGCATAGAAAGAGATATTAAAAACTTCAAGAAAAAGCTAAGGGATGAACAAAAAGGCATTGATGCTAAAACACTAATCAAGTTATTTTCCTCTAAGAAAGAGAAAATTTTAGGTTTTTCCTTTGATTACGATACTGATTCAGATAACAAATTTAGTAGATATTTTTGGATGGATCATGTATCAAGGAGGACATATAGTGTATTTAATGATATAGTTGTATTTGATACGACATATAGCACCAATAAATATAGGTTAATTTTTGCACCATTTGTAGGAGTTAGTCATCATCATCGAACAATTATTTTTGGTTGTGGCTTTTTAAATGATGAGAAAACTAAATCTTTTGTTTGATTGTATAAGAAGCTCATAGAAGTCATGCCGAAAGGTGCATTAAACATGATCATCACATATTAGGATCCTGTTATGACGAAAGTTATTGCCCAAGTTTTTCCTTAGATAGTGCATCGATATTGTTTATGGCATATAATGAACAAATTCCCATATAAATTACGCCATTTGAATTTTTGAAACCACTATCAAAGCATAAAGAATGTTATTGCAAATTCTATAACACTTAGATGAATTTGAGAAGTCATGGCAAGAGGTTATCAAGTGTACTAACTTGAAGAAAAATGATTGGTTGTCATTGATATATGAATTGCCACAAATGGGTGTCAGTTTATTTTAGGCATATATTTTATGCTGGAATGTCAAGTAGTCAGAGATCTGAAAGCTCATATTCTTTTTCAAGAGGTATTTCTAAAATTAGAACTCATTAATGGATTTTATCATCCGTTTCAATAAGACATTAAGGCATCAAAGACACAATGAGTTAGTTGCAAATCATATTAATATAAATGAGCATCCAAAGATTAAAACAAGCTAGCCAATGGATATTCAAATAGTTAAGTTGTACACAAAAAAGATATAGCTGGAGTTTCAAAGTAAAATGAGTGATACTCTTAGTTATATGTGTAACAAGCATTTACATTAGTTGACTCAGTAGTTTACCTTGTGGTGAATTTTCAAAGTTATTCTTCCTCCAAACCAAGGACGCCCACACATCACCAATAGAGGGACTACATATCTTGTAGATGTATGAAATTTGAGTTCAAGGGCATTTCATATAGGCATATGTTAGCTTATTTTCATATTAACCAAATGTTTCATTTACTTGATAAGTATATACTCAAATGATGGACATGAGATGCAAAGGTTGAAGCTGGTTTTTATTTGGAAAGGGAAAATTTAACCGATGATCCAGAAAGGTTTTTGATGATAAGATACTCGAGGTTATCCTTTAGATCTTCGATATTAATTGATGATACGTCTTTGACAGATGAGGGGACAAATTTCTTGGATCAACATGCAATTAGATTGTATCTATAGTAAAATTTAAGAGATGAACATTAGTAGAACATGCGATAATGAAAGTCAAAGAAAGAAATCCATAGATGAAGCCCTTGGTATTGTTGATTTATCTTTAGTAAAAACAAAAGGATGTGGGAAGAGATTGAAATCATTAAAGAAGAAGTCAACCTCAAAGTCCAGGCTATGTTGTGGATGCGGGCTTCAAGGTGTATCACATGACAAGCACAACTGTCTAATTTTGCAACAAGAGTATGTGTCGATTAATTCTATATTGGTATTATAATTTTAATTCCCAATCAATTAGTTTTATTAAATTATGTAAATATGAGGATGTGTTTATTTTTCAAATCAATTATAGATAACCAAAATGTGACAAGCGATGACAACACATATGAAGAATATTTGTCATTTGTAGCTGGTACTATCAAAGTTTTTTATTAAATTATAGCGGTTGATTAAGAAAATTGAAGTTAGTAATTATTTTTATTGTTGTAGGTTCTAATAACATAGTGTAAGATGAATGAGGGTTTAGCATCTTTCTTCTATTTGCATTCTTCATTTTAATATTGTAACATCATCTTTGTTATTGTATTTTTCAACATTCTTACCAATAAAAGGTTTCATTAACTAAATTATAGCTTGAGAATAGTGAAGTAACTACTTTGAATTTTCTCTAGCTGAATTGGAGTTCATACCTTGTGTAGATTTGGAATACTGATGAGAATGAGGATGTGCAGTTACTTGTTACTATATCTTGTTCGCTAGTCACAGTGTTAGGTTTCAATCCTATACTTAAACTATTTTACATTCTATTTAATAGTTACAAGTTATTGCTAGTTATATTTCGTAAATTGAAATATATTATGATTTTCCTATATGCCATCTATTCTGAATATGGGTTTGTTGAAGTTAGATAGGATTGCTAACTTCTTCTATTCATGTAAAAATAAAACATTCTCATACTTTAAAATTACAATTTACACATGAAACCCCAAGTCTTTTAATAGTTAAGAAGTGGATTGGTTTAAGCCTTTTATGATTATATTTTAGTATATATGAATGCAAATATTTCCAGACCCATAAAGGATACAAACTTTAGAAATTCATTCTAATATTCAAAATGAATTTAGAAATTCATTCTGAAATTCATTGTGTATAAACCATGCATTATTTTCTAGTTATTGCAATTTATTTATATTGATTTATATTACACACAGGTTTATATAGGAGGACTACACATGCCCCATATCTCAATCAAGTTGAAATTCCCTTAGTATTGGGATTAGAAGTGCTTCCTTAATCTGTAACTGTGTGAGACATGACATTTGGCTTGTTTGGCCTTCGTGTGGACAATTTTTCTCATGTGACCAAGAATTTTGAAAACTAGAATTTTTAAATCTTTGTTGATATTTTATTTCTGCCATATTTTTAACAAAGGTTTATATTTTTTTTATGAAGCTTAGTTCTGCATGTGAATGCTACCAATTTGATAGTGAAATGATGTCATTGTATACAAGTCATTGATGCTGTGATTCAGAAAATGGCGACTAGCAATTGATATAGGATATTGTTGGTTTTGAAAGACTAGCACCAACATGGTGCTAATTTTGCAAGACTAGCACCAACGTGGTGCTGATTTTACAAGGGTAGCACTAACATCCATGTCACTTGACATGCAGTCATAACTTCTTGTGGAAGTCTCAAAACCATGATTATAGTGCATATATACATTCTCTATACTCACTCATTCTATCCCACACCAAAATTTTAAAAATCCAATGGCCCTAGGTCAATCAATGAGTTTCGGTAAAAATGCATTGATAGACCTAGAGGATCCCAATCAGACTCATTCCAAATCCTATGGGTTCACATGATTCATAGAAGTCTAAATATGCTCTCATTTACTCTTTTTAGGCCTTCTCAGCATTGGTCCAAATGATTTAAATCATTTTTTACATTGTGGTGCTAGTTTGAGAAGATTGGCACCACCTTAGTGTTGGTCTGAGAAGATCAACACCAACTTAGTGCAGATCTTGGGAAACCAGCACCATGCTTTGTGATGAGTACCCAAGGCCATATTGGTGCTGCTTTTGCACCAACACCAAGTTGGTGTTGGTTTTACAAGACTAGTACCAACGTTCATGCCACTTGATGCGCAACCATATATTCTTGTGTGAGTCTCAGGACCATGGCTAGAGGGCATACATACATTCTATACACACACCACTTCTATCACATTTCAAAATTTAGAAATTCAAGACCCCTATGTCAATCAATTGGTTTCAGTTAAAACTCATTGATGAACTTAGAGAACCTCGATCAGACTCATTCCAAGTCCTATGGGTTCACATGACTCACAGGAGTCCAAATATACCCTCATTTATTCTTTTTAGGCCTTTCCAGTATTAGTTCAAATGATTTGAATCTTTTTGTACATTATGGTGCTAGTCTGAGAAGATTAGCACTACCTTGGTGCTGATCTTAGGTAGCCGGCACTATACTTTGTGATGAGTACCCAAGGCCACGTTGGTGCTACTTTTACAAGACCAACATCAATGTTCTAGCCACTTAGCATGTAACCATAGATTTTTGTGTGAGTCTCAAAACCATGATTGGAAGACATATATATATATATCTATTATACACTCACTCTTTTCATCCCATTCTAAAATTTTAGAAATCCGAGGCCTCTAGATCAATTAATGGGTTTCAGTTAAAACCCATTATTAGACCTAGAGGATCCCAATCAGACTCATTCCTATGAGTGCACATAGCTCATAAGGAGTCTAAATATGCCCTAATTTACTCTTTTTACACCTTCCCAGTGTTGTTCTAAATGATTTGAATTTTTATGTACATTGTGGCGCTGATATGAGAAGATCAGAATCACCTTGGTGCTGATCTTCAAAAACTAGCACCATGTTTTATGATGAGTACACAAGGACACATTGTGCTGCTTTTGCAAGACCAGCACCATGTTGGTGCTAATTTTGTAAGATCAATACCACTGTGATGCTAATTTTACAAGACCAGCATTGACTTTCGTGCCACTTGACATGCAACCATAGTTTTTATATGGATCTTAGAACCATGGTTGGAGGGTATATATACATTTTATACACTCACTGCTTCCATCTCATTCTAAAATTCAAGACCCCTACGTCAATCAATGGATTTCAATCAAAACACATTAATGGACCTAGAAAATCCTGATAAGACTCATTCCAAATCCTATGGGTTCACATAGTTTACAAGAGTCCAAATATGCCCTAATTTACTCCTTTTATGCCTTTCCAGCATTGGTCCAAATGATTTGAATTTTTTTGTACATTGTAGTACTGGTCTGAGAAGTTTAGCACCACCTTGGTGCTGATCTTAGGAAACCAACACCATGCTTTGTGATGAGTACCCAAGGCCACATTGGTGCTCCTTTTGTAAGACCAACACCTACATCCGTGCCACTTAGCATGCATCCATAGATTATTGTGTGAGTCTCAGAACCATGGTTGGAGAGAATATATACATTCTATATACTCACCCTTTCCATCTCATTCCAAAATTTCAAAAATCCCAGGCCCCTCGATCAATCAATAGATTTCGATCAAAATCTATTGATGGGCTTAGAGAACCTTGATCAGACCCATTCCAAGTCCTATGGGTTTACATGGCTCATAAGAGTCCAAATATGTCCTAATTTATTATTTTTGGACCTTTTCAATGTTGTTCCAAATGATTTGAATCTTTATGTATATTGTGGTGTTGATATGAGAAGATCATAACCACCTTGGTGTCGATCTTCAGAAACTAGCATCATACTTTGTGATGTGTACTCAAGGCCACATTGGTGTTACTAGCTTTTCCAAGACTAGCACCACATTGGTGCTGGTTTTGCAAGATCAGCACCACATTGGTGTTGCTTTAGCTAATACCCCGGTTTTGAGATTTTGGTTAAGTATGGCTTAAAAAGGTTAGATGGTACCATCCATATCACCAAGGTGCATCTTCCTTTTTGGAAGTCCAAACTTAAAAACTCCAAAGTTAAGCGTGCTTGGCTTGGAGAAATTTGAGGATGGGTGACCTCCTGGAAAGTTTTCCAGGGTGCGTGCGAGTGAGGACAAAGCACGCTGAAAGGACCTCTAGTGATCTATGGAGCTAGTCGTCAACCCGATGGACAATTCTGGTGGCGTTCCTGGTTCGGTCCGGGTGGGGCCCGCTCGGGCCGGGGCATTACAGATGGTATCAGAGCGACCTTGCGACCATGAGTGCGCCTGTGGTAGGAGCACCCAGGGCACTACCTAGTGAGGGAGATTCTAGGATTTGCCTGTGATGTGATTCGTGGTTACACAACGAGGACGTTGTGTCTTTAAGCGGGGGTGATTGTAATACCCCGGTTCTGAGATTCTGGTTAAGTATGGCTTAAAAGGTTAGATGGTATCATCCATATCACCAAGGTGCACCTTCCTTTTCGGAATCCCAAACTTAAGAACTCCAAAGTTAAGTGTGCTTGACTTGGAGAAATCTGAGGATGGGTGACCTCTTGGGAAGTTTTCCAAGGTGCGTACGAGTGAGGACAAAGCACGCTGAAAGGACCTCCGGTGGTCTATGGAGCTAGTCGTCAACCCAATGGGAAATTCTGGTGGCGTTCCCGGTTTGGTCCAGGTGGGGCCCGCTCGGGCCAGGGTGTTACAGATGGTATTAGAGGACCTTATGACCGTGAGTGCGCCTGTGGCAGGAGCACCCAGGGCACCACCTAGCTAGGGAGATTGTGGGATTTGTCTGTGGTGTGATTTGTGGTTACACAACGAGGACGTTGTGTCTTTAAGTGGGGTGATTGTAATACTCCGGTTCTGAGATTCTGGTTAAGTATGGCTTAAAAAGATTAGATGGTACCATCCATATCACCAAGGTGCACATTCCTTTTCGAAAGCCAAAATTTAAGAACTCCAAAGTTAAGTGTGCTTGGCTTGGAGAAATTTGAGGGTGGGTGACCTCCTGGGAAGTTTTCCAAGGTGTGTGTGAGTGAGGACAAAGCACGTTGAAAGGACTTCCGGTGGTTTGTGGAGCTAGTTGTCAACCCGATGGGCAATTCTGGTGGCGTTCCCGGTTCGATCCGGGTGGGGTCCACCCGGGCCGGGGCGTTACACACCCCTTCTATCTCATTCCAAAATTTTAAAAATCCCAGGCCCCTCGGTCAATCAATAGGTTTCGATCAAAATCTATTGATGGGCCTAGAGAACCCTGATCAGACCCATTCCAAGTCCTATGGGTTTACATGACTCATAAGAGTCTAAATATGTCATAATTTACTATTTTTGGACCTTTTCAGTGTTGTTCCAAATGATTTGAATCTTTATGTATATTGTGGTGTTGATATGAGAAGATCATAACCACTTTGGTGTCGATATTCAGAAACTAGCATCATACTTTGTGATGTGTACTCAAGGCCACATTGATGCTGCTAGCTTTTCCAAGACTAGCACCACATTGGTGCTGGTTTTGCAAGATCAGCACCACATTGGTGTTGCTTTTGCAAGACGTTGGTGCTAGCTTTACAAGAACAACACCACATTGTTGTTGATTTTACAAGACCAACACCAACGTCCATGTCACTTGGCACATAGCCAAAGATTCTTGTGTCAGTCTCAGAACCATGGATAGAGGATATATATACATTCTATACACTCACCCCTTCCATCCCATTCCAAAACTTCAGAAATCCAAAGCCCCTAGGGCAATCAATGAGTTTTAGTCAAAATCCATTGATGGACCTAGAGGACCTCGATCGGACTCATTCCATGTCCTATGGGTCCACATGGCACACCATATATACCTTTTCACAAAAATTCATAATTTATTCATCATTTATTATTGAGAAGACCATCACAAGTGGTAGTGACAACCCTTGTATCACACAAATTCATCTGTTAAATTGTAATTTAGATGGTTTAGATACAAAAGAATTAGTTACATGTTAATGTAAAATTTTCAGTTCTGTGTATTATTATCCCATAAAAAATAGTGTGTACAAGCTTAAAACACTGGATAAGATTTGTCATAGTAGAAACTTGAAAGCTGAATGACACATTATCTTATTTCCCACTGTAAATCTATAACTCTTCATGTGTCTTTGTGTGAAATTTAGAGTTATCCCATAATATAGTGATTCAATGTATCATAATACCAAAAATCCACAGTCATATCTATAAACAAATAATTAAAAGAATTAGTATAAGATGATTAACTATTTAAGTTAACATAATTACTTACGATGAAATTTGTTTAGGAGCAAACAGTTCCCTGACTATGAATAGGTGGGCATGCATTGTGGCATGGAGTTCAAGATGCCAGTTGTCATAAGATGATTTGTCCATTCTTAAAAATAATTGAATCTACAACCATCAAACATACTCAATCATCAACTAGAAAACATATGTTGTAGTATAAGCTACAAAAATACTACTTACTAAAGGTTTGATTGCTCCAAGTATACTTATTTTTCTGTTATGAAATTATAATACACAATCTCATAATTTTGTAAATCAAACACTATAAGGTGATAGTGTTTAGCTAGTTCATGATGCACTGGACAGAATATGTATATGAATCTATTATTTTCATTGGTTTGAACCATATATATGAATGCTTTAGTTCCCATCACAGGGAACATAACTTGTGTAAAATTCAAAGTCAGAGTTGCTAAATGTAATAAAATTTTATGGTTAAAAGAAAAGGAAGCTCACACTACAAGGAAGTTGGGCACATAGAAGATCGATGGGTGGTAGGCATGATCACTAGCTTGCCCTTATCAGCTAATATTGTAAGATAAGGATCAATGCATTCCCCATTGGTGTTGGTGCAGGAAGCATCTGATGATCGAACCTGAGTTTTGATTATGTCAAAGGGTACAAAGTTAAGTTATCTTATTATCTGATAAATTTGAATGAGATTGCAGGAAAAATCCTAAGTGTTCTTAGGCTTAAGTCCTAGTAGATTCTAGGCAGGTGAAAAATCCTAGGGGGCGGTAACCTAGGTCCTAGGAGGTGATAACCCTAGGCAGAAAGTCTTGGCGGGTCGAAAGCTTCAGGCAAAATCCTAGAGTCGAGGACTCTAGGTTGAAATCCTGGTGTCATGAACCGGGAGGAAGTCTGGGCGAGTCGTGGAGCAGACGTCCAGCATGAAGATCAGAAGCTTCAGATGCTGAGCAAAAGTCCAGTTGGTCTGAAGGATCAATCTGACAATAAGTAACTTCTCCTGAGAGAAGTGGGTGAGGACGCGTTCCCCGAAGAGGGAACAATAGACGTCGGTTCAACCTAGAATTTTGATAAAACTCAAAGTCAGAATCGGGCAGTCAGAGGCTATCAAATTTCAGTTTATATATATTATTTTATGTCTGTACTAACTTTATTTTACAGAAAATAAGGGGCTGGAAAAAGCCGGTCCGAGTGCTCGGAAGGGGTCCGGGTGCCCAGAAGGGGTTCGGGTGCCCCGAGCTGGTCCGAGCGCCCGGAGTCGGTTCAGGCGCCCAGAACTCAAAAGTTATCGTCATGCTGATGTGGCGTACGCGGAGTGACTGAGCCACGTGGTCCAGGCGTCCGAAGGGGTTTCGGGCGCCCGGAACAACCTATAAAAGTAGCTTCAACTAGGAGCTTCAGAACAACACAACGACAAACGACTTTCACTTCTTCGAGCTGCTCAGAAACGCTTCCACGACGCTCGAAAGCTCCGATGACGATTCTTCTAGAGATTTCCTCATACGAAGTTGTCGGTATTGTTTTATTTAAAAGTTACTTGTACTACAATTGTAATCATTTTGTATTATTTTGGATTGATTAGTGATTGCCCATCGAAAGCACTCTTACGTGCTGGCCTTGGAGTAGGAGTCGCCACAGGCTCTGAACCAAGTAAAATCTTGGATTTGTTAGCATTGCTGTATTTTCTTTTCTTTCGTTATTCCTTTGTGTATTTACTTAAACGAACGAAATAGCCACAAGAGCTATTCACCCCACCCCCCCTCCCCTATCCCCCTCTAGCGCTTTCGATCATACAATTGGTCAATATTCCAATTGAATATCGTTAACAATGAATTCATGTATAATAAGATAGCATCTGTTAACCATACTGCCTATTTTGTTTAGCTACACTAAAAAAATAGTGATGAAGCAATCAGTCTTGCATCAAAGTGGAACAAAAGATCAAATTAGGAGAATAAAAAATATTATCGTAAGAACAATTAACTTCTTGATCCTCTACATTGAATCATCAATAACTAGATCCAACTTGTTGCCAAATTGGTCATAAACTTGCTTGATAATTTTATTTTTCATCTCATCGAGAACTTGAATTGGATCCTTTTCCATTTCTTCAATGTTTTTACCTTGTGAACATCAGTGTCTTTGTTAGTTACTTCATGGCCACCAGTAAGTTCCTGTTGACCACCTATTTCACCACCCATTTCACTTCCACCCTTCCCAGATGATTGGATAGACTCTACAACAACTAATTGCTTACAAAGCTTCACTTTTGCTTTTCCTCTAATAGAAGACATTTTTTTTACCATAAACCTTTCTTTTTTTTACCAATACCGGTAGGCTATCGTAGTGTTGGTGCTGGTCCTAGATGCTTTGACTTGGACTGTTCGGCATCCTCATGTAGTTGAACTATTACACCCTCATTTGATTCAATTATCAATTATTTTGAAGCTATTAAATAATCTTTTTCAGCAATTAACAATTTGAGTTCATTTATCATGTTGTCTTTTTCAGATATGACACTGTCCATATCTTTTTTCACCTCTTTAATGGGATTAAGAAGCTATTGATTTTCTTTTTCCTTTCTTAGAGATGATGAAGGAGTACTCTCTTTTAACCTCATCCATACATTGAAGAGGATCTTCAATTTCTTTATCCTTCTAAGAGATTATAAGGTCTTTTTCCTAACAATATACATAGGCTTCTTTTTTAGGATCATGTTGTGAAGTATTAGGGGACTGGTGTGAGACTTATGCAACAACATATTCAGGTTGTTGAGTTGGTGGAGTAATTTTTTTATAGCAGATAGACCTCTGACTCTGCTAGAATCAAGTCAATCAGTATTTGATTTGGTGACAGATGATCTATCATCCTTTTGACATTAATTACATGAGAGGCAAATTTTGTCCATCTCAATAACCTGGGAAACACATAAGGCTATTGTGGATTCATGATAGGGACATGCTCACACATCCACACCTACAACATGATCATAATATGTAAAGAAAATAATAAATAGTAATACTATAAAAAAAATAACTAACAACCAATAAAGTTGGAAATCTCTTTAGTATAAGAAATTCCATCGTACCAATGTTTTGTGGTTTTGATCTCAATGTTACTACCAAACCAATTGACTCTATTTGAGGAGTCATGTAACTATAGAGCACATGACACCAATTATATTTGGCTAGGTTGTTAAAATCATCTAGGCAGTCTATTAGTATAGCACATGTAATCTAGGAATGTTGCTAGTAGTAGAAAAAAACACATACAAAAAATATAAAATAATCAGCTAGAAATATAGCTTGTTAGATACTAGATTTTCAAGGGATCGTGAACTCCTTATATGTTTTTCCACCTTCTTGCATGTATAACTTTTATCCTTGAAATGTTACAAATACAGTGGGCTGGAGGCATCATATAATTCCATTGGTACTGGTTCCCCTCAGTATGATAAGCCAAGAATAATTGTCACATCGATCCTTGTGAAGTTTAGTTTTTTTTAATGGAAAATGAAGGCATTTTGCTCAGCATCCCAATTATCAAACATATTTTGAACAATACGTCTAATATATGGATTCTTAGGGATGCCCAAAACCCAAGCTTCTGTTTGTTCAATATTTGAGGGCACAGATGCAATCAATTTTTGGAATTGGAAAACTTTGATTTTCCAATATATTCTCTTCGTGCGACCTCTCATGAGGCGACTATGTTGATGCAGAAAGCACCAAATGATCGAACATAAGTTTTAATTATGGTAAATGGTTCAAAGTTAAGTTATCTTGTGATCTAACAAGTTGAACTAAGTGTTGGGATCGATGTGCTCGCTAGAGGGGAGGGTGAATAGCATTTCGTCGCGCTTACGTCGATTTGCTTCGTCTTGTTATTGTGCAGCGAAATACTTGAAGATAAACACTCACAATGCTAACACCTAGGATTTACTTGGTATCCACCTCAAGAAGAGGTGACTAATCCAAGAATCCACACATGACACGCTATCTCCACTAATGAAACACTCCTTCTCGATCGTAGCCGGAGGCGGAGAAGCCTCGTACAAACTCACACAACAACACAAACAAAAATACAAGAAGAGAGTACAAGATACAAATAAAAACACTACTTCTTGCTTACTTGTTGCTTGTTATTGCCTCTTGAACTTTGAGAGAAAACTCCCAAGAGCCTTCAATAACTGGTGGTGAAGATCGGAGAAAGTCGCTGAAGATCGCTGTAAGCTCGCAGGAAAGAAATGGCAAAAGATCTTGCGAAGAAAATGCTCCGCCCAGGCTTTAAACAGTGCTCCTAATCGATCGAATTCATCCCCAATCGATTGTCACGTCAGCACCACTCCATCGCAGCCGTCCATCACCTGTATCCTACGGAACGGTCACTTCCGTATACAAAAAGTGTACTATACGTAGATAAGTCTTGTGTATACAAAAAGTGTGATGGAAACGTGGTGGTATTTCTTGTACTATACGTAGAAAACATTTTTGGTAGTTGGAAACAATATCAAAATGTTGTCAGAAGTAAGGGTATGGTTGTCCAAGCAATTCGATATGAAGGACTTGAGAGAATGAATATATTCTTGGGATCAAAGTAATAAGGGATCGCAAGAAAAGAATATTTTAATTATCCCAAGCTTCATATATATATCGGAAAAAAAAATCCTTGCTCGTTTTAAGCATGCAGAACTCCAAAGAAAGGTTTCTTACCTTTTGGGCTTGGAGTAGCTTTATCTAAAGAGATGTCTTCGAAGACATCAAAGGAGATAGAGGAAATGAAGACAGATCTTTATGCTTCGGCTATAGGAAGCCTAATGTATGCTATGCACGAGATCAGAAATCTGTTTTGTCAAGGGCATAGTTAGCAGATATCAAAGTAACCCTGGACAAGAACATTGGACTGCAGTAAAGCATATATTGAAGTACCTTAGAGGCACATAAGATTATATGCTAGCTTACAAGGCAGTTAATTTGGTCCCTGTGGGTCACACGGATTTTGATTTCCAATCGGATAGGGACAATAGTAAGTCAACCTCGGGGTTTTGTGTTTACTTTAGGAGGTAAAGTCATAACTATGGAAGAGTGATAAGCATAGGTGTTTATCTGGACTCCACCATAGAAGCTGAGTATATGGAAAGCCTCTGAGGTAGCCATAAAAGTTGAATGACTCAATAACCTCAAGATAGACTTAGATATGATTTCTGGTTTGTCCAAAGATTATTACAATTTATTGTAATAATAGTGGTACAGTAGTAAACTTGAAGAAACCATGAGTCTATAAGGCAAGTAAACATAATAGAGCGCAAGTACCACCCAATACGAGAAATCGTATAAACGAGGAGAAGTTGTTGCTACCTAGATTACATCAGATGATGACCTATAGATCTTTTCACTAAGGCCCTTAAGGCAAGAGCTTTTGATGGGCATGTTGAAGGGTTGGGAATCAGGTGTATGGCAGCAGATGTGGCAGCTTAATCTTTTAGTATAAGTGGGAGATTGTTAGGATGTATACTAAAAGCATAGCTTTTGATATAAACATTTATTTAGAAATAAGAATCACATTGGTCAAATGTCTACATTTATGATAAATGTAGTTGTTCAATTAATTTATATTATAGATAACATGGTGTGTGGTGTCACACACAGAAGATCTTGTTATCAGTACCTTATAAATTATAAACAGTAGCTCACGGCCAAGATGGAAAGGAACAAACCATTGAAAGGTCGTAGTGTAATTAGGTATTAGTTTATCTTAACTATATAATTACACTAGTACACTTAGAGTGTATTGAGTAGGACCATTAGAAGTCGTTTCTTTTATACTGACTTTATAAAGGAACAAAGACCTCAGTTATTATGGAAGTGTATGCTCTTAATCCTAATATAATAACAAGCACATATATTTGATATTTATTTCTTTAATTTATCAATGAGTGAGATTTAGTTCGATAAATCAATAAGCCCGATAAGTTGGGAAATGATATCACTTATAGTGTGTGTTGTTGATTATAGAAGGAAATCGTGTCCTAGTAATCTAGGTTGAGAATGTCCCCAAGAGGAGCTCATAAGGATTGTCATGTTAAACCCTGCAGGTGGACTTAGTCCGACATGACGATAAGGTTGAGTGGTACTACTCTTGGACTAAGATATTAATTAAATGAGTTGTTAGTAACTCACTTAATTAATGGGCATTCGATATCTTAAACACAGGGAGACTAACACACTCATAATAAGAAGGAGCTCAAAATGTAATTTGGGATTGGTGCGGTAGTTCAATAATAGTTCTCTAGTGGAATGAATTATTATTGATAAAATTAAGTTGTGTGTTCGGGGCGAACACGGGATGCTTAATTTTATCGGGAGATCAAAACTAATTCCTTATTTAAAAGGTGGATTTTAAATTTTAAGAAAACTTTTCTTTTTAATCATGTTCATGATTTAAAAGAGAGTTTAAAAATTAAATATTCTCTTTTATAAGTTTCTACAAGAGATTAAGAAAAGATTTGATATCTTTCCTTATTTGTAGATTAAAAGAGATTTTAATTTTTAGAGATAACTTTCTTTTTATCCACATGTTTAAAAGAAAGATTTTAATTTATTAAATTTCCTTTTTATAAACCAATCATGAAGGGATAAAATTATTGGAGAAATTTTTATAAATTTCTAGAAACAAATTAGGAAGTTTTAATTCTTGTTTAATTAAAACTCTCCTTGATTTGGGGAAATAAGTGGTCGGCGGCCATGTTATAATGAAAAGAAAAATTATTTTTAATTAAATAAATTTTTCCTTTTCATGGCAAAAGAATTTAGGAAGTTTTTATTTAAATTTCCTTATTTGCCAAGATCAAGGATTATAAAAGAGGGGGTAGAGGAGGCTTTATAAAAGAACAACTCTATTTTTTTTCTCCCTCTTTTCTTCCTTGGTGTGGCCGGCCCTTCGCTTTCTCTTCTCTCCATCTTTGTGGCCGAAACCTTCTTTTCTCTTGGAGATCAAGTGGTGGCCGGATCTTAGGTTGGAGAAGAAGGAGAGAAAGCTTGCATCCCTTGGAGCTTGGTTGGTGGAAAAGGATCTTCTTCCTTTGAAAGTCTTGCTTGGCCGAAACTTGAAGGAAAGAAGAAGAAGGTGGTTTGGTGGTTCTCGTCTCGGAAGATCGTTGCCCACATAACGTCCGGGATTAGAAGAGGAATACGGTAGAAGATCAAGAGGTCTTTCTAAAAGGTATAACTAGTATTTTTCCTTTCCGCATCATACTAGTTATTTTTGGAAATAATACCAAATATAAGAGGCATGCGATTCTAGTATTTCGAATTTATTTTCGATGTTGTGTTCTTTGTTTTTTTTTCCTTTTCCTTGTGATTTGATTGTTCCTTTCGGTTAACCTAAAGTTATTTTAGGAAATTAAATATTAGCTTTCCTTAAAAGATTTTGTCTGGTCGGTGGTGGTTGCTCCCATATCCAAGAAGGTCATGTGCCTCGCCACGTCAGTACTGGGAACCAATTATGGAAATTAATATTTAATGGAATTAATAACTTAGGTGATTTGGATCGAACGTGTTAAGTTCCGCAGGAGATCCATGTCAAAACCTAAAAGAACAAATAGATTAAACTTTGGATCAAACGTGTTAAGTTCCGCAGGCGATCCAAGTTTAATTTAAAAGAACACATGGTAGCTAGGAAAAGGTTCAGACCTTTGTACAAAATTTTTGTACAGTGGAACCATTAGGTTTTCCGAGTAGCAACCAACAATCTCTCCATCCTTCACGCCTTGCCTTCAAGAGCTTCCTTCGGCTTCATCCTAATTGTTGGGTCTTCCTTGCCAAGTCATACCATGACTTACCTTGCCAAGACCACATGCTTGGACTTACACCCTTTGCCCAGATCACACTTGGACTTTCCAATTGCCTGGCTCCTCACCAGGACTTTTCCGTTACCAAGATCACACTTGGACTTTCTCCTGCCTAACTCCACACTAGGACTTTCCCATTGCTTGGCTCCTCACCAGGACTTTCTCCTGCCTAGCTCCACACTAGGACTTTCCTGTTGCTTGACTCCTCACCAGGACTTTCTCCAACCTAGCTCCTCACTAGGACTTTCCCATTGTCTGGCTCCTCACCAGGACTTTCCAAATGTCTAACCTCCAGTTAGGACTTTCCCAGTCAAGTCTCCTATCAACCTTTATCTACTTGACTTGTACTCTCATCAACCTGGTCAATCCTTTGACCATCTCCACAACCGGACGATTGCTCCAATAATCTCCTTATATTGTCAAGCATCAAAACTCAAATCCCGACTCAAACTTGACTCAACTCAAGCTTAGTCAAACTGGTCAAACTTGACCTAGGAAAATTGCCCCAACAATCTCTCCCTTTTTTATGTTTGACAATACCTCTAAGTTAGGCTAAATCCCATAGCCTTAACCCCTTCTTTATACCAAGGTTAAATCTCATAGCCTTAACCTCTTCTTTATCACAAAGCTAAATCCCATAGCCTTAACCTCTTCTTTATCACAAGGCTAAATCCCATAGCCTTAACCCTTTCATGACAAGGCATGAATGAAAGTTTCCTTCATTATCTCCCTTTCTTAGAGGGCAAACTCCCCCTGCTTAGAATGAAGGCCTAACTTAACCTTCCATTCTCCCCCTTTGTCACACATCAAAAATTGAAAACAAACTCTTCTCCATAAGAGTTAACTCTACGTTGTTTACAACCTCATATGTTGTTAACAACCCCACAATGAAGATCTCATATTCTTCATTACCGCCAAAGCTCCCCCTTGAGCTCTACTTCACTTCACAATGCTCATCCTAGAGCATACATCAACTTCCCAATGAAACTCCCATTCATTGTATTCAATGCTCCCCCTTGAGCAGTAATTTTCTTCTTAATGCTCATCCAAGAGCATTTTTCACTTTACCAATGAAGGTACGATCCCCTTCATTAATCCAATGCTTCCCCTTGAGTAGTAACCTACTCCACAATACTCATCCGAGAGTATTTATTATCCTAGCAATGAAGATAACCAATCTTCCATTGTTACTCAATACTCGACCCTGAGTATTATCCATCACGAAGGTTTAACCCCCTTCTAAGGTCCTTGAAAGTAAATATTCATGCATTCAAGGAGTAACTCCCCCTAAAAATATGGTCAAACTTCTATCATTGCACCAACAATTACTTGGAGTTCCTAAACAATTAGGAAAACCAAAACTTGAAGTTTTGAGGTTCAAAATCCAATAATGAAACTAAACCCCAACCAAAACTTCACCTAAGTCTACCTTAACCAATCCATATTTGCTTTTATCATGAAAACTCCCCATAAATATATACAAGTGTATTCCAAAGGGTTAGGAATGGTTAATGATCTTTGAAAACCAAAACTTGAAGTTTTGAGGTTCAAAAATTCGAAATTGAAACTAAACCCCATCCTAAACTTCACTTTGATTTATCTTACCAATCCATACCTATTTTCATCAAAAAAAAACTCCCCCTAAATGTATACAAATATATTCTAAGGGATTTAGAATGGTTATTGGAACTTAAAGTGACTTAATGTGCTAAAATCAGGCTTTTCCAGCTATAATCAGACTTCCCAATCAATTGAAGTTGGTGTCGGGGTAATTTCCCTAGGTCAAGTTTGACCAGTTTGACTAAGCTTGAGTTGAGTCAAGCTTGAGTCGGGATTTGAGTTTTGATGTTTGACAATATATGGAGATTGCTAGGGCAATCGTCCGGTTATGGAGATGGTCAAAGGGTTGACCAGATTGATGAGAATACAAGTCAAGTAGGTCAAGGTTGACAGGAGACTTGACTGGGAAAGTCCTAACTGGAGGTTAGGCATATGGAAAGTCCTAACTGGAGGTTAGGCGTATGGAAGTCCTAACTGGAGTTTAGGCAGTGGTGGAAGTCCTAACTGGAGGTTAGGCAAATTGGAAAGTCCTGGTGAAGCTAGGCAGGAGAAACTGCTGGTAAGGAGCCAGACAATTGGAAAGTCCAAGTGTGATCTTGGCAAAGGAGAATGTCCTGGTGAGGAGTCAGGCAACGGGAAAGTCCAAGTGTGATCTTGGCAAAGGTTGTAAGTCCAAGCATGTGGTCTTGGCAAGGTAAGTCCTAGTGTGACTTGGTAAGGAGAACTCGACAACGAGGATGAGGCCGAAGGAAGCTCCTGAAGGCAAGGCGTGAAGGATGGGAGATATCCTAGGGACGCAAGGCTGATGGAGGAGGCTAGAAGGCTAGTTCGAGGTTGGTCGGGTGTGGCCAAATGCTAGGCATGGAGACCCAACAGGTCATGGTTGACCAGGAGTTGGGTTGGAGATTTTGGACTTGAGTTTGAGTCAAGTCCAGGCTGATCAATCGATCGGGTGATCGATTGAACCAGGGTTCAATCTATCAGGCGATCGATTGGAGTGTGCTGCGATTATGGGAAGGCTCAATTGATCTGTCGATCGATTGGGATGTGAAATCACGAGCACAGAGGCTTTCCCAATCGATCGGGTGATCGATTGGGATCTGCCAATTGATCGGTCGATCGATTGGGCAGCAGAAACTCTCGCGCGGACGCGAGAGCATAGAAAGGCTCTGAATCTATCAGGCGAACGATTCTGACAGTCCCAATCGATCGGTCGATCAATTGGGAAGTGACTGTTGCACAGGAAATGTGCGATGGATGGCTGGGATGGAGCAATGCTGATGTGGCGATCGATTGAGGTTGATTTGGATCGATTGGGAGCATAGGATATAGCCGTTGCGGAGCGTTTTCTCCGTAGAACTTTGTGTTCTTCTTCCTGCAATTTCTCTGCGACTCACAGCAAGCTTCTCCGATCTTCACTGCCAGTTCTTGAAGGCTCTTGGGAGTATTCTCTCAAGGTTCAAGAGGCAACAACTGTTAGGATCGTTCGTACTCGGCTAGAGAGGGGGGGTGTGAATAGCCGACCCCAAATCGTCGTTTCTTTCTACAAAACGTGTTAGCGCAGCGGAAAATACAAAGAAACGAAAGAGAAGAAAACCAAACCTTAACACAAGGATGTAACGAGGTTCGGAGATTAGGGCTCCTACTCCTCGGCGTGTCCGTAAGGTGGACGAGTCCAGTCAATCCGTTGGTGGATGAGTCCCCGGAGAACCGGCTAATACAATATACTCCTTGTGGGTGGAGAAACCTCGCCACAAACGTTTGCAACAGCAAACAAAGAGTACAAGAACAGTAAGAAAAGCAATACAATATGAATACAATAGCACTCTACCAATTGCTTGCTTTCTTGTCGACTGGAGGTGAAGCAGCAACTTCACAACCTAAACGCAGCAGCTGGTCGACGACGGGAAGCTCACGCGAAGCTTCGGAGGCGAGCTCAATCAAAGCTCAGTTGAAGCAGAAGCTTCAGCAGCAGAAGAACAGAAGTTCTAGAAGAGAAGAAGAAGAATCGGTGCAGCAGCAGCCCTCGACCCCTTTATACCTGCGAAGAAGACAGCGAAGAAACTAGCCGTTTGCGTCGCAACGGCTAGAACCCTGATCGGTGGAGCTTCTGTTCCGTCCCTGATCGGTCGATCGGTCCATGGACCGATCAGAACCTCTGATCGGTCCATGGACCGATCGGGGAACCTCCGATCGGTCGTGGGGACCGATCAAGGATGGTCCCCGGACCGATCGAAAGCTTTCACATAGAGTTGCCCAACTCTCTGTGGATCGATCGGTCCCGGACCGATCCCAGGTCGAGCGTCCCCGATCGGTCCCGGGACCGATCAAAGGAAGCTCTGACTCTCCAAATAACCATGATCACCTTCTGTTTGTCATCTGATCGGTTACCAGATCGATCAGATACACAAACGTATCGCTGGATCGGTCTGCAGACCGATCCAGAGCTTGGTTTTTGCCCAAACCAAGTCCCAAACCTTCCAAACCAAGATCCGGTCAATCTTGACCTATTTGTACATCATGCTTAGCATCCGGTCACTCCCTTAACCTGCTAAGACTCCCCACCAAGTGTCCGATCAATCCCTTTGACCCACTTGGACTTTCCTCTTCGTGCCAAGTATCCGGTCACTCCTATGACCTACTTGGACTTCCCATCACCAGATGTCCGATCACCCTTGATCCATCTGGATTTTCTCTTGCCCGACTTCACTCACCAGGACTTTCACCTAGCTTCACTCACTAGGGTTTTCACACTGCCTAACATCCCAGTTAGGACTTTCTCACTGCCTGGCTTCACTCACCAGGACTTTCCAACTGCCTAACATCCCAGTTAGGACTTTCCCACTGCCTGGCTTCACTCACCAGGACTTTCCACACTGCCTAACATCCCAGTTAGGACTTTCCCACTTGCCAAGCTCCCTGCTTGGACTTTTCCCGTGCCAAGCTCCCTGCTTGGACTTCTCCAGTGCCAAGTCTCCATACTTGAACTTTTCGCGTGCCAAGCTCCCTGCTTGGACTTTTCTAGTGCCAAGTCTCTATACTTGGACTTTTCAGGTCAACCAGGTCAATCCTTGACCTAGGGTTGCACCAATAATCTCCCAACCATCTATTCTTGTCTCACATCAAGAATATAACTCTCTCACGAGTGTCAAACATCAACATGCAACTCAACTAGGTCAACCTTGACCTAAGGTTGCACGGACAATCTTCCCAAGTCAAACATCAAAATACAACTCGAGTCAAGTCACCTCGAGTCGGGTCAACCAGGTCAACCTTGACCTAAGGTTGCACCAACAATCTCCCCCTTTTTGATGTTTGACAAAACCCATAATCAAGTTAGGTTAACCCGATAACCTAACTTAAGTTTTCCAACCATCTTCCAATGTCCAATGTTCTTTCCTTGAACATTCTCTGAACATTCTCCCCTTAGGTTAACCCGATAACCTAACTTGGGTTCTCCAATAATTCTCCCCCTTTTTGACACACATCAAAAAGAATTCCAATGTTCTTCCTCGAACATTCCTTTACATTCTTCCCCTAGCTTAGGTTAACCCGATAACCTAACTTGGGTTCTCCAATAATTCTCCAATGAACACTCTCCCCTTTTTGACACACATCAAAAAGAAAAAGGAGGGTATCAAGGTCAAGAGTTTCTTCCTAATGAAAGTCTCATACCTTTCATTGAAACTCTTAATTTCCCCCTTGATACTAAACTCAACAATCAACTTAGTGATAATCCCATATCACTAAACCTCAAAAGTCTTAAGGAGTAAAAACTCCCCCTAAAATTCAACTCCCCCTTGACAATTAGGTAAAACTCCCCCTAAAGGTTAACTCCCCCTTGACCATTGCACCAACAATGTCTTGGTGAGTTTCAAACCTTTAGAAATCCAAAACACCAACTCCCAGCTGAAATTTCAGACAAAACAGTCGAAAAATCAGCATTTGGCACGCCCTGATCGGTCACCAGACCGATCAGGGATTCCCTGGATCGGTCACAGTGACCGATCCAGCATCCCCTGGACCGATCAGGCAACCTCCTGATGGGTCCACAAGTCTGATATCAGATTTCTTATTTCTTCTCCCGAAATTCAGAAACCTCTAGAAAATCATAGAAAATTTCAAAAATTGTAAACTTTTGAGGATACATTCCTCATAACATACACTATCAAGGAAAAATAGTTTTCTATGAAAATAGTTTCCATTTTTCAATCTTGATACAAAGTTCAAAAACTTTGAAATAGTTCAAGTTTAACTCAACTTTGTATCACAATGTTCAATGATGAATGCTATCACTAGGAAAGCTTCATCAAGGTTTTTCAAATCAATTTTAAAATACTTTTAAAACCATTTGAATTTAGGACCATAATCTTAGGGCTAGATGTACATGACTTGTACACAAGCTTTCCCTATGATTCTTAATTTCTTGAATTAGGGTCATCTAGGTACAAGGACTATGCACCTTGATCCTAACTCATGATCCTAATATCTCACACACATCTAAGGTGTATCAAACCACATTCAAGTCAATTTGATGTGAGATATGGATTAAGGTCAACTTAGGCTAAGTTCTCATGCATTTTCTAAACACCAATTTGATCTCAATATCAAATTATATGTTTGTCCTTAAATCAATTTCATTGATTATAATGCAAGAGATGATGACATGGCATATAATGATATCATAAGTAAAAACATGTGCCAATGTCATGATGTCATGGCATAAAGTTTGAAACTTAAATAAACATGACATAAAAACTAGCCTAAGCATTATCATGACATTTCAAATGATAATGAAACTAAACATGATGTCATGACATGTGAGGGCAAACAATCATGGCAAGATTTAGCATAAATAAATATACCTAGATTGCCTATCTAAGTATCCTTAACCACTTTGCTAACCTAAAATTTAACCCTTGATTGCCCTAAGATGCCAAAATCCTAATTTTGACACTTCTTGAACTCTAGATTAATTCATGCCACTTAAAGATCAAATTTATCCTCAAAACTTGGCATGTTTCATTTTTCCTCGAGAGTTCTCTAGATTTTCCCGAATTGTGCCAATTAAAATCATTCTTCTCCATAATGGCACATTTTACTCTTCCAAGGAGTAAATGATAATTCCATTTCATTTTCAAAGGTTCACAAAACCTTGAAAATGCTCTTTGAGTGTCAATTTCCTCAAAGTTGGGTTAACTACCCTTCTTATTGGAGTTGACACTCTCTAACCCATTTATGGGGTAGAGAAGATGCTCCTAGGAACCCAATACCTATTTGAGCTCATTGGGTTCACTAAATATTCACTAGGGATGACTTCCCTAGCAACCCTCCTAATGACCCTCTTAGGCTTTGAAGCCTTGGTCATTTGGGTCTCATCAAGGTCAACTATAGGGGTGACTCCCCTTGTAACCTTGGCAATGGTCTTCCTAGCCCTAGGTTTTGTTCCATAATCGAATGGAACATTGTGGTAAGTGGGCTTGACCACTTGGGACTTAGATTTGTGACCCAAACCTTTCTTGTCCTGGGACTTTTGACCCTTAGGCCCTAGAGTTGACTTCTCTATAATTTTAAGGGCCTTTTCTAGGGTATCAAGCCTTGACCTCAAGACTTGATTCTCCTTTTCTAATACCTCAAGTTTTGATTTGTCATTCTTTCTTGAGGTGTTCCTAGGCATGTGTCTAGTTGATTTAGGGTTTCTACCTAGGTTTTCCTTAACCTTAGAAGTGTTAATCCTAGGGTTAGCATTCCTAGTAGTATCCCTATCTAGGTTGACATGTTTAGCACCTAAGCACATGTATTGATTTTTAGTGTTAACATGCTTATCATTATTGACTAATGCAATAAAATTACTAGCATGTATCCTACTAGAATTGCACGAATGAGCCTTAAAAGATACCTTAGGGTTTGCCTTAGCTGCCCCTATCGATGTGCATCCCTTGTCCTTGTGAGGTTTCCTCCCCTTCGGACATTGGCTCCTATAGTGTCCCCGTTGCTTGCATTGAAAGCACACCATGTGCTTCTTGCCTTTGCGTGTTGGGACTCCGGCTTCCTTGACCTTTGGTGCCGGTGGAGTCTTCCTAACCTTCTTTGGACATTTGCTCTTGTAATGTCCATGTTTCCTACACTCAAAATACATTATGTGTAATTTGCTTGAAATCACAGTGTTTGAGTTACCTAGGGTTGTGGATGGAGATGAGCTTTCTTCTTCAACCCTTCCGGAGGTGGGAACTTCTTCTTCTTGCTCCGAACTTGAACAAGAGGAACTCTCCTCCTCTTCTTCCTTGGATGTTGAGTAGCCCTCAACTCCCAATTCGCTCCCTCCATGATGTGAGCTACTTGGCTCACTAGGCTCCTCTTCATGGATTGAAGTGGAGCTCTCCTCATGGTACTTGGCCAAGTTATCCCACAACTCCTTGGCATTGTTGTATTTACCTATCTTACACAAAACATTAGTAGGTAATGAAAATTCAATTGTTTTAGTTACCTCATTGTTGATCGTGGATTGGTGGACTTGTTCCTTCGTCCACTTGTTCTTCTCTAGAGGCTCTCCTTCTTTATCCATTGGAGGAGTAAACCCTTCTTGTACACAAAACCAGTTCCACATATTAGTCCTAAGAAAATACATCATCCTTACCTTCCAATATGCGAAGTTGTCGTTGTAGAAGGGTGGAATGGTGATGTCTTCTCCGAATTGATCCATCTCTAGCTTGTGCTCCCCCGGGTGTTGATCCGTCGAAGAGCGGCCTCGCTCTGATACCACTTGTTAGGATCGTTCGTACTCGGCTAGAGAGGGGGGGTGTGAATAGCCGACCCCAAATCGTCGTTTCTTTCTACAAAACGTGTTAGCGCAGCGGAAAATACAAAGAAACGAAAGAGAAGAAAACCAAACCTTAACACAAGGATGTAACGAGGTTCGGAGATTAGTGCTCCTACTCCTCGGCGTGTCCGTAAGGTGGATGAGTCCAGTCAATCCGTCGGTGGATGAGTCCCCGGAGAACCGGCTAATACAATATACTCCTTGTGGGTGGAGAAACCTCGCCACAAACGTTTGCAACAGCAAACAAAGAGTACAAGAACAGTAAGAAAAGCAATACAATATGAATACAATAGCACTCTACCAATTGCTTGCTTTCTTGTCGACTGGAGGTGAAGCAGCAACTTCACAACCCAAACGCAGCAGCTGGTTGACGACGGGAAGCTCACGCGAAGCTTCGGAGGCGAGCTCAATCAAAGCTCAGTTGAAGCAGAAGCTTCAGCAGCAGAAGAACAGAAGTTCTAGAAGAGAAGAAGAAGAATCGGTGCAGCAGCAGCCCTCGACCCCTTTATACCTGCGAAGAAGACAGCGAAGAAACTAGCCGTTTGCGTCGCAACGGCTAGAACCCTGATCGGTCTGTGGACCGATCAGGGAAGAAGCCTTCGCTTCTGTTCCTTCCCTGATCGGTCCATGGACCGATTAGGGAACCTCCTGATCGGTCGTGGGGACCGATCAGGCCCTGTGCTGATCGGTCCCCAGACCGATCAGAGCAACAAGTAAGCAAGAAGAAGTAGTGTTTTCATTTGTATCGTGTACTCTCTTCTTGTATTTTTGTGTGCGTTGTTGTGTGAGTTTGTACGAGGCTTCTCCACCTCCGGTTGTGACCGAGAAGGAGTGTTTCATAGTGGAGATAGTGTGTCGTGTGTGGATCCTTAGATTAGTCACCTCATCTTGAGGTTGATACCAAGTAAACCCTAGGTGTTATCATTGTGAGTGTTTGTCTTCGAGTATTCCGCTGCTCAACATCAAGACGAAGCAAACCAACGCAAGCGCGACGAAACGCTATTCACTCCCCCCATCTAGCGGGCACAAAGGTTCCAATAATTGTTATTAGAGCGAGGTCGCTCTTCTACGGACTAACTGCCAAGAGAGCAAGAAGCTAAAGGAAGAAGAAGATGGAGAGTGAAGGACCTTTCGGATGGGACATTTGAATTCCACCTCCGTACGGCAAAGAAGACTTCAATTATTGGAGGACGAGGTTAGAAACGTGGTTCCAAATGGATTGGAATCAATGGGTTGCTTTGGAAGATCCATTTGAGCCTCCAAAGGACAAAAAGGGGAAGTGCCTATGACCTCGACATTGGACCGAGGAACAACGGGAGCAAGCGGAGGTGGATAAGGAGGGAACAAAAATCTTGCTAAATTTATTACCTTCTAATATCATTGTGAGTGTAGGTGAATGCACAAGTGCATGTGATCTTTGGAAAAAGATCATTGTTTATCATGAAGACCCATCACAATTCCAAGGAGTAGAGGAGCCCAAGGAGAATGACTCATTGGTCCAAGAAGAGAAGGACCAATCCGATGTTGACATAAGGTCAACATTCGAGGAGAAGAAGGAAGAGGAGGAGAAGGAAGAAGATGAGAGATCTTCTACATCTTCAAGAGAGGAAGAGGTGGAAGCATCCAAAGCACCCACATCCTCAAAAGGAGAAGAAGAAGATGATGCAACCACCACAATTCAAGCTACGTCAAATGGAGAATCAAGCATCATCCCCACAAGAAAGGTATAGAAATTTCGGTTGTAAATAATAAGGATCATATCATTTTCTTTGAGTGTAGGGAGCATGGGCACTACAAGAGCAAGTGTCCCAAGTTGGCCAAAAAAAAGAGTCAAGTAGTACCCAAGGGCAAGGAGAAGCCCAAGAAGACAATCCCCACAACAAAGAAGAGCAAGGAACACATTGTGTGTTTCTTGTGTAATCAAAATGGACATTATTGAAGTCAATGTCCAAAGGAGAAGAAGTTGGTCAAGGTCAAAGGAGGAAGCACAAGTCTAGGGGGAGCTTCCAAGGTAAAAACCAAGGTATCATTTAATGAACCTATCCCTTTGATACATGATAAAAAGCATGCTAGAAATAACACTTATCATTTTAATGTAAATTATCATGAAAGTAGCAAGCATGATAGAATTAAGGGAAAATACATTCCTCCTCATGCTAGAACTACTACGCCTAAGATAGGAAGGTAGATAACTACTTAGGCAATAACTCTAAGGACTTTAGATATATGCCTAAGAATAGAAATGCTCAAGGATTCAATAAAAAACCAAAATCTAGGGATTTATGGAGTGAAAATCAAGGCTTGAGGACAAGACTTGATAATTTAGAAAGGACCGTAGCAAGAATGGAAAATATGCTTAGGGGTCAAAATGAGCATAACCTAGGAAAAGCTAGACAAGAGCAATCCAATGGCTATAGGGGTTTGGGATACAACCTAAAGCCAAGAAGGATGTGACTTCCTTTTATAAAGTTCCATATAGCTATGGGATCAACCCTAGGTTTAGAGATCAAGTCAAAGATGTTGGGGATCGGATGGCCGACTTGAAGGGGGGGTTGGATAGACGGTACCCCCAAATACTCGCCTTCTACACTATTGTTAGTATACGCAGCGGAAATCTAATACTAACTACAAATATGAATACAAAGAAAGCTTAAGACAAAAATAAGAAATGCAAACCAAGCTAACACGTTATTTAACGTGGTTCGGAGATTAGGGCTCCTACTCCACAGCTGTTCGTAAGGTGAATGATCCCGATCCTTCGGTGGATTACTCCCCGGAAAACTTCCGACTAGCTGAAACCTCCTTGTGGGTGGAGAAACCTCACCACAACCCTCACAAGAGCTCCATTGACGCTAGGGCACAGGTAGACTACTAATAGAGATTAACCACCTCTATTTCGTCAACTCTAACTAAGCTCCCAAGCTTTGGTTATATAGGCCGTGGGTTGAAAACTGATAATGAGCATTTTTATATTTTATTTTGGCTCTTATACTTAATATTTTTATCATCTCGTGTACTTAAATCTTGTTTTATATCATATTTTATGAGTTGATATTAATTTAGAGCCTTGTATATAATTTTTCCTATATTTTCTGGTTTTTTATCTAAAAATGCACATCTTATTTGTAGGGAAGCAATTTGGAACATCTAGGCCGTTGATCGAGATCAAGGGCATCCAAGATTCATCCAACAAATGACACTCTAATTCAATTTGGATCAAAGGAAAAAAAAAACAATGAAGCCCACTTTTAAAGCCCAATTTCATAACCCAATTTTCCTATTAGTTATTGGATTTGGATCCTTTCCTAACCAAACCCGCTCCTTAACCAAATCCGATCCACTAAGAAACCCTCCTCTTCTCTCACGCGGATGCACAGAACTGTGAGAATCGCGACTTCTCCCCAAGCTAGGGCTCGCGACGCCATCGCCCTTTCCTTTCTTCTCCTTCACCGACGGCCGGCGGCCTTCTCTGCTTATCCATCGCCGCCGGCCGGACTTTCCCCACCTCACCATCCTCTCTGTCATCCTACGGCCATCCACAGCCACAACTTCATCTCCTAGATCCAAAGTAGCGGCGGCAGCAAGCTTCGACAGCGACGGCATCCTCCAATCATCTTCATCTCACCGGAGGGGTTCTCCGGTGAGTCCCCTTACCGTAGCTTCCTTGATGCTCTCGCCGACGCGGGTTGCAAAAGCTAGGGCTTCAAGAGGAATAGCGGCGGGACATTCCATTCTCACAGCCGTTCATCTTCCATCGAGGGGGTTCATCTGTGGAAGTTTCGTTCATCATCACCGTTTTTGAAGCAAGCACAGCCGGTAGTTTGGGGTTCTGGAGTTGGCGTTTGTGTGACTTCAGGGAGGGTTAGAAGAGGAGAAGTTGTACCATTTCACAACATTTCGAGCAGCACTTCAAGTTCTTCAATAGATCTGGACAGAACTCCATCTTCCTTCATCAGATTTCAACAGCAGCTTTCAAATCCGAGCAGAACTTCATTTTTCATCAGATTTTGGACAGCTTTAAATCGTTGTAGTTTCTTCACTGAATTCTTATTGACATGTTAATTTTGTGTGTTTGATTGTTTGATGCTTGTATTAAATTGATCTCCCATGTTTTAGTGCACGTACTCATGCTATTTTGATTCATGCTCGTAAGGTGTTCGACAAAATGTTTCTTCCAACAGTAGGTTTACACTTGTGCACTTTATTCCACTTAATGTTTGCTTATCTTGTCTTTTGCAATTGCTATAAGTTTTGTTCTTCGTTTGAATGCAATTAGGATTAGATTTCTTTAATGCTCTAGATTACGTTCTATGTTAATTTCTTTAGATGCTTACTTTGAGTTGTTTTTAATTTCTTTGCAATCATAGTTTAAGATAGACTAGGTTTTCTTACATGCACTGTCTTTCATTTATTAGGTTAGATTTCATTTAATGTTTCGCTCTTTCATTCCTTAGTTTAATTCTATTATTAGTGAAATCGTAGCGTAGAGTGATAATGCGCTATGAAGTCACTACTAATGGATAGATAGGATATCTTTTATTAATTAGGATTAGATTTCATACTTGTTTGTTTTTCATATCGTAGTTCAAAATTCAAAACCCAACCCCTCCATTTTCATGTTAAAAATTCAAAGCAATAATTGATCCTAATTTTATCATTTACCGCTACATTCTTTGGGGAGACGACCCGAGTCATCTCTATACTACTCTAGTGTAGAGGGGTTCGGTAAACATTAATTGTAATTTGATGTAAGCTTCCGTAGCACGACACTCGAGCTCACATCAAATTTTGGCGTCGTTGCCGGGGACCTTGTAGTGGTGTTTGATAATTTTAGGATTGTTTTCTTATTTTTCTACAAAGTTTTGTTAAAAAAAAAAAAAATTGTCAAATGCTTTCATGTTCATAGATTCATGTGTTTGATATCATATACTCCTGTGTCTTCTAATCTTGTTTGTTAGTGTTTCAGTGTAAGACCAGGACAATTCTTTCAGTTCAACATGGATCTTTATTCTCAGCAATTTGGAGGTTTCAATGAATATCACAATTTGGATACTGGGCAAGTGAGGCACATATGTACTAATTGTGGCAGTTCATCACATCCAGTTGCTATATGTCATCTCATTCAAAAGACTGTTAGATTTCCTATGGAACCCCAGTATTTCCAACATCAATATCAACAGGCATATGATCCAGCTCCTAGTACCTATAGTCATGACTGGGGCAATTATTCGACTCAGTACTTTCAACCCCAGATTCCAGAGCAGCATGGGTACTTCCAATCCCAATGCTATCAACCCCAACAAATTCCTGAGCAGTATGGAAATACACAGCAACAGGCTATTGAGCATCCTCAGTGTTACAATTCAAATTGGATGAACCATCCCAATTTTATGCATGGGAATGATCAACAAGTGGATCAATCTTTTTCATCATATCAGATGCCACAAGGATTTCAAGATGATCCTATGTCCACATGGTCACATTCAGTCCAGCAGACCGAACCAGCTCATTGGGGGGCATTTCAAGAGAGCACTGAAGAAGTTCATGTCCTTAGTCAATCAATGTTTCAAGATTTGAATGATGTAATGCAGCAGATGCAGCAACAACAAGAGGCATACACCCAGTCTCAACAAAGAAATGAAGCATCACTACAGAATTGTCAGATGTATCTGGATCAAATTGCAGCATCCATCAGTCAACGACAAGCCCAATTATCTAGTGAGGAGATGGATTCTAGAGAATGTCATAGCCCTGACCTTGATTCTACTCCTATACAGGACTCCTCTACCTTTTTATGTGATGATGTTGTAGTTGTAGATGATTTTGCTTCTTCTAATATTATTGCTGCAGATATTGTTGATGCAGGTGTTGTTGGTGATGTTGAGGAGCTAGCTGAGCCTGATTATACATTTGTTGATAAGGAAAGTGTAGGGGATTGCAAATTGGAAGCAATACCTCAAGAATCACCTATTTTTGTTGCACGACCACTTGCTGATAAAAGTGTAGGGACTTGTGCTGTGGAGGCAGAGTCCCAAGAATCACTTCTTTTTGATGCACCACCAGAATCTGAGCCAAAACTAGAGTCTGAGTTATTATTTGATGAAGAGGAAGTCACATCCATTGTTTTAGAACCTCCAGGTACATTTCAATACAACAAGGTAAATATTTCTTGTGATCTTTTAGAGAATTCCATAGAGGTTCCGAATATTGATTTTATTGGATGTGACTCATATTTGGATTCATGCTTGTTTAAGTTTGATTTTGTTTCAGCTCTTCCTTACCCCACATGCGTGTGGAAGGTGGATTCTATCCTTGGCCTTGCAGGTTTTTACAGGCCCTTGAAGTGGATGCTTAAGTTGAACCGCCTTCAACCTCCGGGAAGAACTTTCAAAAAGAATAGGGTGAAGGGAGCGGTCTTTACTTCAAATACAAACATTCCACTCCCAACTTGGATTTTGCACCTTAATCGTTTGCAACCACCGGGAAAGATCATTCCACTACCGGCGTGGCTTCTACTTCTGAATCGTCTTCAGCCGCCAGGAATAAAGGGGAGTTCGTTCCTTTCCTTTCGTTTTCTTGCTTCTATTTATCTTTATACTTGCATGTTTGTTTACTTCCATATTTTGCTTTCATACTTTGTTTTCTTGTTTTGCATTTTGTTTGATCTTGTTTATACCTTGCTTGATTTTGAGTCATATCTCCCTAGATGTCCCTTTATAATGCTTTGAGAATTGAAAAAGACAGTTAAGTTTGACTATCAAGTTTTGGTTTCCTTGGTATATTTGGGTACATTAATTGCATTAGTCACTTGTTTTGGTGATGGACTCTATCTTGTTAGATTATGCATGATATTTGATTATTCACCTAGTGAGGTTGTTCCCATGCTTATCCTTTATCCTTTTGTGTGTGATAGCACTTGTGATACTTGACACTCTAGAAGTTGCTTTGATTCTTTTTGAAATTATGGTAACATAAGCTTGCATGAATATGATAGAGGCAAATTTTCTTATTCATCTCTTAGTTGTTCCTCTACTTTGTTGTTCTTATCAGTAAGCATTTCACCTATTGCTTTCATGTTTCATTGTACGTCCCTTGTCATATCTTTTCATTGTCCTTATATTTTCACTATCATATCTTTATTGATTCATTCATTCCCTAGTCCTTTTATGAGAGCATTGGGTGATTACATGATGAGTTACATTTCATTGTCACATCTTTATTGGTTTATTTTTAGCCCCCTATTGTTGTGAGTTTTTAGATGATATCATGATTTGTTATATTGTCCGAGATGGACAAGTTTAAGTGTGGGGGATGCAAATATGTATGAACGAATGCTTGTTGAAAAAAAAAATTCTCTCTATTCTTGTTGAAAAAAAAAGAAAAGAAAGTAAAGAAAAAAAAACAAAGAATCAAAAAAAAAAAAAACAAAGAATCAAAAAAAAAAAAAGTTGAAAAAAATAAAAAGAGAGGAAAAAAAATTCTCAAGCATTTGTTATTTTGTTAGTGATGAACAAGAGGAAATATCTCCATGGAAAGATTGATGTATACTCATTTTACATTGTTATTGAGAGATTCTCATGAGTTAAGTTGTAAATGAGTACATGTATTTTGGAGATGTAATAGTGGTTGATGTATATCGCATTGAGAATGTGCAAGGAGAGTTGAGTGTTGGATGTTTGAGTGAGTTTTTAGCATATTATTTGAATGTATTCTTCATGTTGATTACCCCAATGCTCTCATATTCTCTTTGAATTCCTTTATTGTCTATCCTTCTTGTTCTATTGTTTACATGTGTGGTTTCATAATTATTCATGAAAGTCCTCTTGATTTATGTGTACTTATGTTTACATTAGTGGAGAATTAGAAAATAAGCAAGCATATGGTAGTGTAATGTCATGAGTTGCTTTAGAGAGAGCTCCACTTTCATGTCTATTATTTATGTGAGCATGAGTGTATATATTGTCCTTGTGAGGCTTTATCATGTTTAATCTATTCAAGTTGATTGAAATTACCATGCTTGTTGACTTATGTGAGAATTGGAACCATGAATACCTTTTTCTTAAAACTTGATGATCCTAAGTAACTTTCTTTTATTATTTTCAAAATATTGATAGGGAATTGATAGGGAGATAAGTTTTTGGTTACTTCCTAGTTTTATTTCATTTACCCGAGACGTGCAAGAATAAGTGTGGGGGAATTGATAATGAGCATTTTTATATTTTATTTTGGCTCTTATACTTAATATTTTTATCATCTCGTGTACTTAAATCTTGTTTTATATCATATTTTATGAGTTGATATTAATTTAGAGCCTTGTATATAATTTTTCCTATATTTTCTGGTTTTTTATCTAAAAATGCACATCTTATTTGTAGGGAAGCAATTTGGAACATCTAGGCCGTTGATCGAGATCAAGGGCATCCAAGATTCATCCAACAAATGACACTCTAATTCAATTTGGATCAAAGGAAAAAAAAAAACAATGAAGCCCACTTTTAAAGCCCAATTTCATAATCCAATTTTCCTATTAGTTATTGGATTTGGATCCTTTCCTAACCAAACCCGCTCCTTAACCAAATCCGATCCACTAAGAAACCCTCCTCTTCTCTCACGCGGACGCACAAAACTGTGAGAATCGCGACTTCTCCCCAAGCTAGGGCTCGCGACGCCATCGCCCTTTCCTTTCTTCTCCTTCACCGACGGCCGGCGGCCTTCTCTGCTTATCCATCGCCGCCGGCCGGACTTTCCCCACCTCACCATCCTCTCTGTCATCCTACGGCCATCCACAGCCACAACTTCATCTCCTAGATCCAAAGTAGCGGCGGCAGCAAGCTTCGACAGCGACGGCATCCTCCAATCATCTTCATCTCACCGGAGGGGTTCTCCGGTGAGTCCCCTTACCGTAGCTTCCTTGATGCTCTCGCCGACGCGGGTTGCAAAAGCTAGGGCTTCAAGAGGAATAGCGGCGGGACATTCCATTCTCACAGCCGTTCATCTTCCATCGAGGGGGTTCATCTGTGGAAGTTTCGTTCATCATCACCGTTTTTGAAGCAAGCACAGCCGGTAGTTTGGGGTTCTGGAGTTGGCGTTTGTGTGACTTCAGGGAGGGTTAGAAGAGGAGAAGTTATACCATTTCACAACATTTCGAGCAGCACTTCAAGTTCTTCAATAGATCTGGACAGAACTCCATCTTCCTTCATCAGATTTCAATAGCAGCTTTCAAATCCGAGCAGAACTTCATTTTTCATCAGATTTTGGACAGCTTTAAATCGTTGCAGTTTCTTCACTGAATTCTTATTGACATGTTAATTTTGTGTGTTTGATTGTTTGATGCTTGTATTAAATTGATCTCCCATGTTTTAGTGCACGTACTCATGCTATTTTGATTCATGCTCGTAAGGTGTTCGACAAAATGTTTCTTCCAACAGTAGGTTTACACTTGTGCACTTTATTCCACTTAATGTTTGCTTATCTTGTCTTTTGCAATTGCTATAAGTTTTGTTCTTCGTTTGAATGCAATTAGGATTAGATTTCTTTAATGCTCTAGATTACGTTCTATGTTAATTTCTTTAGATGCTTACTTTGAGTTGTTTTTAATTTCTTTGCAATCATAGTTTAAGATAGACTAGGTTTTCTTACATGCACTGTCTTTCATTTATTAGGTTAGATTTCATTTAATGTTTCGCTCTTTCATTCCTTAGTTTAATTCTATTATTAGTGAAATCGTAGCGTAGAGTGACAATGCGCTATGAAGTCACTACTAATGGATAGATAGGATATCTTTTATTAATTAGGATTAGATTTCATACTTGTTTGTTTTTCATATCGTAGTTCAAAATTCAAAACCCAACCCCTCCATTTTCATGTTAAAAATTCAAAGCAATAATTGATCCTAATTTTATCATTTACCGCTACATTCTTTGGGGAGACGACCCGAGTCATCTCTATACTACTCTAGTGTAGAGGGGTTCGGTAAACATTAATTGTAATTTGATGTAAGCTTCCGTAGCACGACACTCGAGCTCACATCAAAAACCCCGCCTACCAGTCGACTGCTAAAACATGCAGTCGACTGCCCTCTGTGGAAATTCGACCGTTACACCCCAACGGCTCGATTTCACACTAACCGAGCGAACGGAGACATTCTGTTCACTGCCAGTCGACTGCACCAGTCGACTGCTAAAACATGCAGTCGACTGCTAAAACATGCAGTCGACTGCTACAGTACTGCTACAGTGAAACCCTAAAACTAGGATTTTACTCCGAGTACAATCTCTCGTGCACTCGTACCCTCACCCTTATGACTCATTTGACGCTTCATTTGCAGCTTTGACCTCTTGCCTTCAAGCCTACTTCCTTTGGCTCTCGTCCCTCGGATGCATTCAAGCCCGCAGCTCGTCCCCAATGTCATCCTTCGCGTATGCCTCGAAGTCGCTTCCCTCGACCCTTGTCCTCGCTGCCTTGTCCACGGTCCCTCGGATGCTCCATCCTTCACCGGACCCGAAGCCATCAACCTGAGTCACATGTGTATCCTGCAAACCTGCACAACTCAAATACACATATCAAATACAAGGGTGAACCTAACTTAAACCCTTTGCCCAAACACCAAAACACATGGTCCCGCGGACCATCGGGATTGCTCCAACAATCTCCCCCTTTTTGGTGTTTGGCAATACATTTAAGTTAGGGAAAACATATAGCAAATAAACATGCTAAAACAAACTGACTTACGTTGCCAAGGCTACACACTTGGACTTATACCACCGAATGGACTTACGTTGCCAAGGCTACACACTTGGAAACCGTCGTAACAATGCACAGGGCTTTTTAAGAACCTATCCCAAGGCTCCCCCTACACCTAAGCTCCCATTGAGCTAGGATTTTCCACACAAGGCTTTTTAAGGACCTATCCCAAGGCTCCCCCTTTACCTAAGCTCTCCATTGAGCTAGGATTTTTCACACAAGGCTTTTTAAGGACCTATCCCAAGGCTCCCCCTTTACCTAAGCTCTCCATTGAGCTAGGATTTTTCCACAGGGCTTTTTAAGAACCTACAAGGCTCCCCCTACGCAAAGGCACTAGGTTTTCCCAACTAAACCTTACTTCTCCCCCTTTGCCTAACATCCAAAAAGTTCTCCAACAATATCCCAATTGTTGAAAACTTATCATCCAAATTGACCTAAACTCATATATTAATCCCCCATGGATTTCATACACCTGTATGAGTTGACTTGGTCAAAATCCAGTGCTGAAAAAAATTTCAGACTGGTATCAGTCGACTGCAAGAAGTACCAGTCGACTAGTCGCTACTGGTTGAGCGAACGGAATGCTTCTGTTTCCAGCCAGTCGACTGCATGTTTTAGCAGTCGACTGGTGTTGTTGGAGCAATCCCGATGGTCCGCGGGACCATGTGTTTTGGTGTTTGGGCAAAGGGTTTAAGTTAGGTTCACCCTTGTATTTGATATGTGTATTTGAGTTGTGCAGGTTTGCAGGATACACATGTGACTCAGGTTGATGGCTTCGGGTCCGGTGAAGGATGGAGCATCCGAGGGACCGTGGACAAGGCAGCGAGGACAAGGGTCGAGGGAAGCGACTTCGAGGCATACGCGAAGGATGGCATTGGGGACGAGCCGCGGGCTTGAATGCATCCGAGGGACGAGAGCCAAAGGAAGTAGGCTTGAAGGCAAGAGGTCAAAGCTGCAAATGAAGCGTCAAATGAGTCATAAGGGTGAGGGTACGAGTGCACGAGAGATTGTACTCGGAGTAAAATCCTAGTTTTAGGGTTTCACTGTAGCAGTACTGTAGCATTACTGTCGACTGGGGCAGTCGACTGGCAGCGAACAGAATGTCTCTGTTCGCTCGGTTAGTGTGGAATCGAGCCGTTGGGGTGTAACGGTCGAATTTCCACAGAGGGCAGTCGACTTCATGTTTTAGCAGTCGACTAGTAGGCGGGGTTTTCAACCCGCGGCCTATATAACCAAAGCTTGGGAGCTTGGTTAGAGTTGACGAAATAAAGGTGGTTAATCTCTATTAGTAGTCTACCTGTGCCCTAGCGTCAAAGGAGCTCTTGTGAGGGTTGTGGTGAGGTTTCTCCACTCACAAGGAGGTTTGAGCTAGCCGGAAGTTTTCCGGGGAGTAATCCACCGAAGGATCGGGATCGTTCACCTTACGGACAACCGTGGAGTAGGAGCCCTAATCTCCGAACCACGTTAAATAACGTGTTAGCTTGTTTGCATTTCTTATTCTTGTCTTAAGCTTTCTTTGTATTCATATTTGTAGTTAGTATTAGATTTCCGCTGCATATACTAACAATAGTGTAAAAGGCGAGTATTTGAGGGTGCCGTCTATCCAACCCCCCTTCAAACCGGCCGTCCGATCCCCAACAAAAGATACTAGGGAAGGAATTCCTAAAAGTACTTTTGGCAAGACCAATGTGACTAAGACTTCCAAGAAGTCTAACAAAGTCATAAAGAAGGTCACAAGGGAGGTTATTCCTAGAGTTGACCTAGTAAAGGTGACTAAGACTCCAAAAAGACCAAATAAAGTTACAAATAAGGTTACAAGGGAAGTTAGCCCTAGAAGTAACCTAGTAGAAGTGACCAAGGCTTCTAAGAAGCCTAGAAAGGTCCTTAGGAAGGTATCTAGGGAAGTTATCCCTAGCAAGTACCTAGAGTATCCAAGGAGCACCAATAGGTATTGGGTTCCTAGGAACATATTCTCTACACCCTAGATGGGTTTAGAGAGTGTCAACTCCAATTGGAAAGGTAGTTAACCCAACCTTGGGAAAGTTGACACTTGAGAGCATTTTCAATGTTATTGTTAACCTTTGAAAATGAAAAGGATTATAAGTGTTACTCTTTGAGAAAAGAAAAACGTGCCAAAATTTGAGGAATTGAAATTAATCTAAAATTGGTACACCTAGGGAAACTATAAGAAATACCAAGTTGGGATTTTGGTATCTTCTTAGTGATTTAAGGGAAATCTAAGTGTTAATCTAAAGTGTTACTATTTGAAGGAGTAAAATATGCCAAGTCTTGAGGAATTGGACTTAAATTTTAATTGACACAAATACAAAAAGAAATACCAAGTTGAAAATTTGGTATTCTATTGAGGGGTTAAAGGAAAATTTAAATCTTAATCAAATTAATTACTCTTTGGAAGAGTAAGTTGTGATAAACCTTGAGGAATCACATCAAAGGTAAGTTGGTACACTTGGAGAAAGGATAAGAAATGTCTAGTTGAGATATTAGTATGTTCTTAAGGGATTAAGAGCAAAATTAAGTCTCAATCTAAATGTTTGATCCTTAAAGAGAGTAATATATGCCAAACAAATATTTGAGAATTGAATTCTTAATTTCAATTGACACAAATAGAAAAGGGGCAAAAGAAATGCTAAGTTAGGTTTTTGGCAGTTCTTTAAGAAATAGGCAATCTAGGATTAAATTTTAAGGCTTAGCTAAGGATTAAGGATACTTAGGTGGATTATCTAGGTAGATTTTATTTATGCTAAAATTTCATGATTGGTTGCCTATCATATGTCATAACATCATGTGTTGCATTCATTTTTATTATGAAAAACACAAAAATACCATGTCATGTCATACATACATCATGTAATAATAGCATGTTTTTCTTTTGAAAATTACTTATTTTGATGTATGCAATTAATCATCATGTATTATGTCAATTTCCTTGTAAGTAAGGACAAAAGACATTTATTATAAAGGGTAAATATCCCAACAAGTGAGATTATGCCAAATGACATCCTAGATGGATGATCATAAGTCTCATAATGCCTAGATAGTGTTAGGATGTATACTAAAAGTCTATCTTTTGGTATAAACATTTATCTAGAAATAAAAATCACATTGGTCAAATGTCTACATTTATGATAAATGTAGTTGTTCAATTAATTTATATTGTAGATAACATGGTGTGTGGTGTCACACACAGAGGATCATGTTATCAGTACCTTATAAATTATAAACAGTAGCTCACGACCAAGATGGAAAGGAACAAACCATTGGAAGGTCGTAGTGTAATTAGGTATTAGTTTATCTTAACTATATAATTACACTAGTGCACTTAGAGTGTATTGAGTAGGACCATTAGAGGTCGTTTCTTTTATACTGACTTTATAAAAGAACAAAGACCTCAGTTATTATGGAAGTGTGTGCTCTTAATCCTAATATAATAACAAGCACATATATTTGATATTTATTTCTTTAATTTATCAATGGGTGAGATTTAGTTCGATAAATCAATAAGCCCGATAAGTTGGGAAATGATATCACTTATAGTGTGTGTTGTTGATTATAGAAGGAAACTGTGTCCTAGTAATCTAGGTTGAGAATGTCCCCAAGAGGAGCTCATAAGGATTGTCATGTTAAACCCTGCAGGTGGACTTAGTCCGACATGACGATGAGGTTGAGTGGTACTACTCTTGGACTAAGATATTAATTAAATGAGTTGTCAGTAACTCACTTAATTAGTGGACATTCGACATCTTAAACACAGGGAGACTAACACACTCATAATAAGAAGGAGCCCAAAATGTAATTTGGGATTGGTGCGGTAGTTCAATAATAGTTCTCTAGTGGAATGAATTATTAGTGATAAAATTAAGTTGTGTGTTCGGGGCGAACACGGGATGCTTAATTTTATTGGGAGACCAAAACCAATTCCTCCTCTCGGTCCCTATCGTAGCCTCTTAATTATAGAGTACTATATCCACCTATACCCACCTTGTTACCCATCCCATAGGGGCCGGCCAAGCTAGCTTGGAGACCAAGCTAGGGCCGGCCAAAGTTTGGTTCATGGGTGCTTCAAGGTGGCCGGCCCTAGCTTGGGTTCAAGCTTGGTGTGGCCGACCCAAATTAAAATAAAAGGATTTTTATTTTTAAAATTTTTCTTATGTGGATAACATGATTTAAAAGAGAGTTTAAAAATTTAAATCTTTCCTTTTATAAGATTCTACAAAAGATTAAGAGAAGAGCTAAATCTCTTTCCTTATTTATAGATTAAAAGGTTGATTTTAATTTTGGTAAAAACTTTCCTTTTTAATCATATTCATGATTTAAAAGAAAGTTTAAAAATTAAAAATTCTCTTTTATTAGTTTCTACAAAAGATTAAGAAAAGATTTGATATCTTTCCTTATTTGTAGATTGAAAAGAGATTTTAATTTTTAGAGATAACTTTCCTTTTTGGAAAATTATCCACATGTTTAAAAGAAAGATTTTAATTTATAAAATTTCCTTTTTATTAACCAATCATGAAGGGATGAAAATCATTGAAAATTTTTATAAATTTCTGGAAGCAAATAAGGAAGTTTTAATTTGTGTTTAAAATTTTATTTGCTTGGAGATTTGTATATGACCGGCCATTGTAAATTGAGAAAAGAAAAATTAATTTTAATTAAATAAATATTTCCTTTTCATGGCAAAAGAATTAAGGAAGTTTTTATTTAAATTTCCTTATTTGCCAAGACCAAGGATTATAAAAGAGGAGGTAGAGGTGCCTTCATGGGTGAACGACTCTATTATTTTTCTCCCTCTTTTCTTCCTTGGTGTGGTCGGCCCTTCCCCTTCTCTTCTCTCCATCCTTGTGGACGAACCTCTCTTCCTCCTTGGAGATCAAGTGGTGGCCGGATTTTAGCTTGGAGAAGAAGGAGAGAAAGCTTACATCCCTTGGAGCTTGGTTGGTGGAAAAAGATCTTCATCTTTTGGAAGCATTGTGCTTGGCCAAAACTTGAAGAAAGGAGAAGAAGGTGTTTTGGTGGTTTCTCATCTCGGAAGATCGTTGCCCACACAATGTCTGAGGTTAGAAGAGGAATACGGTAGAAGATCAAGAGGTCTTTCTAAAAGGTATAACTAGTATTTTCCTTTCCGCATCATACTAGTTATTTTAGGAAATAATACTAAATACAAGAGGCATACGATTCTAGTATTTCGAATTTGTTTTCGATGTTGTGTTCTTTTGTTTTTTCTTTTCCTTGTGATTTGATTGTTCTTTTCGGTTGACCTAAAGTTATTTAAGGAAATTAAATATTAACTTTCCTTAAAAGGCTTTGTCTAGTCGGTGGTGGTTGTTCTCATATCCAAGAAGGCCATGTGCCTCGCCACGTCAGTACTGGGAGCCAATTTTAGAAACTAATATTTAATGAAATTAATAACCTAGGTGATTTGGATCGAACGTGTTAAGTTCCGCAGGAGATCCGAGTCTAAACCTAAAAGAACAAATAAATTAAACTTAGGATCAAACGTGTTAAGTTCCGCAGGCGATCCGAGTTTAATTTAAAAGAACACATGGTAGCTAGGAAAAGGTTCAGACCTTTGTACAAAATTTTTGTACAGTGGAACCATTAGGTTTTCCGAGTAGCAACCAACAAATAGATATGCATGATCCCTTAGTTTAGGGGAAAAACTAAATTTACATCTCACAAAGAACCATAAGGTGACTTGTATGTGTTTTAGTACACATTAGATACAAGTGAGATGTTAGGATGGTGAACAAAACTCAAGATGTTGATTTAGTGCATCTTGTTGAGTATTAGGTTCATTAAAACACATAGTTATGTGTTTTCCAATTATTGGGAAAGCTAATGTACAAGTCATGTGCATTGAGCCCAAAGAACATGATTGGATATTGATTTTGAAAATATTTTAAAATGATTTTAAAAACCTTGGTGAAGACTATCTTTTGATAGTAATCATCATTGAATAATTGGGCACAAACTTGGAAGAAAACACTAAAGTTTTTACATGTTCTCAAGTTTGTATCCATCTTTGAAAATAGGAAGTATTTGTTGGGATTTTAGATGGCTAGAGGGGGGGAGGGGTGAATAGCCTCTTTGAAAACTTAAACACAATCTTTCTTAAAGAAAAACTTGTTAGCACAGCGGAAGTAGAAAACTAAAACGAAGGAAGAAAAACACACACAGCAGACACAAGGATATACGAGGTTCGGGGATAACTTGCCCCTACTCCTCGGCGTGTCCGTAAGGAGGACGACTCCTTGATCTTTCGGTAGATCACACTCCGGACAAAATCTGGCTAAAGATGTCTCCTTCTCGGTGGAGCAACCTCTCAACAGAGTCTCAGTTAATTATAGAATTAAGCACAAGACTTACAGTGGCTGAGAAGAATAATCAGATGAGCTTACAGCCACGCGGAGAAAAAACAGAGCAGAGAACGCACAACGATCTTCTTAGTAAGGAGCTCACAGCTTCACCAACTTGCTTTCTCAAAGGATTGATCGAAAAGAAAAACAGAGAATACAACTCTCTTTCTGAACCTCCTTTCTTCCTTCTTATGTCTCTCTGCTTTACTGGCTCGAATCACCGCCGCCTGCAGAATCGCTGCTGCCAACAAGGCGTAGCCAATCACCTCTCCTCCTCATCTGGTTCTCTGAACCCATGCCAATGGAAATCACTGGCGTCTCTGGATACGAACCAATAAGTAGAGGTCAAACTGAGCGCAGCCCAATCAGATTCGCCAGTGAACGTTGATGCCTCAAATGCATCTGTTGCAGCAAATCACAGTGAAAAGAGCACTTGTCTTCTTCTCTTAATGAAGCTCAATTTGAATTCAACCATGAGAGTGTGACCTGCAATCTGCAAGCTAAAAAGAGATGGTTAAAAACAGATGGGTGAAAATAAATACGGCAATCGTAAAAAGTGCATGCAAAACAAACAATATCGGGTGGGTGCAGGCCGATCCACACTCGATCATCACCGATCGATCCGGGCATCGATCAGAACTAATCGATCGGTCCCGGGCACCGATCGGATGTCGCTCTTTCCAAATGCGCGCAGCTTCTCGGTCTGCGAACCGATCAGGCACTAATCTGATCGGTCCCGAGACCGATCGGATGTCGCTCTTCCAAGCGCTTACGGCCTCGATCGGTCTCCGGCCGATCAAGAAAATCACGATGATCGATCGATTTACGATCGGTCTACGATCGACAGAATCGCTCGAGCCATCGACGATTCTGATCGGCCGCGGACCGATCAGTGTCCAGGTTTCACTGGATCGGTTTGCCGATCCGACTTCTTGACTCGATCCGAGCCCTCTCGACCTAGTCCGGAGAACGAGCTCCCAGCCCTCTCCGACTTCATCGGTCCTAGAGAACGAGCCACCGAGCCCTCTCTGACTTCGCATGACAAGCTTCCTTCTTGGACTTTTCAACACCAGATGTCCGATCACCCTTGATCCATCTGGATTTTCCCTTGCCTGGCTTCACTCACCAGGACTTGCACCTAGCTTCACTCACTAGGGTTTTCACCTGGCTTCACTCACCAGGATTTTCAATCTGCCTGGCTTCACTCACCAGGACTTTCCAACTGCCTAACATCCCAGTTAGGACTTTCTCAATCAGGTCAACCAAGTCAACCTAGATTAGTAATTAATCTGAGTTAAATATCTGATACAAACTTAAATCAGTGTCAACAGCAAAATAACAGCCAGGTCAGACTGTATCAACAGTATTTTTGTAGAAAACTATTTTTCCTTGATAAAGTATACCCTAAATAATGTCTACATGAATTTTTATGATTTTTTGAGTTTTGTAGAAATTTTGGAGAATTTATGAATTTCGCTGAAATTGAATTTCAAGAAATCAGAAACTCAATCGATCAGCTGATGGATGGGGATGGGTTCGATCGATCAGCCGATCGATTGGGAAGCCAGTCCTCCCGAACAGAAGGTCAGTGAATCGATCAGCCGATCGATTGACCCAGGCTGGATCGATCAGTCAATAGATTCAAAGGGAATTTCTGCGAGCAGTAGCTTGCGGAATCGATCAATGGATCGATTGAAGTGATTTCAATCGATTGAGTCCCAACTTCAATCGATTGGGAAGTCTGTTTTTGGCTAGCAAAGCCTGATTTCATCACTTCAAGTCACTTCGAGTCCCGTTAACCACTCCAAACCCCTTGAAATACATTTGTATATGTTTAGGGGGAGTTTTTCATGATGAAAACAAGTAGGGATTGGTTAAGAGAAACCAAAGTGAAGTTTAGGATAATGTTTAGTTTCAATTCTGAATTTTGGAACCTTAAAACTTCAAGTTTTAGTTTTCAAGGGTTATTAACCATTCCTAACCCTTTGGAATATATTTGTATACACTTAGGGGGAGTTTTCATGCTGAAAACAAGCATGATTTGGTTAATGAAGACTTAGGTGAAGTTTAGGTTGAGGTTTAGTTTCATTATTGAATTTTGAACATCAAAACTTCGAGTTTTGATTTTCCTAATTATTTAGGAACCCCAAGTCATTGTTGGTGAAATGATAGAAGTTTGATCATGTTTTTAGGGGGAGTTACTCTTTGAAAACATAAATATCTTTTCAAAGACCTTGGAAGGTGGGTTAAACCTTCATGTTGGATACTACTCAGGGTCGAGTATTGGGGAATAATGAAGATTGGATATCTTCATCGATTAGGATGATAAATGCTCCTGGATGAGCATGGTGGAGTAGATTACTGCTTAAGGGGGAGCATTGGGTTAGTGAAGGGGATCATACCTTTATTGGTAAAGTGAAAAATGCTCTTGGATGAGCATTGAGACAACGATTACTGCTCAAGGGGGAGCATTGAATACAATGAATGGGAGTTTCATTGGGAAGTTGATGCATGCTCTAGGATGAGCATTGTGAAGTGAAGTAGAGCTCAAGGGGGAGCTTTGGAGACAATGAAGAATATGAGATCTTCATTGTGGGGTTGTTAACAACATATGAGGTTGTAAACAACGGAGAGTTAACTCTTATGGAGAAGAGTTTGTTTTCAGTTTTTGATGTATGACAAAAGGGGAGAATAAAGGGTTAAGTTAGGCCTTCATCCCAAGCAGGGGGAGTTTGTCCTCTAGGAAGGGAGAGAATGAAGGAAACCTTCATTCATGCCTTGTCATAGAAGAGGTTAAGACTATGAGATTTAGCCTTGGTATAAAGAAGAGGTTAAGGCTATGGAATTTAGCCTTGTGATAAAGAAGAGGTTAAGGCTATGGGATTTAGCCTTGGTATAAAGAAGAGGCTAAGGATATGGGATTTAACCTTGGTATAAAGAAGAGGTTAAGACTATGAGATTTAGCCTTGGTATAAAGAAGAGGCTAAGGATATGGGATTTAACCTTGGTATAAAGAAGAGGTTAAGGCTATGGGATTTAGCCTTGGTATAAAGAAGAGGTTAGGGCTATGGGATTTAGCCTAACTTAGAGGCATTGTCAAACATCAAAAAGGGGGAGATTGTTGGGGCAATTTCCCCGGGTCAAGTTTGACCAGTTTGACTAAGCTTGAGTTGAGTCAAGCTTCAGTCGAGATTTGAGTTTTGATGTTTGACAATATATGGAGATTGCTAGGGCAATCGTCCAATTATGGAGATGGTCAAAGGGTTGACCAGATTGATAAGAATACAAGTCAAGTAGGTCAAGGTTGACAGGAGACTTGACTGGGAAAGTCCTAACTGAAGGTTAGGCGTATGGAAAGCCCTAACTGGAGGTTAGGCATATGGAAGTCCTAACTGGATTTTAAGCAGTGGTGGAAGTCCTAACTGGAGTTTAAGCAGTGGTGGAAGTCCTAACTGGAGGTTAGGCAAATTGGAAAGTCCTAGTGAAGCTAGGCAGGAGAAAGTCCTGGTAAGGAGCCAGACAATTGGAAAGTCCAAGTATGATCTTGGCAAAGGAGAAAGTCCTAGTGAGGAGTCAGGTAATGGGAAAGTCCAAGTGTGATCTTGGCAAAGGAGAAAGTCCTGGTGAGGAGCCAGGCAACGGGAATGTCCAAGTGTGATCTTGGCAAAGGAGAAAGTCCTGGTGAGGAGCCAGGCAAGTGGAAAGTCCAAGTGTGATCTTGGCAAAGGTTGTAAGTCCAAGCATGTGGTCTTGGCAAGGTAAGTCCTAGTGTGACTTGGTAAGGAGAACTCGACAACGAGGATGAGGACGAAGGAAGCTCCTGAAGGCAAGGCGTGAAGGATGGGAGATATCCGAGGGACGCAAGGCTGATGGAGGAGGCTAGAAGGCTAGTTCGAGGTTGGTCGGGTGTGACCAAATGCTAGGCACGGAGACCCAACAGGTCACGGTTGACCAGGAGTTGGGTTGGAGATTTTGGACTTGAGTTTGAGTCAAATCCAGGCTGGTCAATCGATCGGGCGATCGATTGAACCAGGGTCCAATCGATCAGTCGATCGATTGGAGTGTGCTGCGATTATGGGAAGGCCCAATCGATCGGTCGATCGAATGGGATGTGAAATCGCGAGTACAGAGGCTTTCCCAATCGATCGAGCGACGATCAATTGGGATCTGCCAATCGATCGGTCAATCGATTGGGCAGCAGAAGCTCTCGTGCGGACGCGAGAGCACAGAAAGGCTCTGAATCGATCGGGCGATCGATTCAGGCAGTCCCAATCGATCAGTCGATCGATTGGGAAGTGACCGTTGCATAGGAAACGAGCGATGGACGGCTGGGATTGAGCAGTGCTGACGTGGCAATCGATTGAGGTTGATTTGGATCGATTGGGAGCACAGTATATAGCCGTTGCGGAGCGTTTTCTCCGTAGAACTTTGCGTTCTTCTTCCTGCGATTTCTCTGTGAGTCACAGTGAGCTTCTCTGATCTTCACTGCCAGTTCTTGAAGGCTCTTGGGAGTGTTCTCTCAAGGTTCAAGAGGCAACAACAAGCAACGAGTAAGCAAGAAGAAGTAGTGTTTTCATTTGTATCTTGTACTCTCTTCTTGTATTTTTGTGTGCGTTGTTGTGTGACTTTATACGAGGCTTCTCCACCTCCGGCTGCAACTGAGAAGGAGTGTTTCATAGTGGAGATAGCGTGTTGTGTGTGGATCCTTGGATTAGTCACCTCATATTGAGGTGGATACCAAGCAAACCCTAGGTGTTAGCATTGTGAGTGTTTGTCTTCGAGTATTCCGCTGCACAACATCAAGACGAAGCAAACCGACGCAAGCGCGATGAAACACTATTCACCCCCTCTAGCGGGCACAAAGATCCCAACAGTTGGGACTCAATCGATTGAAGCTACTTCAATCGATCCATTGATCGATTCCGCAAGCTACTGCTCGCAAAAATTTCCTCTGAATCGATCGGCTGATCGATCCAGCCTGGGTCAATCGATCGGCTGATCGATCCACTGACTCTCTGTTCATGGGAATTAGCTTCCCAATCGATCGACTGATCGATTAAAACCATCCCAATCGATCGGTTGATCGATTGGGTTTCTGATTTTTCTGAAATTTAGTTTTAGCGAAATTCAGAAACTCCCCAAAAATTGTACAAAATTACAAAAATCATGAAAATTCATGTAGATACTCTTTAGGGTATACTCTATCAAGGAAAAATAGTTTTCTATGAAAATACTTCCTATTTTTAAAGAGTGACACAAATTTGAAAACTCTTGAAAACTTCAATGTTTTCTCCTTGTTTGTGTCTAACTATCCAATGATAATTACTATCAAAAGATAGTCTTCACCAAGGTTTTCCAAAAGCCTTTTAAAATCATTTTCAAAATCAATATCTAACCATGTTTCTTGGGCTCAATGCACATGACTTGTACATTAGCTTTCCCAATGATTGGAAAACACATAACTAAGTGTTTTGATGAACCTAAAACTCAACAAGATGCACTAAATCAACATCTTGAGTTTTGTTCACCATCCTAACATCTCACTTGTATCTAATGTGTACTAAAACACATACAAGTCACCTTATGGTTCTTTGTGAGATGTATATTTGGTTTTACCCTAAACTAAGGGATCATGCATAACTATCTAGGCATTATGAAATTTATGATCATCCACCTAGGATGTCACTAGGTATACTCCCACTTGTTGGAATATTTATCATTCATAATAGATGTCATTTGTCCTTAATAGCAAGGAATTAAACATGATGCATGATATGTTATGACATACATCAAAAAGAAATAATTTTCAAAAGAAAATTTCCTATAACTATATGATGTATGTATGACATGACATAGTATTTTTTTTGTATTTTTCATAATAATCATGAATGTAAAAATAAATATGATGTCATGATATATGATGGGCAAACAAATCATGGCAAATTAGCATAAATAAAATACCTAGATTACCTATCTAAGTGTCCTTAAACCTTAGCTAATCTTAAAATTAAATCCTAGATTGCCCAATTTCATTAAGAAAGTGTCAAACCCCAACTTGGCATTTCTTTAATCTCTTGATTTATTTATGTCAATTAAAATTAAGCACATTCTTCAAATTTTGACACATTTTACTCTTTCAAAGAGTAACACTAATACTCCATTTTCATTTTCAAAGGTTAGTGGAACCTTGAAAATGCTCTCAAGTGTCAACTTTACCAAGGTTGGGTTAACTACCTTTCCAATTGAAATTGACACTCTCTAAACTCATCTAGGGTGTAGAGAATATGCTCCTAGGAACCCAAAACATATTGGTGCTCCTTGGATGCTTTAGGTACTCACTAGGGATAACTTCCCTAGTCACCTTCCTAAGGACCTTTCTAGGCTTCTTGGAAGCCTTGGTCACTTCTACTAGGTCACTCCTAGGGATAACTTCCCTTGTAACATTTTTGTGACTTTATTAGACTTCTTAGAAGTCTTAGTCACATTGGTCTTATCAAAAGTACTCTTAAGGATTCCTTCCCTAGTATCTTTGACTTGACTTCTACACCTAGGGATGGTCTCATATCTATATGGAACCCTATGAAAGGAAGTCACACTCTTCTTGGCTTTGGGTTTGTATCCCAAACCTTTATGACCATTGAATGACTCTTGCCTAGTTCTCCCTAGGGTTTGCTCATTTTGACCCTTAAGAATATTTTCCATTTTTGCTTGGGTCCTTTCTAAGTTATCAAGTCTTAACCTCAAGACTTGGTTCTCCGTCATTAAATCCATAGATTTGGTTTTTCTTAACCCCTATGAGCATTTCTATATTTTGGCATATATCTATAATCCTTAGAGTTATTGTCTAAGTTGTTATTTACCTTCCTAACCTTAGGTGTGGTAAATCTATCATGAGGAGGAATGTATTTTTTCTTAACGCTATCATGCTTCCTATTCTCATGACAAATAGCATTAAGATGATAAGAATTATTTCTAGCATGCTTTTTATCATCTGTCAAAGGAATGGATTCATTAAATAATACTTTGATTTTTACCTTGGAAGCTCCCCCTAGACTTGTGCTTCCTCCTTTGATTTTGGTTGGCTTCCTCTCTTTAGGACATTGACTTTGATAATGTCCTCTTTGTTTGCATGAGAAGCACACAATGTGCTCCTTGCTTTTGTGTTCCATGGGACCAACCACTTTAGGCTTCTCCTTAGCCTTGGTTGCCACTTGACCCTTCTTCTTGGCCAATTTTGGACACTTGCTCTTATAGTGTCCATATTCCCTACACTCAAAGCAAATGATATGATTTTTATTATTTACAATCGAAATTTCTATACTTTTGCTTGTAGGGGTGACACTTGATCCTCCATTTGATTTATCTTGCATTGTGGAGGTTGCATCTTCTTCTCCTCTTGAGGGTGTGGGTGCTTCCACCTCTTCAACTCTTGAGAATGTGGATATTTCCACCTCTTCCTCTCTTGAAGATGTAGAAGATCTCTCATCTTCTTCCTTCTCCTCCTCTTCCTTCTTCTCCTCGAATGTTGACCTTATGTCAACATTGGATTGGTCCTTCTCTTCTTGGACCAATGAGCCCTTCTCCTTAGGCTCATCCACTCCTTAACATTGAGTGGGGTTCTCATGATAGGCAATGACCTTTTTCCAAAGATCACTTGCACTCGTGCATTCACCTACACTCAAAATTATGTTAGAAGGTAATAGATTTAATAAAATTTTTGTTACCTCCTTATCCGCCTCCGCTTGCTCCCTTTGTTCCTCGGTCCAATGTCGAGGTCGGAGGCGCTTACCCTTCTTGTCCGTTGGAGCTTCAAATGAGTCCTCCAAAACAACCCATTGGTTCCAATCCATTTGGAACCATGTCTCCAACCGAGTTCTCCAAAAATTGAAGTCCTCTTTGTCATACGGTGGTGGAATCCGGATGTCCCATCCGAGCGGTCCTTCGGACTCCATCTTCTTCTTCCTCTAGTTTCTTTCTCTCTTGGCGGTTAGTCCGTAGAAGAGCGATCTCGTTCTGATATCAATTGTTGGGACCGATGTGCCTGCTAGAGGGGGGGTGAATAGCATTTCGTCGCACTTGCGTCGGTTTGCTTCGTCTTGTTGTTGTGCAGCGGAATACTCGGAGACAAACACTCACAATGCTAACACCTAGGATTTACTTGGTATCCACCTCAAGAAGAGGTGACTAATCCAAGGATCCACACACGACACGCTATTTCCACTAATGAAACACTCCTTCTCGGTCGTAGACGGAGGCGGAGAAGCCTCGTACAAACTCACACAACAACACAAACAAAAATACAAGAAGAGAGTACAAGATACAAATGAAAACACTACTTCTTCTTGTTTACTTGTTGCTTATTGTTGCCTCTTGAACCTTGAGAGAACACTCCCAAGAGCCTTCAAGAACTGGCGGTGAAGATCGAAGAAAGCCGCTGAAGATCGCTGTAAGCTCGCAGGAAAGAAATCGTAAAAGATCTTGCGAAGAAAACGCTCCGCCCAGGCTTTAAACAGTGCTCCCAATCGATCGAATTCATCCCCAATCGATTGCCACGTCAGCACCGCTCCATCGCAGCCGTCCATCACATGTATCCTGCACAACGGTCACTTCCCAATCGATCGACCGATTGATTGGGACTTCCTAAATCGATCGTCTGATCGATTCAAAACCTTTCTGTGCTCTCGCATCCGCGTGAGAGCTTCTGTTGCCCAATCGATCGACCGATTGATTGGCAGCTCCCAATCGATCGCCTGATCGATTGGGAAAGCCTCTGTGCTCACGATTCCATATCCCAATCGATTGGCCGATCGATTGGGCCTTCCCACAATCGTAGCACAGTCTAATCGATCAACTGATCGATTGGACCCTGGTTCAATCGATTTCCCAATCGATTGACCAACCTGGACTTGACTCAATCTCAAGTCCAAAGTCTCCAACCCAACTCTTGGTCAACCGTGACCTATTGGATCTCCATGCCTAGCATTTGGCCACACCCGGCCAACCTCGAACTAGCCTTCTAGCCTCCTCCATCAGCCTCGCGTCCCTCGGATATCTCCCCATCCTTCACGCCTTGCCTTCAGGAGCTTCCTTCGGCCTCATCCTAATTGTTGGGTCTTCCTTGTCAAGTCATACCAGGACTTACCTTGCCAAGAACACATGCTTGGACTTACACCCTTTGCCAAGATCACACTTGGACTTTTCAATTGCTTGACTTCTCACCAGGACTTTTCCTTTGCCAAGATCACACTTGGACTTTCTCCTGCCTAGCTCCACACTAGGACTTTCCCGTTGCCTGACTCCTCACCAGGACTTTCTCCTGCCTATCTCCACACTAGGACTTTCCCGTTGCATGGCTCCTCACCAGGACTTTCTTCTGCCTAGCTCCTCACTAGGACTTTCCCGTTGCCTGGCTCCTCACCAGGACTTTCCAAATGCCTAACCTCCCGCTATGACTTTCCCAGTCAAGTCTCCTGACAATCTTGACCTACTTGACTTGTATTCTCATCAACCTGGTTAATCCTTTGACCATCTCCACAACCGGACGATTGCTCCAGCAATCTCCTTATATTGTCAAACATCAAAACTCAAATCCCGACTCAAACTTGACTCAACTCAAGCTTAGTCAAACTGGTCAAACTTGACCTAGGAAAATTATCCCAACACTAAGTATGTAGAAAAGTTCTAAGTGATCCTAAGCAAAGGAAAATCCTACCTGTGATTAAGAAATGAAGTCCTGGTCTAGGGTACTGGGCGAAGTCTTGGCAAGTCGAGGGTTTTGGGTGAAATCCTAGAGACGAGCAGTCTAGGTGAAAAACCTAGGGGCACGAACATCAGGTGGAAGACTAGATGGATCATGGAGCGGTCGTCCAGCATGAAGTCCTGAAGTCTTAGACGCTGAGCAAAAGTCTAGTCAGTCTGGAGGACCAATATGACAAAAGGTAAACTCTCCTGAGAGGAGTAGGTGAGGACGTGTTCCCCATTGAGGGGACAATAGGCATCAATTCGACCTAGGATTTTTAGGAAATCTGAAAGTTAGAACTGGACAGTCCAGGGACTGTCAAACATTTTATTAATCATATTTTATTATGCTAATATTGTTTTATAGGGTATGTTTGATATTTTGGACTAACGTATCTTGCAGGGAGTGAAAAGCATAAGATAAGCTCAGATGAATAGTGTTCAAGGCGCCTCCAGGGCTGTTGGAGGTGCCTCTGGTGGCTTGGCTGAAGGCTCGCGTGGAGAAGCATGGAGGCGCCTTCCATGCGCCTGAAGTGCCTTGGATACTGGATGGATGGCACATTCAATGAGCTTGAAGGCGCCTTCGAAGGGATAAACTTCGCAAAAAGCGAAACTTATCGAGACCGAAGCTGCGGTGATAAGTTTCACAACTGGAGATGCCTTCCATGGGGTTGAAGGCGCCTTCAATAGCCCATAAAAAGAGACCACGAGTAGATGCTTCACAACAACTCATCTTCGTGATGTTTCTCTTACGTGTTGCTCTAAAGACGATCCAACGAAATCGTAACGCTGCTCCGACAATTGAAAGCTCTACTTTCAGAACTCCACATTGTCGGTATAATTTTAAATTATTGTAATTAAGTTCTGAACTTGTAATTCTGTAATTTATAAAGTTTTTTTGAAATTATAGTGATTACCCAACGAAAGCGATCAACGATCGCGGGCCTTGGAATAAGAGTCGTCATAGACTCTGAACCAAGTAAAACTTGATCTTGTTAGCATTGTTTCTCTTCTCTTTCTTTCCATTGCGTTATTCTCTATTTTTTGAAAAGTATGAAAAAGTCACGAGCGCTATTCACCCCCCCCCCCTCTAGCGCATCTTGATCCTACAGACTGTTTAAGCAACAATCGCACTAGATGAATCTGAAGACATCTCGAACTATAAAATCATAAATAACCAATGAATATATTATATATAGAACAGGAGAGTCCAAACTTTGATGTTAAGACTTCCTATACTCTTAAACACATATTAGACAATGACTAGTAAACCCTATACTATACTACTATCGACATAAACCCTAATCCACCAATACTAGAAAATATATTGAAAAACCTAGGATAGACCAATAATGAAATAAAACTAAAGTAACATATAGGTTGAAGGAGAGTTAGGAGACACTTGAGATGAAGATCGCCAAACTTTGGTACTGTGAGGGACCTTTCAAGAACAACACCGCATTGGTATTGTTCTATATGAAATTAAAGGGTCAAGTTATGGAGCGAGTGTATATGAAATTAATGGATTGGGTATGAAATTAATGACCTTGGTGTTGATCCCCTAAGAACAGC